>NC_090932.1:793254158-793557188 GCF_040938575.1 Ambystoma mexicanum | reverse complement strand
TTTGAGGACAGCCACCCTGCTCTGTGATTGACAGCTAGGCTGCGAATGAATGGGAGAAACCTGCATAAAAGGTGAGGCTTTTTGCTTGGAAGGCAGAGTCGACCACTGGACGAAGGAATCCGAACAAGAACTTGGAAGAGACGCCTGCTCCAACTCCTGGACTGCTGGTTTGCCCGGTGAAGCGCTGCTGCAGTGATGAAGCTCTGAATTCGCCTCGACTAGAGAAGCCCTGCAAAGGAAAACTTCTCCCCTTGGGTTGGTGGAACCAATCGACCCCAAGACAAACTCATCTGGAAATCCTCTCGAAGTTTGCTGTACTTCCATTGCTGCTACAGGAACCGTTTGCCAGGGAGAGGAACACCAGAATCGAGTGAGTCGTCTTTAAGTCGGACCGGAGCTCCAGGAAGATCCTCTGGACTCCCATGAAGCAGGATTGACCAAGCCTGGGCGACCTCAGAGTGCTGGACCCCAGATACGTGGAAAGGTCATAAGGTATCCAAGAACCGCAGTGGTGCTATTTGCGAGAGGTGGAAGGAAGCTGAAACCACAAAGTGCTGCTGATCTGAAGTTTGCCCATTGCTGCCGCCGACCATCAATTCGTAGTGCAGGAGTACCCACGACTGAGGCCTAGGAACAGAAGCCAGCTGCAACCAATTTTTTCCGACCAAAGGTACTGTAAAACTAGGGGGACTTCTCTTGTTGTGTAGCCTTGCTAGCTCTCAGTTGAGACTTGTCTTGGTTACTTATGCAGAGTTGCTTGCAGCTTTGCCCCTCACAAGCCTCCCAGCTTGTGGCCCTACAGTGATTTCATTTTCTACACAGACTTCTAAAACATTGTGCAAGACGTTTTACTTACCAGCCAGAAGTGCTTAAACTCACCTAGAGTAATGCTCAATTAACATTGGCTGTCCTGGCTCCCTGAAAGACTCTATCCTCTGAATTTGTGCTTTAGCAATCCCTCAACAAATGTCCCACATTCTATAACTTGTATAGCTGGGAAAGGGTTAATTTACTTTGCATTGGGGAGATGTTCAAAAAGTACTTACCTGCTTAAGAATATTTGTTAACCATTGTTTTATTTCCAAAACCTTTTCTTTGACACCAAACTCAGTATTGCTCTAAATGTACCAGTGACATATCAATGTCCACAGTGTCCTAGTTATTTAAGTCACCTCAGGGTGTAGGAAGTGTGTGTGCCATCCCAAATGGGTATCTACTGATTTACAGGAACTGAGAGTTTGTATTTTGAAGTATATTTTTGTGTTACATATATTTGCTCCCTTCTAAAGAAGGCTTATTCAAACTGATGATTAAACAATTATTTATTTAACCAAGAAACCTTGAGTGCAAGTGTTTATTTGGATACTTGTCACTGAATCTCTGTTACAACCCTACAGCTCACATTGACCCCTCTTGATATAAGCCTGGCTGCTCAGTCACTCTACAAACTTGTGTAGTACATGCTAATACCAAAGGTTGGGTTAACTGTTGACGAGAGGACAAGGCTGGTGCTGTCTCCCACAGGTTACTGCATACAATCTTGCCTAACAATGTGCCAAGTACCTTACAGTACAGTGCATAGGAGTCTTATGGCCCTAGCTATCCTCTAAGGATTTTTTGGTGTTGGTATAAGTATGCCTAGGATTAACTGGTGGCCACAATTTACTTTTAAAGTATTTTTAGTTTGTTTTTATGGACCATACCGCGTTTAATGCGTTTGGTCCAGGACTGTGGCCAGTGCTGAAAATGGGCGTGCCACAAAGTACTGTCCTTTGTCCATTTTGTCCCTTTGCCTTCACCCAGGTCAAGAGACCCGGTATTGATTATTTGGGCATGCACCCTCCCACGAAAACCGCATCTTTCACGAGCTCCTGCATGTCACTTGTGCCAATACCCAGGAGGAGGGTTGGGACTGTCTGGTCCCAATCCACACTACTAGTGACAGTATGTCTGGTATCTCTGAATGACTGGAACCACTGTGGGCCATGATTGGCCCATGCCTGGCGTGCATGCAAAAGAGCAGATCTTCAATTTGCTATCCTAGAGTTGAGCGTGAAACAAATCTTGGATAAGAGAAGGGGCTATGCATCCATTCCAGGTCGATCACCAGACGTTCACACAACTTCAGAAGGCGCCATTCATCCTCAACGAAAGAGCCGACTCGTGGAACCACCAGAAACGTGCTGGAAGGTTTGGCACCCTACCCTGCTGTTATCCCATCGGGTCCCTGCCTTTGTATCTTACCAAGAAAGGTTAAGTAAGGGCACTTCGATCCTTTGGAGTAGTGGGACCAACTACTCTCTGCACTTCCTGCTTACCATCGCAAAAAGAGCCTCTAAGGAACTGGTCAGGGGCCATCCAGCAAACTGACCAGCTCAAACCCAGGGTATCGTATAGGAGTGCCTGCGTCCTGAGTCGAGACTCAAGACTTTGGGCATTGCTTACTTGTGGTCCTGGGCCCTCTCTTGCCAAAACTTGTTGTCCAGTCTCCTCTGGGTCACGATTTATGAGAGTGTGCCACTGTCAAGGATGGCACTCTATTAAGAGTGGCACAGGACACCCAGAAAGGGTTTGGGTGGTTGTGCCAAATAAAGTGGACAGATAAGAACACACACAGCGGAAAGGAAAGAAAACGAAGAGTAGGCAAGAGTAGCAAGGGAAAAGATACAGAATGAATACCCTCTTGGGGTGTATGCAGATATAGGAAAAGAGTATTCCACGAACCTTGGAAATACTCTAGCCTTCTGCACAGTTTGCTATAACAGAGGCCCACGCTGTTTGCTGATGACTTGGAACAGCAGCTATGGGTGTCTGTAATGTAGAAACGAGACAAGGGAAGGGGCAGAGGTTGACTGATGGGAACCAACAGACAAGCTCTGTACAAAAGGGTCTACAAACAGTACAAGAGAAGATACTACAGACAAATCCAGGAAAGAAGGTGATAGCAAACTAGCAGAAGGAAATGAAGGGAAAGTCGTGTAACAGGATAGGATTGCAGAGGACAGTAAAGAACAAGGTTGAGAGCTCAGAGGAGCAGGAAAGCAATGAGTAAGCCCACAGGAGTAGGACTGTAAGGTAGAAAGCCCAGAGGAAAAGGGCTTAGGGCAGCAGAGTAAAGCAGACTGCACGGCAAGGATCCCAAAAGGGCCGGGCAGTAAGGAGTGAACCCTGAGGGACAGGGCCGCTGAACGTAGAAGGTAGCAGAGGACTGTAGAGGGCTGCTAGGCCGAGCACCCAGCGGAAAAGGTAGGTAGTAGGCAGCGGAGCGTGATAAGCTGCAAAGTCGGAAGGCCCAGAGGACAAGGGATGTAGGTAGTCAGAGTGAGGTAGGCTGTAGAGCAGGGAGCCCAGAGGACAAGGGCTAAGGCAGCCGGAGTGAGGCAGGCTGCAGAGCAGGGAGCCCAGAAGACAAGGGCTGAAGGCTGGAAGGCAGCAGAGCGTGATCGGCTGCAATGTGGAGAGCCCGGCAGGGCAAGGGCGGAGGCGGGAAGGAAGCAGAGCGTGATCGGCTGCAATGTGGAGAGCCCGGCAGGGCAAGGGCGGAGGCTGGAAGGCAGCAGAGAGTAACAGGCTGCAAGGCAGGAAGCCCAGAGGAGCTGGACTGAGGCAGGGAGCCCAGAAGGCTATGGCTGTAAGCAGCGAAGTGTAACAGGCTGCAAGGCAGGAAGCCCAGAGGAGCTGGACTGAGGCAGGGAGCCCAGAAGGCTAGGGCTGTAGGCAGCAGGGTGTAGCAAGCAACAAGGCAGGGTCCAAGTAGGAGTGAAGGTAAACAGCATACAGGATCCGTAGGAAGACGCGAAAGGTGGAGGAAGGACTCTCAGATGCAAGAGGCTGAGCCACTGCAGGCAGCAGCCTTTATACTGCCTAGCCCAGCACAGAGGCAGGCTAATTGGTTGCACCTGGCTAAGCACACCTGCAGGCAATCGGCCACCTCCCTTTCTGTTCCTGGGCTGGTGGAAGCAGGGCAAGCCCCTTGGGCTTCTGGGGGGTGTAGTTCCTTTGATAACCCATAGGAACAGCCAGGAATCGATGCTTGTAGCCAGGTGCATTGTGGTATACGTAGTTTGTGGCAAAAATAATAAAGTTCCCAAAGTAAATATAGATGGATCCAAGAGTCTGTTGGAAATAAATGATAAACAAATAGTCCATATTGAGCGTAAATGGATGCGCCCATGGCGCAGGCATGACAGCCACACTGCAAGCATTTGCAATCCTTGTGTTGCCCGCTGGTGTGACTATTGCTGCAAGTGCCTGCAGACCTGCCCCCAGTGTTCTGACAGGTGCTGCACCAAAACTATCCTTCTCCTTTCTTCGATAGCGGAGAAAAGGCTTCTGTCCCGCCACAGACGATCGTCCCCTCCTGCAGCCGCTGAGAGCCGGAGCGTCTTGTAAGTGCACGGGTGAACCCTACTAGCAAATTGGACTAGACAGGCAAACTTTGTCCTGGAATGTGACAAGAGTCGGGGAGTACCTGCATAACTTATCGGTGGCCCCCTTGCACATCCATCTGTTTTTACGTACGATAATACCTGAAAAGATACTCACCTTAGCTGGGGTAGCCTGCGCACCCCAGCTATTCCCGAACTCCGAAAGTCGGTCTATCTGCAAGGGTAGACCCTCCTCTAGAAGTTGGGCTTTATTCTTCATCGCCTCAACCCCCTTCCTGAACATCTACAGCTCCCGCTTTTCACTTTAATGCACGACTGTGCTTTGTTAATGCACTTGTTAGGGAGAATTCTCTTTTCTGTGCTAATTTCCTTCAACCTTAGAGACCCCCCAGCTCTTTTGCTGGACTTTAGGCCTTTTTAATTTTAACCCTGGAGTGAGTAAACCCTTTTTCTCACTCTCTCGTGTGTTTTGACCTGATTTGGAATGTATGTCTCCTTTGTTTTTGGAGTCTGACAAACTCCGTAGGCATCTACTTTTTGTATGGTGACAGTGTCACAGAGAAATCCTTTAGATTTCTCATAAGGCTTAAATACCTTTTCTTGTGTTAACTACTGTTCCCAAGAATAATAGAGTGAAATTTACTTTACTAAACTTTTCTCTTTGTAGGTCCACCACACCCCATTTTATGTGGAGTGCTGGGAGGTTACATAGTAGCCCCTTATCCTACATTCCCATGCAACTTTTTAATGTTACCCTCCCTACTTTAAATGGCTGGTGGCAGTGGTTTAATTTTCCTACCATTGTGCTTTTCTACCACAGGCTGAACCCTCAGCTGCAGTACAGCAACCATGGGTGACCATTTTGTCAAAATGATATGATATGATATGGTATTTGTAACGCGCCTATACACAAGTGTTTCAAGGCGCGGACTTCTTTTTTCGCCATTTTCTGTACGTAAAGTCTTACTTGGGTTTTACTCTGTGCGTCTAAGCAGATTCAAGCACTTTGTTGGTCTTGCCTTTGGCGGGCTTCAGCCATGAAGCCCACCTCTGGCTCCGGTGTGTCTGGAAGGACAGGATGTGAGGGAGGGTCACAAAACCCCCCCTGTCCTTTGTCTCTAGGAATGCCTGAATGCAACCAGTCCTGATTGGCTAGCCACCCTGCTGTGTGATTGACAGCCTAGGCTTGCATTAATGGGAGAAACCTGCTTAAAAGGCAAGGCTTTTGGGACTAGAGGCCGAGTAGACCACTAGGAGAAACACCCAATGAAGAAACCATGACCGAAGCTTGCTGCATCCTCCTGGACCTTTGAATTACCCGGTGAAGCCCTGCTTCTGTGCTGAAACTCCTTTTTCAATTCGATAGAGAAGCTCCAGAAGGGACAACTTCCTCCCTGGTATTAGTGGGACCAACTAACCCCGAGACAAACTCCACTGGACCATCGTCCCCGACTGGCTGTTCTTCTTCATTGCTGCAGGAACGGAATGCGAGGGGTTGAGTAATCCGTAGTCGAGTGCAATGTCTGAAATCATGTCTGAAATCCGGCTAGAAGCTCCAGGAGTCTCCCACAAGGACCCTCCAGAAGCAGGACAGCCAGAGCTAGAGTCCCCTCACCAGAGTGCAGGACCCAAGAAGTGAAGGAAGTTCAGCCGGTATCCGAGATCCGCGACAGTGCTGTTTACCAAGCACTGAAACCACAAAGTGCCACAGAACCGAAAAGAGCCTGTAGCTGCCGATGACATCCCAATTACCGCTGGAGGAGTCCTCTAGACGCCCTCGCTCTTGTCCCCATGACTGAGGCTCAGGAACATGGGGTCTGCACTGCTGTAGCAAGAAAGAATCCAGCTGGACCAGTCTTCTTCAAACCAGAGGTACTGTTTGGACCTGGGGTACTTACCTCATTGTCTTTTAGCTGTGCTCTTCTCAGTTGGGAACTGTAGTGGCTTACTTTTTAAGAGTTGATTCCAACTCTGTTTCTCACAGGCTTAAGAGCTTTTGACCCTACAAGTGATTTTTCTACTCTCTCTCTAACTGTGTGCAAGACTTTTATCTAAGAAGTGCCTCAGCGCCATAGACTGTGTTCCAATTGACTTTGGCTGTCCTGGCTCCCTGAAGACTCTTCTAGCCCATTGACTTTGATATTGTGTGTCCCTCATAGGTGGTAACTTGTTTTAGACTGTTACTGCTGGGAAAGGCTTGTCTAGATTTCATTGGAAGATTTAGTTGTACACACACCTGCTGAGAACCCGTTTAATATTTTTCCTTCCTTAAAACCTTTCCTTTCTGCAATATATAAATGCCATTACTGTCCTTGTGATTGAAGTCGCCTAAGGGTGTTGGAATTGTGTAAGAAGCATATTCAAAGAAGATCCACTAACTTGTTCAGAATCTCGAAAGTAATTTTAAAGTGTATTTACATTGTTACATGAATTTCCTTTTTAAAGAACGCTTATTTAAAATGAATGTTAAATAACCATTTATAACTGAAAGCTTGAGTTTAAGTGTTACTTGACTACTTATATTTACGGATTTCATTTTAACAGCTCCACATCTCACTTTTAACCCTCTTGAGATAGGCCTGGCTGCTCGGTCACACTACCAACTTGTGTAGTACAGACCTATACCAAAAGGTGGGTTACTTAATACCCAGTAGTTAGGTGTTGTGTAGTCTCACACAGTTGTGACTGCACCAATTCCTACCTAACACAGACAGCCTTCCAGCTCTCGTTCCAGCTCCTTCTACTCCTCCTATCGTGATAAGGCCTTTTATGCCTCACAGGTTCAATAATTGTCTTCAGGTGTAGGCCATTAGCCTTAATTGCCCGACTACTGCAATGGCTACTAGGTTTAATTGCCTGACTACTACATCTATATGCCTCTTCAGCCCTCTTCCTCGTCTCAGTACCGCTAGGATTCTTGTAGTTTCTTCCAATGAAGTTAGGTTTTTCGACTTCTGCATTATGTGTAAGGGTAGATTTAATTCCATTAAGGCTTTTAACAAAGGGGCTATGAGAATTAGTTATAACAGAGGAAGATGTTTTAGTGAAGGCAACATATTCATTATCCTTCAAATTGTACCCTTGGGACTGAGGAAGGTATTTAGTTTGCGATACCAAAAACGGCCTCTCTTTTGGTATAGTTTGTTCTGGTTTTATTGCCTTAGGGTTCACAACCTTAAATTTAATATGAGGTTTAGAGACATTAAAATGACAATAAACCATAACCTCTTTAGGCATAGTGGTATGAATCTTCCTATCAGAGGAAACATACTGTGTCTCATCCCACAGGATCTCAACACCCTGGGACCGGTCTCCTACCAGGCAATCCACGCGCAGTACACCACCTCCCGGGTTGGGATCAGGAAGCATCTGCCTTCCCTTGGCCACCAGGGAGGAGACTTTAGGTAGGGTTTCAGAAGCCCAAACAAAAATCTGGCCAAAGAATAAGGGAAAATCTTGTGGCCATTTTAGGGCACTAGCCACATTCTGTAGTCATACCTGATAAATGTGAATGTGCACACTAGAAATAACACATGCCTACGTGTCATTGTTATCTGCGTCTACAGACAGTTCAATCACACATTCAGATGCATTAACGTGGCTACGCCCACGCCGTATGACGACATCCGCGCATAGAACACTGTCCAATCAGCACATGCGGCAGTATGTAGCAGCAAGTAATCACTACACCCACCAAAAAAGAAGTTTACATTTAATAAACCAAGTATTAAATAATAATAACAAAAGAGAGAGTAAAAGAGTACTTTTTGCACATTCCAGCTATAGACGTGGGTGTAGTTCATCAAACCCATGAATAGGTCCCTCCCCGTCGTTGCTGCGGTTACCTGCACCTCCAAAATCCAACAGCCCATTGGACTACACCATAGCCGCGGTTATTCATAGATGTTTAAAAAAAATATACAGCCGCAGAACTACTCATACCATCTGTAGTCTTATCGTATCCTCGGATATGGCCGCGAGTTAACGGCCGTAACAAAATAAAATCTTTCCTGGTCTCCCCAAGGCCTCACCAAGCTGCCCTCATCTGTGCCAGCTCCCCCACTCCACAGATGATCTCCTCACCTCCCCTACCCTCTCCCTTGCCACCCACAACACACAGTGTTTCTGTGACGCAGTTTTCTTTCAGATGTCGGCTATTCACAGCTATAACCGAGGCAACAGACAACCTTGTCTTGCAAACTCGGTCCCTGGACCGCCTATAACTTCCCGATTTCACTTGCTGTCCTCAACCAAACTCCACACCTCTAGTCATTTGCAATTATTTTAACCTGCAGATAACTTTTTAACTACTTTTCTTTTCCAGTTATCCTCGGCTATAACCGCGGTTATCGGTCGCATCGATCGAAAAACAAGATGGCGGCTATTTCATTTCTAAAAACACCCAGTTTTGTGTAAATCCCCGAGATATCTATTTTTGAGAAGGGGTATCCCCTTCTCTGTAAAATATTTAAATAAACCCCCAAACCACGCATGGATCGTGAGCCAACACTTCGTGCCCAAGTTGTTTTGGATCTGGTCCATATCCGTCCAGCGTTTTGGGCTGTGGGCATTGGCAAAAATGGACTGTTTGCCTATGGAAAAATGAATGGGGAAGCAGGGCATATTTTTGAAAAACTTTTTTTCCCGCTTAATAACTTTCTTATTTAGGAACTAATCTTTACAAAACTTTGGATTTTCCGAGGCCCGCAGGTTTTTAATCCCTTTTGTAATTTCGGTCAAATCCGCTACTCGAATCAAAGGTGGCCAGCTATACCTGCCACCTAGCTCTCTCAAGTCTAAACCTTAGACTACGCAAAAAGTTTGTTTGGACCAAAGCGTGAAAAGCACCAACAGGGTGATTAGGTTCACTTTCCAGAAACCGACACTTGGGCTAGTTGTGAGAAACATTTGAGAAACTTAGGAGCCTCTCAGGAAAGAAAATTCAAACTTAGTAAGGATTACAGGTGTAGCTTTACAGTAAAACCTAGACTCACCCGAATATTAATCTGCCAACTTCCATTAGCCAAAAAGCATCCAACAGTGCACCCATAGCAAAGACCACCTGAAATAAAAACAATGATTTAGAAAATTATCACATATTTTTTGCACTATTCTAATATTTTGAACATGCAGAAAAGGATTCGGAAACCATGATCAATTTTCATGAAGGAATCGATTTAGGACTACATTCCTAAACTGTAACTCACAATGATTACACCGATATTCACTCCACCACCCCCCTCCACCCCCCAAGTCCCTCATGGATCACCAACCACTTGTATCCGGTGAACCACATGCAGGACCATCCTGGCAATGTAACTCACACCTGGAGTCTAAGTAGCATAAGCACACCAAAGGTGCCAGGCTGTCTGTTCAAACAAGCCTCCCTGCTTGACTCAGAGTGTAATTCACTGGTTGGTGGCAAACATTGTATTAATTTAGCAGGCTGCACACTGCTGCAGCCAATTGTGATCTGTGAGCAAGACATGTTCCCTGCAGGAGCCAATTAAAATGTCGACCTAAATTTAGAAGTTCAGCGATACTTCACAAAAATGCTTTGCTTATCTAGTAAGCATGGAAACAAGGGTACACCATACATGGCTATTGCCTCGCTGAGACTCCATGTTAGGAACACAGGGAAGCCACGACCAGATGTAAGAATGTTGTCTGGGATTTACTTCTGAATCCACATCCGGAGTGTGAGCCCTAGATGGCTGGAATGCAAGAGCTGCCCTCAACATTCCCAAAAAAGCACACATATCCGAGACCAGACGTAATCTACGCTGGCTCCCTGTCAAGCATAGAATATCACCAAAACGCTGGCCCTTACACACAAAGCCAGAGCTAACCTTGCTCCAGCATACCTTACCAACCAACTCACACCTCACACCTCCTCTAGACCACTCAGAGTAGCACAAACACCATGACCATTCCGAGATTCAAACTTCACAATTCAGGTGGAGCTAGCTTCCCTGTACAAGCTTCCAAACTATGGAACACCATCCCTGCGCCTTTACGAGCAGAACCCTCATTTAACCGGTTCAAACATAACACGAAGTGTTGGCTCCATAACTTGGACTACATGTCAGACTAACCTCTTGACCCCAGCATGACGGACTGCTGCCAGCTCACTTTGTAATTCATTGTATCTTTGTATGCACCTTCTATATTATGTTTGTTCCTAACTGTAACTGCATTGGAACTTTTTGCTGACTGCATTGCTTGTACCTTCCTGTAACTGTAACGCAACTCTTTAACGAACTTACGCGCCCATATGCCTCTGGGCCTGGTTGCGCTTTATAAATAAATAAATACAAATAAATACAAATACAGTGGCCATCTCCAAAAGGTGGTTCTATGTACATCCAGCCCACAAGAACTGCATAAGAATAGTACTATCTGCACCATATCTTTGACAAATGCTGGGCATGGCTAGCACCCATGTAAAGCAGAAGTGTTCTCCGGAAGCTCCTGCAAATCCAACCACTGCTATGCTCCATATTGCACCTTAAATTCACTAATGTGGCATCAAAAAGGAAGCAACGACAGGCGAAACTACAGGGAAGCTGCTGGCAACGTGGGAAGACCGTTCTGCCCATGTAGAGACGTATATTCGCACCGAAGAGAAACCGCCCGAGGAGTGGGATAAAATAGCGGCGGAGTGATAGAGCGCTGCTCCGACCCGAAACTGTGCAAGCCAGGCACGGGAAGAAGTTGTGCGACTGGCCCATGAGTTCGGCAACTGCTGCCGGTGTGATCCGAAGAAAAAAGCTGTGGCAAACTGGGAAGGCTGCTGAAGCCCGGTTTCCGACATGAAGTGTGTGTCCCCAACAAAGGAATCCGGCATTCAGTGCGACGGAGCTAGTTGCGCAGCACACACGGGCCAGAGTGTGGTGGGCTGAGGCCACTGACGCTACTGCAGGCGTACCGCAGAAGACCGGAGGGGACTCTTGACGCCCCGGACAGTGCGGGGGAGGTGGCAATAAGTGTGGCGAGAGGAGCAGCAGAGACGAGAGCGGTCCGCAGCACCGGACCAGGAGGCAACCTTCACTGGGGAAAGGGATCAGGTTTACTACATCCAGCGGAGCCTGAGGAGAGATCGAGGGAGACTCACACAACACAACGGAAGCGGTAAGGAGTCACGAGAGGGGGGGCCCTGATCCAGAGAGAGAGAGGTAGGACCGGATTATATGAGTGAATGCACAAGGCCCCCACGCACGACCAGCATAATGCCGGAGGGGCACTGAGATAACATTGCCTGGGGCGGGCATAAATAGAAATATCAACCCCCTCCTCTCGAGAGAGGTCCTTTTTGCACCAGCGCGGGGGCTGGGTCAAGCAAATTGGAGTACGCAGGCTGGCATATGCAAGCCGCGGCCCCTGGAAGCCACATCTAAAGCAACATACATGCAGGCAGGCAGCCACGGCCCCTGTGTCTACAAACAGGCATTCTATTGGCAGTGACTACCAGGCAGAAGAATGCGCCAGGCACAGCAAGACCCAACGACACGGCCATAAGTGTCCAGAAAATATTGATGGTTGGACACGGTCATACAACTCACAGGCAGGCAAGGGAACAGTGCAAACTGCGCTGTGGCAAGTAGACCCTATCCCCCCCAGCCCCAGGCATAGATACCATCTCGAAGTGAGCTAAAGCAGCAGGGTGGAAGGGCAAAGAGAATCAAGTGCTGTATCCCTGGGGCAGGAGGTGGTAACACACACTGGCTAGCGCCTACTACAGGGGAGAACCACACTCGGGGCAGGGAGCCCTGCAACAAATGTGAAGCCAAGCCTGTGCAGTAACAAGGGGATCCTGGAGTGCTGCAAGACTGGAGACTACCGGAAAAGGTCACCCCTGTTAAGCACCTGAAAGTGGGGGCAGGCACAAGTCCAGCTGCAAACAATGTCAACCAAAAGTAATAGGACAAAAGGCAAACTGACCACGATCGAGACCTTCGCAAAGAGCCAGGAGTACCGCCTAGAAGGGGACATCAGAGAAAAGCAAAGGAGAAAGCGCAGCAGATGGCTGAGATGATCCAAAAGATCCTGGAGGTCATAGCGGCATTGCTTGCTACATTAGAGGGCAAGATAGATGCGGTGGCCATTGACGTTGGGCTACTAAGGCAGGATATAAGAGCCATTGCGGAAAGGACCGGGAAGTTGGAGGAGCAGGTCAAGTAAAATACAGAGGTCCGGGAACAGACCACAAGGGATGTCGACATCCTCCAACAGAAAGTCAAGCTACTAGAAGACAGGGCTGAAGAGGCGCAGGGCCACGCACGCCGCTACATACGAATTATCGGACTCCCGGAGGGAACCGAAGGGACAGACCCCACCATGTACATTGAAGACTTGCTCATACAAGAAATAGGGTCTGGTGAACTCGTGCAAGGGTTCACGGTCGAAAGAGCACATCGTGCTCTCACAAGGAAGCCACCCCCGGGATCTCCACCCCGGCCCATGATTGCTAAGGTCCTGAACTATAAAGATTGAGAGAAGATCCTTGCATTCCCCAGTGCTGGTTAGGCAATACAGAGAGCCTCTGCAAAGATCTCCGTCTACCCTGACTATATGTTCCAAGTTCAAAAGAGCAAGGCACAATTCATCACACGAAAGCAAGGCTCAGGAAGGCAGGGTTCAAATACATGCTACTATACCCGGCCAAGTTCAAAGTGATCCACAAGGACAAAACGCTTTTCTTCGAGACCCTGGTGGAAGCACAGGACTGTATGGACAGAGCAGGTTCCTGAGACTACAGAGGAAAATCAACGCACTTGACGGAGGTGGGGAGAGCTGGCATGGAGCTGTGCTGCATTGTTGGTACAAGAAGAGATGGGTGGGGGGCGGTCATGACTGGACCACGACAAAGGGTTCGCTGAAAGTGGGGAAGCCAACGAGATGCACAGGCAGCGAAGGAGAGACAACGTAGACACAGAAGGTCTGCTAACACTGAACAAAACTGTAAACAAGACACTTGGAACTGGGTGCAGACAGGTTTCCATCATATAGTAATTGTAACGTATGCGCCATAAGGATGCAGTAACACTCGTTAAAAGGCTATAGTAGGTTTAGGGCCACAGTATAGGGCATGCCTGCAGGGCACCAGGAGCCTCGGCTAGGCTGTATGGAGCGGAAACAGGGAAGTCCTAGCATGCTATGCATAGCGGGACAGGTTGAGTTTGGTTTGGAGTGGGGTTGAGAAGTGGGAGGGAGGAGGGAATGGGGGAGCCTGACATACATGGTTAAACGATGCATCAAACTCCTACTGAGGCGGGCATCTCAATGGCAGATAAGGTTAAAATCATGACATGGAATGTCTGGGGGCTCAATAGATGTGAAACGTAGAAGAGTGAGCATGTATATTAAGAGGAGCATGGTAGGGATAGCATTGCTACAGGAGACACACAGAGGCAGAGATACCTGGTGTGGGTGTGCGAAAGGAGTGCTGGTGGGTTCTACTTACTCGACATATGCAAGAGGGGTCCTCATTTGGGTAGACCGTGCTATCCCATTCAAACTGTTGACTACGAAAAGAGATAATGAGGGCAGATTAGCAATGGTGAACGGTATGTTGGAGAACCGCAAGATATGCACTGTTAACACATATGCCCCCAAACCATGATGCAACAGTGTTTTTAAGATCCTTGTATGAGAGGTTGGGACCATACAGGAGTGGGACCCTGATTTGGGGGGGTGAGGGGGAAGACTTCAATTGCAAATTGGACCCAACTGTAGATAGGTCGGATGAGAAACACAAACGGCTGTCTCCGCCGCCTAAAGTGATCAACTCACTGCTGTGACACTTTCAGTTACGAGACCTATGGAGGGCACAACATGAAGACGACAAGGGAATACTCTCATTACTCTTCCCCACATAAGGTATAAACAAGGATAGATGTGTTCGCTAGTGAAGAACATGCATTGGAATTCTCTGAATCGAACTACCTAGCCAGGGTCCTATCAGACCATTCCCCGCTTGTAGTGAGGTGGCGAGTGTCTGCCCCAAGACCACCCATCCAGACATGAAAGCTAAAAAGCGAGGCACTACTAGACAAAGCATTCGTTGAACACATCCGCAAGAGGACAGTTGAATACATTGCAGTGAATGAAGGAAGTGTACAGAAGGTGGGGGTGGGTTTGGGAAGGTGTACAAGGTGGTTATCAGAGGGGAAATGATAGCGGAATCGAAAGGGGTACAAAAACATTGTCAATGAACTACAGAACATGGAAGGGAAGCTGAGGGTGCTGGAAAGGGAGGTGAAGGTAAAACAGCATGTGGAAGAAATAAAAACTAAAACAGGTATGTTTAAAACAATGGGATAGACTAGGAAAGTTTAACTATGCAAAATACCTGGAAAGGAGCCATGCCCAAGGAGATAAGCCTGGGAGAATGTTAGCCTGGTTGTGCAAGTGGAGCGACACTAGACCCCCTTCATGTTCAATCCAGAATGAGGATGGAGAGGTGATCAATGCGCAAGAGGATTGTTACGCTCACCTTGTTTCTGCAGGGGTGCTGGTCCGTCATGAGGGCTACTTCTACTGAGGTATCTAGGATTCCCTGCTGCTGATGGTTCCCCTAGCAGAGGAAGGTATACCTTCTTTATAGTATTGGCGAGAGCTCCATCCAGCTCAACTCAGCAGGGGTGCTGTATGTCCAGTTACTTCACTGGATATTCGTGCAGTGTAAGGTGCCCAGACCTGCTGTGACTCCTCTCGGGTATCCATTTTCATTCTTATAAGTCTTTCTTGTATTGTCTTTCTCTTTGAACACTTCCACGTTCCTTTCACGTGTTGTGATTCATGAGTCTTTTCTCTGCCAGTCTTTATCTTACTAATGTCTTTCTCCTTTTCCTTTGACAGTTGTTGCTGCAGTACCAACACATGCGAAGCACTTGATAGGATTGAGGCTTCAATAAGTAAGTATGGCTTTTTGTTACGAGCGTTAGCGAGTAATTTTCATGTCCCCCTAACCTTGTTTTTGTCTTTCAGGTGCCAGATGCGGAGCCACATTCGGACCGGACCGCAGGTGTGGGTGTGGGAGGATGCGGTATGCCTTCCAAGTGTGAACTGGCTCAGGTAAGCATGTGCAAAGATGGAGCGGTCGCTGCAGCGGGTGTTGCTGACCAAGGTAAACTGGTATGGGTAGTGAAGATGTAGAGGTCGTAACAGGTAAGCGTGACAGGAATAACTGGTCCGGAGCAGATGGGCCTTGAATGCTGAGCGTCGGTGAGCGCGTGCTGTTGCTTGGAAGCAGAACAATGCGAAGCACGGATTGCTGGAAGGGCGTGGTTTATATAGACGGCCCGCCCAAGTATACAGCCACACCCTGAACACTGAACCGCATGTAGGTGTTTCACCCTGATCTCTACCTGCCATGTTGAATCACCAAGAGTGTTGTACTGAAGCACGTGAGCATTTCTTATGAGCCTGGCGCCAAAGGCTGGGTCCAGGTGGACCCTTTCCCATTTTTGAAGGAGCTTATACCCGGGCCATATTCCTCATATTGTGTCATGACTCCTAGTGTTGTCTTGGGGCAACACTGAGTCGTGACAAAGATATTAATAAGGTTTTCTCAGATTATTATGAAGCACTTTATGCTAAACCCCTGAGAGGAGAGGAGAGGGATCTGCAAGACGTACTTGACCTTTTAACCCTATCCCGATTAGATGATATTCAGGTGGAGACATTGGAGGCACCCATAACTCCAGAGATGGTAGTGGCCACCATCAGAACATTGCCTACGAGCAAAGCCTCAGGCACAGATGGACTCCCTAGTGAGCTTTATCAGGGACTATGGGGATACACTGGCACTGCTGATGGCTAAGACGTATGGCATACGAGGTGCAGATACTTCCCCCCCCCCTACCCCCCTGACAGCTTCAGACAAGCCCTGATAATGCCACTATTAAAATCGGATATGACAAGCACAGACTGTGGATCCTATAGGCCACTGTCATTGTCAAACCAAGAGAGAAAGATCCTTACAGCGATTCTGGCAAATAGGCTCTGCAGGGTGATACATGTGCTGATCCATCCGGATGAGATCGGGTATGTACTGGGGAGCAACGTTACTGAGAACCTTAGAAGGCTGCACCAAGTGATCTACAGCTCCAAGGATCACGAGGGAGACTGTGCGGTCGCTTCCCTAGACGCGACTAAGGCATTCGACTTGTGCACTGGGATTGGTTATATGCCACAATGACAATGATGGGGATAGGGACACAGTTCATGAAATGGGTACAGTTGATATTTACCGCAGCAATGGCCAGAGTTCGAACCGGGAGAATATACTCAGACAAGTGGCAGCTACACCGAGGCACGAGACAGGGCTGCCTGTTGTTCCCGATGCTGTATATTATAGCGGCAGAGCCCTTGGCAGCGTATCCGAGGCAGGAATATGGGGATGCGGGTATAGAGACGGGAGGGGCGAAGCATGTAGTATCCATGTACGCGGGCGGCACGTTGCTGTACCCGAGTAACCCGAAGTGAATTTGCCATACATTCTCGAGGTACTTGATAACTCTAGTGCACTGACAGGAATTAAAATAAATAAAAGTAAGTCATGCTGGTTCCCGCTAGCCAGAATGGCAACATTGGCAGAGGGGGACTTACCGATCCTCCATTTATTTATTTATTTATTTATTAAATTTATATAGCGCGCAGGCAGCCCAGGGGCATTGTGGCACTGTTACTTGCAAGGAAGACTTAGTTACAATGTGAGCAGGTTGTGCCTTGGGTTACAGTAAGGCAGTGACCTGTGATCAGATATATCACATAATACATCATACAATACAATTATGAGGGCTAGGCCATGTAATTGTTAGATGAACAGGGTCGTTTTCAGGGTTTTCCGAAAGGCGGTCAGTGAGGGTTCAGAGCGTAGGGAGCTAGGGAGGGTGTTCCAGTGTACGGCAGCGAGGTACGGGGAACTGGAGCCCCCTGCTCTGGTTCTTTTTACCCTGGGTACTGAGAGCATGCTGGCATTGGGTGATCTAGTGGGTCTTGTGGAGGAGACCAGGTGGATCCTCTGCGAAAGGTACATTGGGGCGGCAAGATGGACACATTTGTGGGTGATGCTTAGAGCCTTGAATAGGATCCTCTCCTTTATGGGGAGCCAGTGGGAAGCTTTTCTGGCAGCTGTGATGTGCTCTCTCTTGGCAATGCCTTGTGCAGCGCGTAGGGCACTGTTCTGTATTACTTGGAGCTTCTCAAGATTTTTGTTGGAGGTCCCAAGGAAAAGAATATTGCAGTAATCAAGTCGCGAGCCGGTTATGGCCCTGGCTATGTTAGTGCAGGTGTCTTTTGACAGATAAGGTCTGATTGCGTTAAGGAGTTTTGCATGGTAAGCGGCCGAGGAGGCAATGACGTTTACTTGTCTGGTCATGGATAGATTGGAGTCTAAGTAGACGCCTAGTGTTTTTACCGTGTCAAGTACTGGGATCGTGATTGAGTCAATGGTGAAATGGCTGAACTGAGCGTCAAGTTTCTTGATGGTGTCAGGGGAGCCTACGAGTAGGAGCTCAGTTTTGTCGGAGTTAAGGCAGAGGCCGTTGATAGCCATCCACATTTGAATTGTGTTGTAGATGTTGTTGAGGGTAGCAGAGTCCGTGTCATAGTCGCCTGTCAGAGTGAGAAGGATCTGTGTGTCGTCGGCGTAGTTGGTGTAAGAGATGCCCATGGCGTCAAGGATGAGGAAGAGGGGGCGGGTGAAGATGTTGTAGAGGGTGGGGGAGAGGCAGGAGCCTTGGGGCACCCCACATAGCATGATAGAGGGTGATGCAGTGGCTAGGTCAGAGAAGACCTGCATGGTCCTGCCTTGGAGGAAGGAGGTGATCCATGTAATGGCTTCTTGAGAGACGTTGGCTGTGGAGGAGAGGTGGTGGCAGAGGATGTCGTGGTCTACAAGATCAAAAGCTGCCGACAGATCCAGGAGAAGGAGCAAGACAGGTTTGCCTTGGTCCCTTGCGTCGTCCATTTGGTTTTTTAGGTCGAGTAGGGCGGTCTCTGTCCCATGCCTAGGGCGAAAGCCGGATTGTCTCAGTCCAAGGAGGTTCTGTTCTTCGAGGAAGTGCTGGACCTGCAGGTAGGCTGCTTTGTCTAGAATCTTGAGGAGGAAAGGGACAGTGGTGATGGGGCGGTAGTTATTAGGGGAGGTGGGGTCAAGTGTGGGTTTCTTTATGAGGGGTCGGACCCATGCTTCCTTTAGGCAGGCGGGGACTCTCCCAGTGGTGAAGGAGGCGTTGACGAAGGCTGTTAGAAAAGGGGCCAAGGTGTCTGCGCAGTCTTTGATGATGGAGGCAGGACAGGGGTCGCCTTTGCAATTGGATGGTTTTATGTTTTTCATAATGTTGATCATGTCGTTTTCTTGGACGGTTTTAAACAAGAAGGTGGGTGGGGCCTCAGTGGGTGATGGGGGCAGTGGTGGTGGGGAGGGTGTAGTGTGGGTGGAGAGTGTTAGTTTGGTGTTCAAGATTTTGGCTTGGAGAGAGATGATCTTATTGCGCATGGCTGTTTGGATGTTGTCACACCATTCTTTGTCCTTAGTGAAGTTTTGGGGGGTGGGTGTGGGGTTCTCAAGTTCCCTGAAAATGGCGAACATTTCCTTGGTGTTCGACTTGGCCTCAGCAATTCTCTCTTCGAAGGATTTAGCTTTGGCTTTAATGATGGCTTTCTTGTAATTAATTGCAAGGGATTTGAAGTTGAGTTTGTCTTTCTCATCCCGTGATGTTTGCCAAAGAGCTGATGCTGCCCGTTTGTCGGAGCGTAGTTTTAGAAGGTCTTGGGTGAACCACGCATTAGCGTGTCTAGTGGGTTTGGTTTTCCGAAGTTTAAGTGGGGCGATGGTATTGATTGCTGCTGTGATGGCCGTATCATAATTTTTTGCCAGAGTTTCCGGGTCGTTTGAGAATGGGGCTGTGAAGGCAGGTCCCTGTAAGAAGGGTAGGAGTCTTTCTTTGGTCAGTTGACGGGCACTCCTTGTAAGGGCAGGAGGCAAGGGGGGGGGGGGGGGTGGGATGTGGTTGTAGTGGTGGGGATGTTAAAGGTGATGGTGTGGTGGTCGGACCATGGGGTGGGGGTGTTGCCCGTGACTGTGATGGGGCAATTGTGGTGGGCGATCCAGTCTAGTGATCTGCCTAGGGCGTGTGTGGGGTTGTTGATGGTGTTGACGAATCCTAGGGTGGCTAGAGCTGTGTCAAGTGCTTTGGCTGTAGGGTCTTTGGCGTCATTCAGGCCAAGGTTGATGTCTCCAAGGAGAATGGCTTTGGATGACTTTTTGAGGTTGTCTGCCAGGAGGTGGGTGATGGAGGCCTGGAAGTCTCCTAGGGGGCCTGGTGGTCGATAGATGAGGTGTAGGGTGATGGTGCATTGGTGCGAGATGGTGAGTTTTAATTGAAGGTAGTCGCTGTTATTGTTGATAGTTTTGTCAGCCCTTCTGATGGTGATTGAGTCTTTGGCTATGAGTGCGACACCGCCTCCAGTGGTCATGCGATCTTGTCTCGTGATGGCATAGCCAGGTGGGAGAGCGAGGGATAGGGCGGGGCCTGAGGCTTCATGTAGCCAAGTTTCGGTGACCATAAGAAGGTCTAGATCTAGGGTGGTAATAAGGTTGTGGATGTCTAGTGCATGCGCATTGATGGAGCAGGCGTTGATGAGGGCACATTTGAGGTGCGGTTCAGGGGTGACATTGATGGTCGGGGGTGGCCTATCCGAACCGGTGGGAGGCATGTTTCCTGGGGTCATAGACACAGATAAAGTGGCATTTGCATCATTAGGTAGCAAGGCAGTGGTAGAAGAATTGCAAATAGCGGTAATTTCATTCAAACCAGTGGGGGGCATGTTTTCTGGGGTCATAGACACAGATAAAGTGGCATTTGCATCATTAGGTAGCAAGGCAGTGGTAGAAGAATTGCAAATAGCGGTAATTTCATTCAAACCAGTGGGGGGCATGTTTTCTGGGGTCATAGACACAGATACAGTGGCATTTGCATCATTAGGTAGCAAGGCAGTGGTAGAAGAATTGCAAATAGCGGTAATTTCATTCAAACCAGTGGGGGGCATGTTTTCTGGGGTCATAGACACAGATAAAGTGGCATTTGCATCATTAGGTAGCAAGGCAGTGGTAGAAGAATTGCAAATAGCGGTAATTTCATTCAAACCAGTGGGGGGCATGTTTTCTGGGGTCATAGACACAGATAAAGTGGCATTTGCATCATTAGGTAGCAAGGCAGTGGTAGAAGAATTGCAAATCGCGGTAATTTCATTCATACGTGTGAGTGACACATTAACAAGAGTCTTAGACATTGTATCCAATGCAAATGGCTCACGGTGGTGCTTGATAAGTGGGGTCAGCTTCGTTGTGTGGATTAGTTTGTGGTATAGATGCAGTACTGGGGAGGTGGCCTTTCGGTTAGTTGTAGGTAAGGTTCTCGACTGTAGTCGTGCATTGCATGCACTTGTGGGGATGGGCAGAGTGACCAATACGCTAGGTAGAGTACGTGTGCGTAGACGGTCTCGCCTTTTTGTGAGTGTGTGGGGTAGTTCTGGAGTGCGGGACTCCTTACCTTATGATTCCAGCAAGAGTCCGTGGTAAACGGAAGACTTCGAGCAGCGAAGAGCTGCAAAGAGGAGTGCAGGCCTTGTCCTCTGGCCTTCTCCTTGCGGCTTCGCCTGGCGGTGTGCCCCGTCTCTCTTTATGGTGGGGGGGGTGGAGCCGGCAGGGCGGGAAGCCGTATGAGGCTGCGGGCTGCGGGCGGGAAGCGGCGTCGTTTCGGCGCCAAATTCAAAAGATGCTTTGTCGGTGCCCATGCCTTCCAAGGCGGGGGCCTTCGCAATGTGCGCGAGATCAGCTGGCGCTCCGAAAAGCAGATGGAATTCTGCTGCCAGCTGATCGAGCACAGCTGATGGAGGCACTCGCAGCGGAGCTGCAAAGAGGAGTGCAGGCCTTGTCCTCTGGCCTTCTCCTTGCGGCTTCGCCTGGCGGTGTGTCCCGTCTCTCTTTATGGTGGGGGGGTGGAGCCGGCAGGGCGGGAAGCCGTATGAGGCTGCGGGCTGCGGGCGGGAAGCGGCGTCGTTTCGGCGCCAAATTCAAAAGATGCTTTGTCGGTGGCCATGCCTTCCAAGGCGGGGGCCTTCGCGATGTGCGCGAGATCAGCTGGCGCTCCGAAAAGCAGATGGAATTCTGCTGCCAGCTGATCGAGCACAGCTGATGGAGGCACTCGCAGCGGAGCTGCAAAGAGGAGTGCAGGCCTTGTCCTCTGGCCTTCTCCTTGCGGCTTCGCCTGGCGGTGTGCCCCGTCTCTCTTTATGGTGGGGGGGTGGAGCCGGCAGGGCGGGAAGCCGTATGAGGCTGCGGGCGGGAAGCGGCGTCGTTTCGGCGCCAAATTCAAAAGATGCTTTGTCGGTGCCCATGCCTTCCAAGGCGGGGCCTTCGCGATGTGCGCGAGATCAGCTGGCGCTCCGAAAAGCAGATGGAATTCTGCTGCCAGCTGATCGAGCACAGCTGATGGAGGCACTCGCAGCGGAGCTGCAAAGAGGAGTGCAGGCCTTGTCCTCTGGCCTTCTCCTTGCGGCTTCGCCTGGCGGTGTGCCCCGTCTCTCTTTATGGTGGGGGGGGGTGGAGCCGGCAGGGCGGGAAGCCGTATGAGGCTGCGGGCTGCGGGCGGGAAGCGGCGTCGTTTCGGCGCCAAATTCAAAAGATGCTTTGTCGGTGCCCATGCCTTCCAAGGCGGGGGCCTTCGCGATGTGCGCGAGATCAGCTGGCGCTCCGAAAAGCAGATGGAATTCTGCTGCCAGCTGATCGAGCACAGCTGATGGAGGCACTCGCAGCGGAGCTGCAAAGAGGAGTGCAGGCCTTGTCCTCTGGCCTTCTCCTTGCGGCTTCGCCTGGCGGTGTGCCCCGTCTCTCTTTATGGTGGGGGGGTGGAGCCGGCAGGGCGGGAAGCCGTATGAGGCTGCGGGCTGCGGGCGGGAAGCGGCGTCGTTTCGGCGCCAAATTCAAAAGATGCTTTGTCGGTGCCCATGCCTTCCAAGGCGGGGCCTTCGCGATGTGCGCGAGATCAGCTGGCGCTCCGAAAAGCAGATGGAATTCTGCTGCCAGCTGATCGAGCACAGCTGATGGAGGCACTCGCAGCGGAGCTGCAAAGAGGAGTGCAGGCCTTGTCCTCTGGCCTTCTCCTTGCGGCTTCGCCTGGCGGTGTGCCCCGTCTCTCTTTATGGTGGGGGGGGTGGAGCTGGCAGGGCGGGAAGCCGTATGAGGCTGCGGGCTGCGGGCGGGAAGCGGCGTCGTTTCGGCGCCAAATTCAAAAGATGCTTTGTCGGTGCCCATGCCTTCCAAGGCGGGGGCCTTCGCGATGTGCGCGAGATCAGCTGGCGCTCCGAAAAGCAGATGGAATTCTGCTGCCAGCTGATCGAGCACAGCTGATGGAGGCACTCGCAGCGGAGCTGCAAAGAGGAGTGCAGGCCTTGTCCTCTGGCCTTCTCCTTGCGGCTTCGCCTGGCGGTGTGCCCCGTCTCTCTTTATGGTGGGGTGGGTGGAGCCGGCAGGGCGGGAAGCCGTATGAGGCTGCGGGCTGCGGGCGGGAAGCGGCGTCGTTTCGGCGCCAAATTCAAAAGATGCTTTGTCGGTGCCCATGCCTTCCAAGGCGGGGCCTTCGCGATGTGCGCGAGATCAGCTGGCGCTCCGAAAAGCAGATGGAATTCTGCTGCCAGCTGATCGAGCACAGCTGATGGAGGCACTCGCAGCGGAGCTGCAAAGAGGAGTGCAGGCCTTGTCCTCTGGCCTTCTCCTTGCGGCTTGGAGCAGGAACTCATTTAGATACTTAGGGATCAACACTTATCGAAACTCTGCACAGGCACACAAATTCAATACAGTAAAGACCAAGAATGGGCTGATGAAATCCATAGAGTTCTGGAGTAAGTTACCCCTGTCTGTGAGGGGCAGAGCAGCGCAGCTGAAGATGGTGGCACTTCTGAGACTCATGCACTGTTTTGGAAATGTCTGTATAACATTCCGAGGCAATTCTTCAGACACAAAGATGTGCCGGGGGTTCCTGTGGCGGGAGGGAATGAACAGGGTTGCCTGAGCACATTGCAAAGACCGTTTGTACATGGAGGGTTAAAAATACCAAATTTTGAGCTGTATTTCTTGCCATGCCAGTTACAGTATGTAGTACAGTGGATGGCAGATGAACCCACAACAGAAACTACGCTGTTACAACCGGCTATTAAAAATACATACTTAAGAGACCAACTGTGGATCCCCCCCTGGTAAGAAAACTAAATATCCTTATCTGGTAGAACTGGATATCTGCGTTTGGATGAGGGCCTCCGGGATCATGAGACTGGTGGATCCCCTCTCGCCCCAGGCACCGATAGCGGATATCCTAGAAGGTAGGCAGGGAGATAGCACGGACAAAATGGGAGGAGTGTGGTATAGATACAGTGGGAGACCTGCGGCATGAGAAGGGGTTAATGACGTTTGTGAAGTAGCATGAAGCCACAGGCATACATGGAGGTCCGTTTTTACTACATAACACAGTGATGAAGGTGCTGCGTGATAGATGGCCAACAGTAATGATGAGACAATAGAGAACAAAGACATTGAGACAATGGCCCTCATTACAACCTTGGCGGAGGACCATGGTGCTATTAGCACCATGGTCCATGCCGCTAAGGTTACGATTCCGCCCATGGTGGATGGCGGAATTACCGCCCCATTACAAGGTGAGTGGGGCGGTAATTCCCCATTCACCAATGGCCCCTTCCCCATTCCCATTCCCATTTTTGCCCCATAGGGCATAATGGGAGTGGGGAAGGCGCTAATTACGGCACCGTAAATTACGGTGCCGTAATTAGCACTAAGGTGGCTTAGCGCCTTGCATTTTAACGCCTGCAAAAAGCAGGCGTTAAAATGTGAATCACGCGTTAAGAGTTAACGGCGCCGACGTCGCCGTTAAGCCCTTAACGCCTGAGTTGTAATGAGGGCCACTGTTAGCGATAGCAGAGGGAGGGCACGCTGTATCTAGGATCTTTGAAGTATTGATAGACCAGAATTCGAGAGCAGAGTTGAAATGCAGGAAGAGATGGGAAATGGAATTGGGGAAAAAAGTTTGAAGATGGGGAGTGGAAGAAGGTGGTGATGTACTAGAAAAAAGAGGTCTCTAGGAACGCCAGGCTACAACTAATGCAGTTGTACATAACACAAAGGGGGTACCTTACGCCCGCCGTAAACGCAACTTTTAACGGCGCAAGAATGCCCCAGATGCATGGTGATGAATGCTGGACTAGTACACATGTTTCGGGGATGCCCGATAGTGCAAAGGTTTTGGAGGGGGTGGCACACAAGGCGTCCATAGGGGGCATAGAACTGGATATCCAGTCCCCAGAGGCTTGAATGTTGGGCAGATAAAGAAATGCGAAGGACAAATCACTAACTAAAATCAAAGACTTGATATACATAATAGCCAAACGTAACCTAGCTATGAAGTGGAAAGATGCTAGAGAGCCCAGTATGACTAGGTGGTGGAGGGAGTTGGAAAAATGGGCCTCTGCAGAAACTGGAGCAAGGGAAAGGGCGCTAAGCGAACAAAAAGATGAGCTGGGAATGGACCTTCAAGGGTAGTGTTAACTGTGACTTTGTTTACATGCAATGGTGAGAGAGAGGCCACACCAGAGGAGATGGATGCACAGTGATCAGAAACGTGTATTCTGGTATACTATGTACAGGCTGGGTTTGGGGGAGGGAGGAGTTATACTAGAGTTGTGAAACGCAAATAAGACAAAAATTTAATAAAAAGTAAAAATAAAATAATCTGACAAATGCTGGACTTGTCCCAAAGTAGTTGAAGAGGAATATTCCCAACAAAGGAAAATTATGTGCTCCTGAACTCTACAATCTGACAGCATTGTACAGTTTGGATCTGCGTACTTCAGGAGCGGAGGGAATCACACTGGTGCTCCCTTCCATTTTCGATGGTCACAGTCAAGTTATGTATGTCCAAGGACTATTGGCTCCACTGATCAGTGCTTACTAGCAAATGAACCGTATTACCTCTTTTCCAGGACCCACACACTCTTGAAAAGGCCAGACACTGGGTAGAGTCTGCAAACTACTGATGTATTCAGAATTCATCTTACATTATTGAACCACTGGGCCACCGCCTAAACCAATTTCACCATAACGGCTGCAACCTTGACTACCACAGTAGCTCCACCAATCCCCAGCATTGGGTTATTATTAGCTCCACAGATGTCATCCAGAGAACTTGAGTCATCTTATTTGGCTGTGGGAAAGTCAATCCACACTTATGTTACAGTCCTGCTCTGAACATGCCCGACACTTGAGGAGGTAACCTGGCAGAGCAGCCAAGACTATACTCAAGAGATGAGCAGGCTTATAAAAAAGTATAATGTAATAATAAGGCACGGACTGAAGAGTGTGTGTGAGAAAATATACACAACTGCTTTTTTGCAGATGAAAGATGCATTGTATGACAGATTAGAGTTTGTTGAGTAACGACTTCAGTAGAAGTCACCAAAAGTCTAGGAATCGGTTTTTGAGTGCAATTGTAGTGTTTTCTGAAAGGTTTTGAGAGCAGAGAAAAACTCAAATGCAGGATAAAGTCATGCAGAGGACGCTGCTGTTCTATGTCAAAGAAGCGGTGAAAATATTTCCAGAGTCCCACAAATTGCTGTTTTGGACAACTTACAACCAATACTTTTCTAAAGGGCAAACAGCTTTGAGGTTATGTGAAAAGGAGCTGTCAAAGTTGTGGTTCAAAAACCAAGTAGGCAACGATCTGTGGCCAACAAGAATGGCTACTCAAGGAGGAGGTTGTCGGCATGCCGATGGCAGATCAAGATTCTATAGCACATTGCAGCACTACAGTAGCCTGGACTACAGTCTTTGTCACCAAAATGGTGCGGTCGGTTTCCCAGCAGTTCAACAAAATTGAGTTGGAATCTTGGATAGCCATAGTTCACAGATTCCATCTACTTCCCAGTCTTAGAAGAGGCGAAGCGCAGAGTCCAACAAGGGATATTCAATGTGACAAGGAGTCCTGGGGGGTAAGTAACCCAGCTATGCCAACATAATGAATGGAAGATATCACCAGTGTGGTTCCCCCTGGTCCTGTGAAAAGAAGTCAGACTTGCACAGAGCGCAGCTGTACTTCACCCTTGGGCTGTAGAGACAGAGCAAAAGCCTTAGAAGCAACTTGACAACCAATATGGTGCAGATACAACTATTCTTAAAGCACAGTTGGGAAGTGGATGTCCATTCAGCTCCCAATCGGGTCATCTGCAGCATTCAAACATTTGTTGACCACCAAATTAGGGTTGGCTCCACATTCTGCCCTATAGGGCCCTTCTCCCCATCCTTTAAGGCACACAACCTTGGTGTCCTTTGATAGTCAAATACTTTATTTACGAGGGAAGTTACAAAACCAATATAAAAAACAGATGACAATACAACTGCAAACAATGTAATATGCATACAAGTTAATAAATACATGGCATAAAACAGGGTTTGAAATTAAGTTTCAATGACAGGAGCTAAATCCAGCTGCTGGGTGTCAGGCATCACCCAGTAGGCAAGAGATATTGCTGGGGAACCAGGAGAGTACACAGCGAACTGCAAACCTAAATTCTACAGGAGAGGCTAACTTTAAATGTTTGCCCATTATATAGGATTCATTGTGTTTAAATGTGTACTAGATGTGGCCTAATTGTTCTTTATTAACATTTTCATATAAACAAAGTTAATGTAATTTATGTAAGGCACTAGTTGGCCTGGGGAGCCGAAAATATCTGTCACGGTAGCAGTTGCTTTCAAGCTAACCAGGCTCTCCTCCTAGGCTAGAAGCTCCAGCAATTTCAAACCCTGATATTAAATATTTAAACACTGACTCCCTCATCAAACACCTTCCTTCTCTATGTCCCTAAAATCATTTGATTGGAAAGAAAAGAAAAGCAGCAGAGCAACTAATCTAACCATAATTGATGTTTACTCCAAACCAATACATCTAGCGAGTAATATGAATACACTCCAATTGCACGTAATATGAACTATTAGAATTATTTTTCACAATTGGACATCATCTGAGACAAGCATTAACAATAACATTTGATACTGCAAATGCCACATCGGGGAGGCGTGATTTTTTTGTAAAGTTAACTATTCCATGATTAAGTAAGCAAGATTTCTATTTGCGTTGGCAAATAGAATCATAAGAACAGGAAATGCTGTCATGATTCCACATACCTACTACAAAAGGACAGCTGTCGTTATACCAAAGTTTTACTACAGGGGCGAGTTGTAGAATACCAAGCCTCATTTTATGGTACAATGATCGAGCTAAAGACCATTTATCACATCAAGGTATTGTTTTAAGGTAAAATCTTCCTAGGTGGCCGAATAGGCCGAGTCCTGTGGACAAAGCCTCACACTCGCTAAATCTATGATGAATTACGTATTACTTTTAGTAATATTTGTGGGATTTATCGATAGATCTATATCCCGTAATCCAGTCAGGCCTCTAATATAGCCAAACCTGGATAGTGACACTTCACAAGGACAAGTATGCATATCTAATAGTGAGTCTATTCTCTATACTTAGTTGGATAATTTCTCGACCACAACCATCCGCAGAATAATAATGGTTTAAGTGCAATCAAATCTCCTATACAAGTAAACCCAAACTCCAGATAAATCAGGAGCATTGGGTGCACTCTCGAAACAATAACGAAGACAACATTTTCTGTGCCAATTAATTTGGTTACCTTACAACAGCCCCATATGAAACAGCAGCAACTGATTGAGAAACTTCCAAGGCTGTAAGAATGGTACTAGCAAATAAGTTTAAAAATCTTAAAACAGCCCTTGCTTTTTGGCTTAAATTGTGTTTGCTTTCTTAGTACCATTGCCCCTATTAGAGCTCAATTGTATGCTTTTAATCAAAAGAAGTTAATCTGCTCTACTCGTACCCAATAAATGTGCAAGCTCAAACTTGAGCAGGGCCTAATCTTTTGGCACATTGCATACATTTGTTTTTTGAGAAATTGTAGAGCAACTCAACACTCACACCAGAAAGAATACAACCCACTAGGGAAAAAGGCCTAGCACACCTCTTGCAAGGAGAACAAAGTTTTCTTTCCACAAATATAGAATTGCACGAGCAAGGTACTGTGCTGCCACAGAACATTCTGGAAAAATCAGTATGAGCAACTCTTTAGCAAGACACACAGCATCATCAGTGACATAAATTACATAATGTACAAATCCAAATGGCTGGCTGGTGCGACACTATACATAGGCTACCTGATCTATAGGGAATGCTAGGCTGCTCCATTGGTCCCAGCCCCTTCTGTCAGTCTTCTTCCACGTGGGCTCCTCCTTGCGCGTCAGACATGAAGCTACACTCAATTGGTGATTAGGCAAACAAAAATAATGCAGGCTTGATCTCTAACCTGATGTGCACCTGGTACTGCAGACAACGGCTAAGAGGATACTTATTGCATCACACACGCATACTCGATTACAGACACGTCGGCGTCCATCCAAAATTCCCCACCCTCATTTTAGCCATGTTGTTTTACCCCTCTCGGCACCTCGCAGCACAAATCACGTGACCTGTGAAGGCAACTGGTCCCTGCTTTCTGATCTTTCTTGATCGATTGGGGGTCTAACAGTTTTATGGTTGGTGGTCTGGGACTGACTGGTACCTTGGAATGCTGGGGGGTCTTGTGACAGGCGCTTTTGGATCCTATTACTTAGAGCTGGGACAGGGAAGGACTGAGGCTTGTGCCGTCATTCTCGTGGGATCGCTTTTTGCAGGGAGCTTTAAACCCCTTGTGGCCTTGCATGGCGCATTCCTTCTGGGATACGAAATGTTGGCAACATGAAACAACGAAGGGTCTATGAATCTCTGCAGCTCTGGCCTTTCTCACCGGTGCCCAAGCTACAACCTATTCCTGCATGCATGCACTTATTTATATCTGTGTGGCTCAGGCCTGCAGCCCTTGATGCAGCCCGAAGTTAGGCCTTGATTCACATATGGCCGTTACCATCTAAGATGGCGTTTTGTTCCCAATGTTCGCTAGAACAAAAAACATCCCCCATCCTCAATGCACTATGGCCCTAGCCATAACTCCCCCGCCCCTTGTAACTTCCCAAGTCCCTACTGCACACTTCCAGGCCTCTGCCTCACCCAGAGACGCTGGGGGGCCTGGGACAATCGCCCCCCCCCCCTTAGATAATGCTACGTTAACAAACTCCCATGTGGGCCCTCGTCCTTCTCACCCCTTCTTTACCTTTCAAATCTTTCAGCTTCCAAGTATGAAGGTGACCCTTCCTTTGGTACCCATGCCTTACATACAGACCGTAAACATTCTCCTGCCTGTGCATATTGCTCAGGGGTACATGCCATGTATATACATCCTCCATCCCCTGCTAATTCTACCCAGTGTTCTGTGTAATGTTCTGAGTCAGGTGGGAGAACTGTGGTGGTACCGGAGGGTTGAAGACGTTGCTCCATCGGAACCATGCGTGGCTTGTTTGGGTCGTTCGTCTGAACTGCACTGTCTTTTGTACTACGAGGTGCCTCTTGTACCCCAATTGAAACCATCATTGCGGTGCTAGAAACTGCTTTAGCACAGCATCAAAGTCCGAGCTGGCAGGTGCAGAAGATCACGAACACGATCACAGGAACAAGCATCTTCACAATGGCGCCCATCCAGGACAGCGCGCCCATGAAAAAAGGTTAATCGAACCAATCAGTCTCTTGTATTCCAGCTTCTATTAGCATGGGAGTGCAGACGTCGTACATGGCCCCTATTATGTTGGAAAGGGACCCATTTTTTGCATCATTAGGAGGCACATAGGCGCAACATGAATCGCCAATCTTCTTGCACACCCCTCCCCTCCATGGCCATAACGGTGCCCTGATTTTATTAGATCTGTCAGCTGTATTAGACACTGGTGATCACCCCATCATGTTGTTCCGTCTTGCCCAGATGGGTAAATCTGGCCAGGTACTAGCCTGGTTCACCTCATTCCTGGCGGATCGTACTCAGACTCTCTATGCCGCCTTTTTTATCCACCCCTTGCCATCTCAGCTGTTGAGTTCTGCAGGGCTCCGCCTCGTCTCTGATTCTATTCAACATTTCATTCTGGGCACTTGTGTGTCTCATCCGCTCCTACGGCGTCAGGTGCTATTCCTATGCCGAAGACACTAGGATCCTGATCCTTTTAAATTTTGATCAGGCTGAGATGTTGTCGTGTCTGCGGAGGTGCCTAGCTGCTGTGGTGGAGTGGATGAACCACAACTGGCTCAAGTTGAACGGAGACAAGACGGCAGATCTGGTGGTGGGGTGTCCCTCCCCCACCCCTGATCCCTCACTCTGGGTTTCCTCTTTCTGGCCCTCCTCTCTTGGTTCCCTCCCCATCCCCCGGCGGTTAAGGTGAAAAATGTAGGTGTAATACTTTGGGCATCTCTATCGATGGACAACCAAGTTTTAGCCGTCTGTCATGCAGGACACTTTCAGTTGAGAGTTCTGAAGAAAGTGCCCTCTATGATTCCTGTGCCTCTGCGTCCACCAGTGGTAGCAGCTTTGGTACTATCCCGGTTACATTATTGCAACTCTTTGTATCTGGCCAAACCGAAAGGGGCTCATCCAACTCCTACGAAACCTGGCAGCCCGGGTGGCAACTGGCACCCCTTATGGAGCCCACACATCCCCAGTCTTACGATCCTTGCACTGGCAACCTGTAACCCAGCGCACCAGGTTTAAGGCTTTATGTATGGTACACTGGGCTTTACATGATCAGGGCGCAGAGTTCCTTCAGGCTAAGTTTATTTGCCATCATCCTAATCGTTGGTTGCGCTCTGCATCGGCTGATTTGCTCACCGTGCCTTCCTACCAACGCACAAGGATTGGAGGCTGGGCTTTTTCTATAGTAGCTGCCAGATTATGGAATGAGGTGCCAGTATCCATAAAGAGACTTTCTATCATCTGGCCTTCAGAAAGGCGGTAAAGACACTTCTCTTCTAGGTGGTCTGGTTGGCCGTCCTTATTGGCTTCTTGTTGTGGAGGTTTGCCTGACTTTCCAGCGTCAAGATACCCTGGGGCGGCTGCGCGCTCTAGAAATGTTCATAACAAAACATATCAGCCGGCTTGCATGCATTTCCAGCTTGATCGCAATGAGGGCCTGTTCAGCGTCATTGGCCAGCTGGATAGCCTCCCACCGCACAATTTGCAGCCATTTGGCATTCACGGCGGTCTACTCCAGTTAACAGTAATGAGGAAAAACAAAATTCTTGTTTGCTGTAGAGTCGATATTGATTTGGTATTTCTTTAAGCAATTTCGAAGAGTCTTGAGATAGATAGTTCGACCAATTTCTCTTTTTCCTCCTTTTCTGGCAGGATACAGAATATGGGCTTCTGCCATGACACTATGGTGAGGAAGTCAGAAACTGGTGCAGATGTTGGGGCAGACAAGCCACCTGTTCCCACTATCAAATGTTCTTCAGGGAGCACTAGGGGTCTTCAGTCTAGTGAAGCCAGCGAGCAGGTTCCCCTCCATGATGGCGGCAGGTGGAGGAATGCCTGCTGGCCACACACCCAGTAGTTGTCTATCACGGCTGCTGTCCCTTTCTTGAGATTGGGGAAGTGTAATGTTTTGTTAGACCTACTGTTGGTCCTCACAAAGACACTTCCTTCATTGTGAAAACACAGTTTGTATTCTTCCTGCTTTTGTACTTTCAATGGTTTTTCCATTGCCTTGATCCACTTGGTCATTCCAGTACCTGCTTCATATCGTGTTCACTTTTCTTTTATCACTTCTCCAAATCCTACCAGTCAACCTGCTATAAAAACCTCACTGTAGTTTCTTGCCAACTGCTTGCCACGAACCTCACGCCTTTCAATTTTTTTATAGGGTCTTTGCAGGCACTGTACACGTTTGGGATTTCGGACACATTGCTATTGATCAAGGTCCATTACCTTGAGTTGCACGCTTCATGCCTGGAAAGTGCTTCACAACCTGCACAAGGGTCAGATGGAGTAAACATTGAGCCTCCACAATCGGTATTTCCTGTGGCAGAAGTATCTGCTCCCAGCCCCCACCCACCCCGACTCATGTGGAATCAAGGAACACACAACTTCCATTTACTTTTGTTTTCCCTACTGAGCTCATGTCTACATTCCAGCGATTACTTAACTCTGGATGGTGCACATCTTCTATTGTATCTAACCCAAGTCCTTGGTACTGATCATACTCGGCCCTTCTAGGTTGTCTTTTAAAATGTTTTGGGCAGCTAAAATGTGAAACACTAGGAAAGAAAGTATAATTTGCTATTATGTTAGAAAACACACTAGGCAATAACATGAGTAAATAGGCAAAATTCCCCATAAATTGCTGGATGACACGTGCATCATTAGCAGATGCATTAGGTTGTATATCGTGGACAGCGGCCGCAGTATTATTTGTTTCAACCACATTTGCAACATCGTCATGTATTAAAGAAACTAAAGAGCCATTAGCAAAAGATCAATTAGTAATAGTCGTGTTTCTTATCCCCCTTTTTTATATGACCACCCCTTACAGCCTAAATATATTCCTAATCCAACATAGAAATAGCAAATATACCAGCTACCCAATGCATTCCACATATGTACGTGGGGGAAAACAGTTCTAAAAATGAGAACGTTGCTTTTTATAGATGGAGTTGTTGGACCCATGTACACCTATTGCGAGGTGAATAGAGACAATAGAAAGGGAAACAACGGGGAGAGAGATAGAGCAAGCTCTCTCAGTGCAAACAATGCGTAGCAGCCTTCATTTATTACAGAGGTAGGCTCATTTGAAAAAATAAAGTCAAAAAAACATTAGATAGACAACAGCAGTCACTCTGCAGCTACACGTGGTTCCTCTCAAATTTTTACCAGGAGAGGAGTTTTTGATGGCAGGCACTTAGCATGTACTGTTTAGTACTTCACTAAGTTTGGGCAGGAGTGTGGCCTGGGGTGCCTTGCAAACATCAGATAAATGCAGCCAGTACCATAATTCACGAACTTTTACTGCAAGAGGAGTAGCATAGACTACCTCAAAAGGACAGTTATATATAGGCTTGCGGCATCAGCGGACAAAGTTCTTTACAAAGACATGGTTCCCAGAGAAAAGCTGGAGAGGAGGAGACGTGGGTGGAGTATCAGATGCAGAATTGGTCGTCTCTTCAGTCCTTGGCGGAGTGATCTGTTGACAGATTCATTTTATGGCCTTGGTTACGGTACACAAGAGCTATGAAATTCATCCCCTAATACAGACAGAGCCCTGTGAGCATCAAATGCCCTCCTTATTGGGGATAGGGGCGTGTGCATGAGTCACCTCGTGGGGTGATAAGTGATGATCCTTACAGTGCTGCGTTTGCATGCCAAACATAGCGAGAGGTAAGCAGTGCACCCAATTTTTCTTTAAGGTGATGCAAAGTGTAGACAATTTGCTCATTAGAAGACCATTTATCCTTTCCACAACCTATTTTCCTGGGGGTGGTAAAATCTACACATCTGATGCATAATGCCCAATAATGTGGTGATATCTTTGAAGAGCTCATTGAAAAACTGCGTGCCTTTGTCGGCCCTTAAAACTTTGCAATGCCCCATCGCGAAAAGACCTTTCTGACCAAAAATGTGGCCGCACATTTCGCATCAGGGTGTGCGCAAAGACTAGCCTCCACCCACCGCGAGAAAGGACACACAACTATCACATAGTGGGATCCGTTACACCTTTCGCCCACGTAGTCTATATGTAGTTTGCTGCAACTACATGGCCCAGTAAAGGCGGGGCAGTGTAACTCAAATTGTTTTTATGGTAAGACCAGTACTGTAAATCAGACATGTAGTACAGTTACTCATTTTAGTTACTGCCTCCTGCAGATTCGGGACAAACCAGTCGTCCTGCATACATGCAGCAATATGCTGTTTTGACACATGGGATGGAAGATGCAGCTTGTCGAATGCGACCTGCAGCAACTCTTGTGGCCTAACTGCTTTGCCCGATGTTTCTTGTCGCCACAATAAATCTGTAGGGGACTGCTTGCATCGCCTTTTCAACCACAAGTCTTTCTCCTACTGTGCGGCTCGGCCCTGCAATTCAATTAGTTGTGCAATCGGTAAGGATTTCTAGGAGTTTGGCAGTTGTTCCCTGCTCTGCACTACCAATGGGTACTCAAACACTCGGCATTGGTATGCTGCTTGCGAGCGAGACTGTCTATATCCTTAGTATGGGCTATGCATTTCACCACTACTGTCAAGAATGGTTTGGATAGTGTGTCAATTAGTTTATCTAACAGTGCTGCATGTCGTACCGGGGACCCATCAGCCCTCCTAAATCCCCTCTTCTTCCACCATGCCAGCCCTGCATGCACCATGGGGGTGACATAGACCAAATCGGAATAGATAGTGATGCAAATACCCTTTAGACGCCAAAGGCGCTGCAATGAGCGCTATATGTTCTGCTGCTTGGACCAAATAGTGCATGGGTAATCTCTTTTGCACCAATACCTCATATACCAAGTCCACTAGGCATACTACTGCTGCCCCAATATGCATCAAACCTGTGCTCTGGTCAATAGTTGCTGAGCAGTCAACGAAAAGCACCCATTCCCCCTCGAGTGGGCTATCTCTTGCCTTCAGGAGGTCATCCTCCTGCTCCTCAAATGTTATACAATCATGTGCTGCAAGGTCTTCCTCGGTGCACTGTTCTGTCAAAAAGGTGGCAGGATTTACTGTTTTACACCTCACAATATGAATGTTCGGGCTAAACAGAATGATCTCATACGTGGACGCCTGCTGCGTAGTCAAAGCGGATTTGCAACGCTCCAAAATGGTAAACACTGCGTGCTCCACGGACAGAGTTACAGAGTAACCCATGACAATTGCGGAGGTTTTCTCAATCACAAATGCAGCTGCAGCAAGTGCTTGTTCGCATGGGATCTGGCCCGGCATAACAGATTCTACCAGTCTGCTGTAGTAGGCCAATGGCTTGTGGCCCATTGTGCTCTTCTGTGTCAGTACTGCGGTCATCAATTGGTCATTTGAACAGGATGAGAGATAAAACTTGTGTGTAATCAGGGGTAGCCACTACTGGGGCAGTGGAGATCACTTCCTCTAGGGCGTTAAAATTGGTGAACGTTTTCTCCATCCATGAAATCTTATGGTCATTCTTTTGAGTCTCTTTAAGGCCCTTTAAGAGAGGCCTGGTCTGCGCCACATAGTCTAGAATTCATGCACTACAGTAATTGGACAACCTTAGAAATTTCAGCATCTCTGACAGTGTTGGGCTGGGTAGTGCTGCGCACTAAAGCGGCACAATCCGGTATAATTTTCTTCAGGTCAACAGATATCAACTGACACAAATAGAACACTTCTTGGAGGCAATATAGCAGCTTCTCCTTATCTACCTTTTATCACGTGTACGCCAGCAGCGGCAGGAGGGTGATGGAGTCCTTTCGGGACTGCTGCTCACCGTCACTACACACTAGAAAATAGTCAACATACCGAATAATGGTACTTGCCACTTGAATGTTTCCCAAGTCTGCATGCAATATTCGGTTTAAGGTACTGAGGGGCTCGGAGTACCCTTGGGGCAATCTGGTGTGCACAAAATGCATTTCCCCCCCTTGTGTGAACGTGTTGCGGTATGCGAATCAGGGTGCAAAGGTAAGATCTACCACAGTGAAGTGGGTTGCCTCCTTGGGGATGCTGTATAGTATCGTTGCAGAATTTGTAACCACAGGAAAGGTCCTGTATCATCGTCCAACTCCCTCCTTTTGCCTTTTTAATCGGATAGCCGTGTTGCATGGGGAGGTGGATGGCACTATTCCCTGAAGTGCCACAATGGTGTCCCGTATGCGCTCTTCTGCCTCTTTGGACAACGGTTACTGTTTAGCCTGGGGTAACACTGCACCTGGCTTGAAGTTTATTTGGACCAGTGACACCCCGTACAAGAGCCCCACATTGTGAGCATTAGTTGTCAATTTCTCTGGGACCTGCTCCAAGTCACGGTCAGTGAAGGGGGGCGGGCTTGCATGGGTCATCAAGGAACACAATAATGTCTCAAGGGGTGCACATTGCTCACACAATCTGCCCATCATCACCTCGATCTTCAAACAATTCTGCATCTATCACTTCTTTGCGGGGCACCGTTAGTTCAATGCACAATACAGTACGCCACTCGCACCCATCGGGGGTCGCTGACCACCACAACACTACTTTTAGTAGACAAAACCAGACCCTGTAAATCTAGGGAAAGAATCAAACTTGTCACAAGCTCTGGGGTTATCACGGATCGGAAGAAGAAATCTGATGGTACAGCCAACACGCCCTGCCAATCTTGGGCACCTCATCAAGCAATACTGTAATCCCATACACAAACATGTCCAGGTCCACGGGGATGCCGCAAACCTCTACCTCCCCTGGCCCGTATGAGGACCATGAGTCTTAAGACGCACATGCCTGGGGTGGCACGTAGCACCCCAGGGCCAGTGAAGGAAATGGTCATGTTCAGTTTGCTCAACAAATCTCGTCCCAACACATTTATCGGGATGGACTCTGAATACAGTAAGGGTGCACGCATCACTTTTCCTCCTAGATACCTCTTCAGTGTAGGGAACCTGCGACGCCCCAGAGAATCCCTGCGTATCAAGAGAATCACCCGATAATGGAAAGTGTCCCTCACTGATGCATGATTTTGTGGTACCTGTGTTGACTATAAAGATGAATTGCTTATTACCCATCTCAGCGCCCACCAACGGTTCCTCATCAAGGTGGGTAGTCATGGACAGGACTGGGCACGCAGGAGCTTTCTGTGGGCTATCCTAATCAGAATACGTATTAGTACATGGGAACGTAAAGGGGTTTCCCCCCCATGACACTGACCCCTCGGTAAGGCACGAACATTCCATTCAGTACTGCATTGGGTGTGAGCATTCGCCCCCAGTACAAGGTGTTCTGCTGGGCCGCTTGCGGTTGCATATTAGGCTGTGCTTGGGCTTGCATGTGTGGGGGGTTTGGTGGCAGCTGGGTGTAGGCCTGGTGTATTCCATAAGGCATGGAGGTGAACCTGGGTGGCTGTGGTAGTGCTGGGGCAGGTTGATTGTGTGTGTTATACCCCACCCGCTGCCTGTTTCTACACTCTTGTAAAATGTCCCCCACTTCCCGCAGCTCCAACACAGATTGTTCCATAGCACCTCTGGGTCCCATTCCACCAAAACCCACCCTCGCCCTCTCTGCTCCCTTGAAACCGTCGTCCTCCCCCACTGCTGACCTCCTTGGTGCCATTCCGGATACTGATGCGGGGGGGTCTGCCACCCGACTGCCCCTGTCCAAAACACAGCTATCCTTACATCTGTGCGAGCTGCAGTTTGCTCCGCTGAATTTGTCTCAGTGTTCGCTGTCAACGCCCTTTCTGTTGCCATTTTAACTAACTTCGTCTGCACTAGTTTTGATTCCTCCACCTGCAACCTTTGAGCGGTTTCCTTTTCTCGTTCTTTAATCCTTTTGCAATGGTGTATCATTATAGTCTGAATCTCTGCCCACCGCTTCGCCTCTATGCCCACTATCTTGTCAAGCGCTTTCTGAACTTCCTTGGGATATCCCCTCTTAATAAAAAAATAGAAAAGAGGAACTGATCGGTCACACCAGTCACCCATCTCCGCTCGCCACATCTCCTGCACTTTTAAAATGTACTGAGCGGCATCTTCATTGTCCCCCATGATGTACTGCATTATGGACTGCAAGTCGGGTGTTTCGGGGTACGCCCGCCGCAGTGAGTCCCACACTTGCGCCCTAATATTGTTGAAAGGGGCCCCATTGTGTGCATCGTTATCCAACTTCACCCCTGGGTACCCGGGCTTAACCCACACTTCACTCATCTGATCTCCCACAATTGTGACAAGTAAAGTTTTTATGTTTTTCCAACTCCAAGGGGATTCCCAACGTCTGCTTTCCAAAAGCATATATCCACTTCTTGGCCCCAGCAGTAAGGGGCGGGAGAGTTTTAATCAAATTATTCTTACCCATTTGCGCCCATGGCTCGTAATGGGCCCTCCCGGGTCCCTTGTGCAATAACAGCAGTTGTGTGCCCACGCCTCGGTTTCCGTCCATCATTTATCTTTTTCCTTGCCACTGCTACCCGTCCATATCCGTTCCTCAACCGCGGTCCCCACAAGCTCTCAACTCTGGGTGATATCTCTGGCACTTCCTCAGCATCCCCCCTAGTCATCTTCAAATTCATCAACAGTATCCCATTCTCCCTCTTGCAGATCTCGATTTGCGTCCCTGTCTGACCTCACATCCCATAGCCTACAATTTATGCTTCGCGGTCGTCACCCTTCTCTTTCTCCATATGCACATCTTTAATTGTGGCGCTTTCCAGTCTGAACAAAATATCTCTTACCCTCCAATCGTTCAGACAACACCACTGGTTTCTCTCCCCTTCCTTCACTGTCCTCAGACAGGCCAGCTCTGCTTGCATTTCCCCCTTACTCCTTCTATGACTTACTATCCCGCAGTGGAATGCTGTTCAGTGTCGGTCGATATGGGGGCGAATCGGTGGCAGTCGTAGGCACATATGTTGGGTTAGTTTATCCTGTGGCTGGGCAGCGCTTCTGCTGGCGCGTTCAACATACTTGAGGTGGTGCTATCTTTATGCCGGGGTGTACACCCAATAGTATCCTCTATGTCCTCTACCATTTTCCACAAGTCTAAAATGTATTTTCTTTCTGTAGTCGTTTACCTTTATACTTAGCAGTTAGGAACGTGTTCCTATATTCTAATATCTCGGTTATTGGTACCCTACTCTGGCCAAGGGCGAGACATCCCACCAAGGGACTCCATCACCCACTGGTTGTGGTACTTCTCCATCTTGTCCTTGTACAATGGCAACGCACTATAAATGTATTCCAGTGGAGTCATTACCCACATATTAACAAGGGTATATTCAAAAGAAGCTTTTAGTTGTATGTCAAACAAAGTGTTATTATAACCGTTACTACCATTCCTCTGTTCCCACCTCCCGGTCGCCCCCTATTCACGCCCCCCCCTTCGTACTCACCTCCAGACTTCTCACACCTCACACTATTTTCACAGGCCCTACCTTGGCCTCCACTGAATTCACAATAATACCTTAGTAAACTAAAACAATAAACTAAAATAACAAGCCAAGACAACAACCACTACCCTGCCTCTTCCCCCACCCGGCATATATATTGGGCACAGGAATACGAGCTCTCTAAATATACGTACCTACTTTTTTATCCCTTACTCACAATAAAAATGGTGCCATCATCTCCCCTTACTTGGAAATGATCCCACACTCCTGTTTTCCTCCTCGTTATCTCCTTAATAATAATACAAAAAATACAAAAACCATCAGGTGGCCTTTCATGCTCTCCCGTCACTCTCACACATACTTAGCTTACCCACTCACTGTTACCCCCTTTGTCATTCGTAAGAGGTCTACTCCTATTTGCTTGTTCACCCAAGCTCCTCTGTCACAGGGTCACAACAGCAGCCTGCAACCTCCTAGCAGCCACATCCCGCTTCAAAGAGCAGACAGGAATTCTGTGAAAGTGGCTTCTGCACACCACTGCGGGTTGCACACTTGGGGCTGGTCACTGTAGGTGGGCGTGGTACTTGCAGAGATGCAGCCTGAAACCTCTGTCTTCACAGGGGTTGCTGGGATCACATCTGGGTCACCAAAAATGTAGATAAACCCTTCAACGCACAAACCAGAAAAAATACAATGAACTAGGGAAAAAAGCCCAGCACACCACTTGCAAAGAGAATGTTTTATTTCCCCAAAAATAGAAATTCACCAGCAAAGTACTGCCACGAAACGTTCTGGCAAACTCAGTATGAGCAATACTTTATGAAGGCACACAGCGTCAGTGACCTAAATTACATAATGTACAAATCAAAATGGATGGTTGGGGCAACCCTATAAATAGGCTACCTGCTCCATTGGGGATGCAAGGCCATTGGTCCCAGCCGCTTCCGTCCGTCTTCTTCCACCTGGGCTCTTCCTTGTGCATCATCATGCATGAAGCTACACTTAATGGTTTATTAGGCAAAGAAAAATGCAGTCTCGATCTCTAACCTGATGTGCACCTGGTACTGCAGACAAGGACTAAGAAGATATTTCAAGGTTATTGCATCGCACATAGTAACTCAATTCCAGACACGTCAGAGCCCATCCAAAGCTCACCACCCTCGTTTTAGCTATGTTACTTTAACCCTCCTGACCCCTCACAGCACAAATCACATGACCTATGGGGAAGGCAACTGGTCCGTGCTTTTTGATCTTTCCTGATCATTTGGGGGTCTAACAGTTTTATGGTTGGTGGTCTGGGACTGGCTGGTAGCTTGATTTGCTAGGGACAGGGTAGGTTGAAGACTCGTGCCCTCCTTCCTGTGGGATCGGTTTTCGCAGAGAGCTCTCAACTCCTTCGTAGCCTTGCAGGGCATATTCCTTCTGGGATACAAAATGTTGGCAACATGAAACAATGAAGGGTCTATGAGTCTCTACAGCTCCGGCCTTTCTCACCGGTGCAAAACATGCACCCTATTACTGCATGCATGCACTTATTTCTATGTGTGTGGCTCGGCTCACCAGACCTAGCTGCAGCACAAAGTTAGGCCGTGATTCCAATATGGCTGCTACTATCCAAGATGGCGTTTGGTTCCCCATGTTCGCTAGAACAAAACACATCCCCCATCCTCACTGCACTATGGCCCCTGCCCCCACCCTCCTCCCCTTGATCCCCTCGCAGAGTCCCTAATGCACACTTCCAGACCTCTGCCTCATCTGTAAGCGCTGGAGGGCCTGGGATGATCTTCCTCCCTTCCCAACACAATAACCAAACCTTTACGATTATATATTTTTTAAAGTATAGTGTATTCTAGTTTTTACCAAACTTTACACTCTTTATAAAAAAGAAATACATACATCTTTATATTCAATTGAAATACATTTAAATACGACAAATAACATAATACACCCTCACAGAGATAATAGAATGATCAAATATGCATTGGTGAAGACCTGCATTGATTAAAGTTTGTGTTTATATTAATTATCTTGAATTTCCTGCTATAGTTTAGCGCAATTATGGATCATTCATTATTGGCCATACAGCGTAGTTAAAAATTATTTGATTTAATGCTGCTCAATGTGCAGAAAAAAGGACCAACATATTTGCCATATAAGCCCATCAATTTATCACACGAAAATAACAAATGTCTTGAACAGTCAACATTACTTTTGTTTTTACAAACCAGACAGTACTTATGTACAATCGGTATGTTGTAACGAGGACCAAATACCATTAAGCAAAGTAGTAAGTTGCATCTCAAAAGTAGGTAGGTTCTTCTAAACTGTTGAGCTGGACATTTGATTGGATATAGTTGAGGCTGCTTTGGGATCTAGTTAGTTGTAATCAGTTTCTGAATGTTTTTACGTTTTTCCACTTCTGAAACATTTACCCAATAGTCCCATATTTCTATTTTCATTACCAGCTCTTTCTGCATCCTTTCAGATGGCATTCGATAGGCCTTTACTTTTGTGCTCAGCGATTTCTAGATTTAATTTAGCGAGTATAGATTTAGTGATGGTACAATCAATGGTATTCATTATGTATAACAGGAACTTGCCCAGGGTAATCTCTTGTTGCAGTATCATATGTAAGTACAACAGAACACATTTTTTTAATTTACTTTGTGTATAATCACTTTAGCAATTTTTACAAAACTGTTGCTGCTCATCCAGAAAGAGCTAGAAAGAGCTAGAAAGAAAGAAAGCCACAGACGGCGTAAACAAGAAGAGAATGTATAACTGAAAACTGACAGACAAGGCTGACATGTAGTCGACCAAGCATGCTTGCAGTTTATAGTTCAAGGGAGCGTTCCACTGTAAGCCCCGTTTACGGAGAACCTCTCACACCAAGGTCTTGATAATTGATCACCATAGAGGAACGTAGGGTGATCATTTCAAACGCGCTCTCCAGGATTTTAACAGTCGCTATAGTACATCTCGTTTTCTCCCCTGACATCAACCTGTTCCACCATGTTGTGTCTCCTTCTTCTAGAAATCCTAAATTGTCTGTGTGCAGGTTGGTCGGCTCTTACATTTCTTAACTCAGGGCATTGGAGCAGAAGATGTTTTATTGTTTGAGTTGGTTGGTTCCATACAGAGACGGCAGGCTCTGACATTTGATTGCGACCTAATCGCCAGAATTTCACGCGTCGGGAGGAGATTGAAACGTGCTCTCATATATAGTTTCCTTAGATGTTGATTAGGGAATTTGGTGCAGTATGGGATGGGTTCCTTCAGTCTGTTGAAGTTAGGCGGCAGATCTTTAGTCAGCTTATTTGCTTGCGCTTTGGCCAGAGTCTCTATCCAGTCTTGTGCCTCGAGTTTAAATTTCACTCTAACTGGGTTCATCTTTAGATCCTCTTCTGTACATGCAATGTCAGTGAGCCTGACCGTCGATTTGTTTAAAATGGGATAAATGACGGTTCGATATTTCCGCAGCTATGATCTTGTATATAGGAGGGCTGTCTGGAATTAGGGTGTTTCTAAACAGTTGCATTGCGTTTTGGACCACGGTCGCTTCCAGTGAGAGTAAGCCCAATTCTCTTCTGATGAGATCCATCGAGGTTGCATTGGGCAAACCTAGGACCGTCTTCCAAATCAAGCTCTCTAGTTTCCGCCAGATGTCATTTGGCATGCTCAGTGTTGCCCCCATGCCATAAGTCACAACAGAACACATTTAATTTTGGCCAAATCACAGATGGAAATGATGTAGAATTCCAGCCTGAATTAGAGAGTTGCGGGATTTTCCGCCATAATAGACCTTCAAGTCCGTCAAAGCCATTCAGCATATTTACAGGATGTGCTACAACTTCATAAAGCAGAGCTGCAGAGCTAGAATCAAGCTTTGCTCATATATTAGGAGCAACCTCTTACAGCTATATTGTCCATGTGTATTTGTAATTCCCCAGAGCCTAAATGCTTTTTGAAAGAAAAGCATTGTTGTCTAAGATTTTCATAAATGTGAATAATCTTCCCGACCTTCATCAGCCCCAGAACATTTTGCTTGGACTTGGTAATTATTTGCCTTGTCCCTAGGTGAGTAGGAACCTTTAATTCCCCTCTCACCTAATCTTTTACTTTTTTTATGGGTGACCTTTTTATGTCTCTCCATAGCGTATGATTGGAGTTCTAGTTTCCTATAACTTTGGACTGACTAAAGTATTATGGCAGGACACAGCATTTTAAATAAAGTGCCTTCCTTTTAATTTCTCTGTAATGTACTTAGGTGAACTACTAGTCCCAAAGGGTAAAGTGCTATTTCCATCCCGTTTACATTTAATATATAGCAAGCCATCACACCCCACCTTAAGTGGAGTGCGGGGAGATACAGTGTATCCCCTTTCTTACTTACCTGGTAACATTTTTGTTACAATTACAAGTGCACTTGAATTGCTGTGGCAGCAAAATTACTTTTATGACTTTTAGTCATTACTCACAGGCTGTCAAATCAGCCCCTGTAATTCAAAGGAGGGTCACCATTCTGCTAGAATGGTAGGCTCCTCGTTTTGTTGCTATTTCTTCTTTTCCTAGGTCGTCTTCTGCCATTGTAGGTGGGTCTTTCATGCTCAGCTTGGCCCGGCCACATAATCCTCCACCGGAAAAACAGTCCAGTTTACTGGGTAGGACCGTCCGGGGAGCCTGCCCCATTGAGAGATTCATTACAAGTGCCCTGTGGGTCCTGCTAATTATTGCCCTGATGAAGGCGGAGTAGATTCTGTTTACATGATAAAACATTTCTTCACCAATTTTGTTCCGCCGAAACGCTTTCTTCTGTCAGAGGGGAAAACAAGGTCCTTCACAGCGTCATTTGTGGACCACCAGGACCATCCTGCTCACGTGACATGATCCATTGATGGAAACATGCCATCTAGGTTAAACACCTACATTCTATATGTTTTTTTTTTATTCCCCCTGTAGCGTTGACCGCGTGGCCTAATGGATAAGGTATCTGACTTCGAATTAGAAGATTGAGGGTTCGAGTCCCTTCGTGGTCGCCAAAGGCAGACCCGATCCCGTTACATAATATCTTTAACTTCGGGAATTGATTCTAATTACTAATCAATACCACTCTCAATTTCTTAATATGCTCTATTACACCTCATAGAGGTTTAATTGTACTCATTACTTTGTACTTCTGTGTTTTTCTGTGATTCAACCAGTATTCCAGTGATACATAACTGGCTTTTTGTCAATATTGTAATTGCTTTTCATTTATGTTCTTTCCTTGATGTACCAATTTAATTTTTCTTAGATTGTTTCAAAGCTCTCATACCCAATTGATAAATGGGAAATGAATGTTCGTTTTCTTGATTACACATGTTTTTCCACGTTGGTTTTTACTATATGTACTTAATTTTTTATGATATTAAATATTTCTTTCTTTGTTTACATCAATCTCTGTAAATATCTGTTTAATTCTCTAGGAGTGTTTTAATATGTATTTTTGCATGCAAATTGATAACCATTAAGGTTATGTGGGTTGAGACCAGGTGCAATATTTCTAATTCATTTACACTTCAAACTGGCTAACCCCTAAACATACCAGTACCTCTGTTTTGTTCAGATTGTAGGTGGGAACAACATTGGTTGAAGTTGTCTTTGGCAGAAATTGTTTGAATTCCATGCAGAGGTTCCGGAGTGTCTGAAAAGGCAGGACGCAAGGAAGGAGTCCGAAACCCTGCAGTCCTTTGTCTTTCACCTCGCCTGAAATTAACCAATTCCCACTGGGAGGCTGGCTATCCTGATTGGACAGCCAGACTGCCCCTTCTGTAAACTGCAGGACGATTTTGCAGAAGTTGTGGTGTGGTTCCCGATAAAGACTCGGATTCTGGAAATTGCTGATAAGTAGAAAAGACATCTGTAGGGATTTCCAGCGACCGCAGAGCCTGCTTTGTAAACGGAGCTTGATGGAACCCTTCCTTCCAATTGACCTGGGGGTCCCGACTGCACGACTCCTACCCAGAGACTAGTGAGATCAACTAGTCTCAAGAAGGCCTACAAAACGAACCATCCCTTGACGTGTCATGACCTTCCTGGGCTGCAAAACGCCAATACCAAGGAACCTCGAGCCCGAGTTCAGTGCAACGTCTTCCTAGGTGCATATCCTGCTGAAACTTGGTGGACTCCTGCTGGACCTCTAGCGACACGATTCAAATCCCTGAAGTCACCTGTAGTGTGAAGGAAAATGCATTTTCACGGGTGCATTAGCCTGCTTAGCTAACCATATTAAATATTAGGTCCGTAGATGGCAGCATTAAAAGCCAAGACCAACAGCTTATTCAAAGTGTGTACTAAATGCTGAAACAGACCTTTATAGAAGGATTAGTAATGATTTAGTAGCACCTATATACTAAGCATAGTGAGCTACATTAAACGTGCAGGCATCAAAAGGGTGGAAGGTTACATTCACAGCTTGCAAAGGCACGGCAGAGGCCCGAGTTTAGTAGCTAATAGAGACCTGAATTTGAGTGCTTAAAACATTTTAGCACTTAGATAGCCCGTCTTGTAGTATCAGGACACTAGCTAGCAAAGTGCAGGCCCGGTAAAGCTTGCTCACTAGGGGTTAATTGCAATGCATATTATTGTTATTGTTATCTTGCATTTATATAGCGCCTTATATACCATTGGTATGGTCTGAAGGCGCTGGTAGGTTGAACGCCCTTGGGAACCGAAGTTCTGGTCAGTAGAGAGAGTGAAGAGAGTCAAAAGGTGCATGTGCGCATCAGGTATGTGTGCAGCTGGTGTGGTGTTCATGTGGTAGCTGCTTCTTAGCGGTAGGTGTGGTGGTTGAGAGGTCAGGAGTATGTGTTCGCTCTGGCAGAATTTATCCAGATCGAGTGTGGCTGCGTTAGGCCTGAGGAGAACACCTGGCTGGGGGGTGTTAAACCAGCGGTGTTTACTTAAGAGTGATGGGGAGTGAGCGGTAGATGTTGATATGAGAACAGTTATACCGAATGGTGTCATAGTATCCCTGTGTTCTATTTGAGTGGTGGTGTAAAGAAGAGAGTAGGCGTGGGGTGTGGTATGTTATACGTTCTTTCAACTGTTCCCTGCATTCTAATGCATATTATGTACGTCACGCAATTTTAAGCGATCTGGTCCATTCTATGCATTTTATTCATTTCAGGCGTCCAAGATTGTCCTACACACTCCTGCCTGCTCGACCTACTCACGCATTCTAGTTCACCTTGTGTGCTCTAGACAATCCCTCATTCTCCAGTGTGCCCCACGCATGCTCTCATGTATTCCATAGGCATGCACTCCTGACCTCCCCGCACATGCATTCCAGTCTACCCCGTGCATGTACTCGTCTCTGCCTATGCACTCATCCGCTCTGTATACTCATCTGCTCTGTCCGCTCATCCGATCTACACACTCATCTGCACTGTATGCTCATCCGATCTACATATTTATCCGGTCCGCACTCTCATCCGGTCCACACACTCATCCGGTCCACACACTCACCCGGTCCACACCCCGTTCCGCACCACATATACTCATCCGCTCTACATTCATTCATCCGCTACATACAGTCGTCCGCTCCACACACTAACACCCTTTAGCGTTCTATTCGCTTCTCTGTGTTTACGTACTTATCGACTCTACGCGTACTCATCAACTCTACACGCTCGTCCACTCTACACACCCAATCACTCTACACACTCATTGTCTTTAATATGTTCATCTATTCTATCCGATCTCCATACTCATTTGATCTATCAAGTCGTCTGTCTTTTCATTCATGCACTCATACACTTAGTCCATTCATCTGTACTATACGCTTTATCCATTCTAACTATTTCATCTATGTTATTCACTACGATCCCTCCTCATTCATTACGTCCATTTCATCAGTTTAGATCTCATTACTTTCACAATGATTTATTCCTATTATCCACTTCACTGTTTTGATCTACATAATTCGTTTAGTTCTGTTTGTTTTCTAGTTTTCATTCGAGTTTATTAGCGGTCAGTTTCTCGCTTCAGGTAGTTTGTTGGGCCAGTGTTATTGTGATGATGCTGGTTCGGAACCCGGTTGGATTTAGGGGAGGAGCCAGGTTTTCAGTAGTTTGCGGAAGGATGTTAAATCCTCAGTTAGGCGGATGTGGGGAGGGAGCGAGTTCCATAGGGTTGGGGCTAGGGCTGAGAATGAGGAACCGCCTAACCTGATTGAGCTTGTCTTAGGAATTATTAGGAGGCCGGCTGAGCTTGATTTTAGGGTGCGAGTGGGATGATAAGGTATTAGTTTATCTTGAAGATATTGAGGTCCAGTTTTATTCAGTGCTCGATGGGAGAGGCATAAGGTTTTGAAGGCCACCCTACGGGCTACTGGAAGCCAGTGCAGTGTCTTAAGGGCTGGGGATATGTGGTCTGCAAGTAGCAGTTTGGCCGCTGCGTTTTGTGCCCTTTGGAGTTTATTCAGTTGGTAGGCATGGATTCCGAGGTATAGGGGGTTTGCGTAGTCAAGTCTTGATATAACGATTGATTGGACCGCGGAGCATCTGTTGGGAAATGAGAGATACGGAAAGATGCGCCTAAGGTTTTTAAGGTGGTAGTGGCAGGACTTTGAGACATTGTTGACTTGGCGCGAGTGTGTTAGGTCAGAGTCCAGGGTGCATCCAAGATTTTCACTGTGTCGGAGGGTGTCGGTGAACTGCCCACGGCAGGTGGCCAGGGTAGCGGGTGCGGAAGAAGATCGGAGTTGCCGCAAACCATGATTTCTGTTTTGGAGGGGTTTAACAAGAGGTGGCTTTGGGTCATCCAGCGTTCTATGTTAAGGAGGCAGGATGCCGGGTCAGGTCCGGAGTTGGATTTTGAGTTCAGGAATTTTAGGATTAGTTGAGTGTTGTCGGCGTAGTTGTAACACAGGATGTTGTGTGAACGAATTATTGGTGGGAGGGTGATCAGGTAGAGATTGAACAGGAGGGCAGATAGACCTGCTCCTTGTGGAACTCCTGTGTCGACTGGTCGGGCTTGGGAGGTAAAGCTGGAAAGTGTCATTATTTGGTGCCTGTCTTTGAGGAATGAAGCTATCCATTTAAGAGCGGTTCCACGAATTCCTAGGGAGTGGAGGTGGTCAAAGAGGATTGAGCGATTGATCGTTTGAAAGGCGGCCGATAGGTCGAGAAGGATTAGTGCGGCGCATCCCGCGGAATCTGCTGTCATTTTAAGGTCATCCCAGATCGAGGTTAGGGTGGTTTCAGTTCCGCGACGAGTTCTGAAACCTGATTGGACGGGGTCTAGGAGATTGTTGGCTTCGACGAAGGCATTTAGTTGAGAATAGGCGGTTCGGTCAATGAGTTTGGCAAGGAACCTGGTGTTAGAGATGGGGCGGTAGTTTTTGGGCTCGAGAGGGTCGAGCGAGGGTTTTTTAATTAGAGGTTTAACGTGCACCATTTTGAAAGCGTCTGTAAAGATACCGAAGGAAAGGGAGGCATTTATGATAGATCTTGCGTGTTCACCTGTGCATGTGGAAGTAAAAATTTCTTTAAGGATTGTGGCTGGGCAAAGGTCCAGAGGTGATCCAGATGGTTTGCGGGCAGATAGAAGTTTGAGAAATTGTTCTGGTGATATTGGACTAAAGGATTTGAACGTTGGTTGCGTGGAGGTCGCAGCTGATGGGCTGGCCGGTAGGGGCGGAGGCTTGCCAGGTGGCTGTAGGAGGGCCAGTTTGGAGGTTAGAGTTTTTGTCCTTTCGATAGCTGTGGTGTAAAAATGGAGGGAAATTGAGTCACACAATGATTGTGACGGTGTCGGGACGGTTGTGTTACAAGCCGGATTGGTGAATTCGGAGATGATTTTGTGAAGTTCTTTGCTCAGGTTTATGCAATTTAGGATTCGGATGTTGTAGTGGGCTTTTTTTGCTTTCTGGATTTCGGCCTTGTACCGATAAAGGTGTCGGGCCAAGGTGGTCCTGCTTTCGTGGGTTTTCTCTTTTGCCACTTGCGTTCTAGGAATTTGTATTGTCGTTTAGTGGTCTTCAACTCAGGAGTGAACCATCAGGGGAAAAGGCCACGGCGGGTTGATGGTTTGCACGATGGGGTGAGCCGTGTTAGAGATGCGTTGAGCCATGTATCAAAGGCTTCAGGGGTTAGTTGGTTGTTGAGACGGCAGGTAGGTGGTGGAGACTGGAGGAGTGCCTCGGCTAGGTCCGGGGTGATTATTAGTTTTTGCCAGCATTTGCGTAGATTCGGAGGTTCAGATACGGGAAGGGGGTCGGGTGCGTGGATGGCAAATGAGAGAATAAAGTGATCGGACCAGATGATAGGGGTGGGGGGGATTTAGATTAATCAAGGTGTTGGAGCTAAAGATGGCATCGAGAGTGTGTCCTTTATAGTGAGTCGGGCCGTTTGTGTGGGGTTGAAGATTAATTGCATCTAAACCGTCAACCAGGGAGTGTGTCATGGGGTTGGTGGGGATGTCAAGCCATATGTTGAAGTCTCCAAGAAGGGTGAGGTTGGGATGGTTTAGTTGGAGGGTGGCAATAGAATCGCAGAGGTTGTTTGCGAAATGTCTATCGTAGCCAGGGGGCCTGTAGATTAGGAAGCTGTGTGAGAGCGACGGGGAGAGGGATAGTTTAACAAGGAGAGATTCGCAGGATGGAATGGAGGGTTGGTTGTCAATGATTGAGGCGCGGAGTAGAGATTTGAAGATGAATGCTACCCTCCCTCCTCTGGACGGACGGTTCAGTGGGATGAGGGAGTAGTCAGGGGGGAAGGCTTCGTTAGCGATTGGGCGTCGTCAGAGAACCAGGTTTCAGTGATGAAAGATAGGTCTGGTTTGGCAGAGGCGAGGAGGTCAAAGATGCAATGTCTGTTTTTGCTACAGATCCAGCTTCTCCTGGAATACCGTGGCTCTGCCATACTTCATAAGCAAATCCTCTCTCGCATGAGAAATTGCTGCCTCGACCCAGCCATTACTGATAAGTGACATTCCTGCGCTTTTGCAGATGGGCTCTGAGTTGGGAGGGAAAGGAAAGGGAGAGCTTTTGGAAAATTACTGAGCTGGGGATTTTTCCATCAGTAAACATGTTTTGCACTGAGAAAGTTCTAGAATATCGTGTCACGTTGACCGACAGTATGAAGGCACAAGAATGCATGCACAAATCATCCGGGGGGGAGGGATTCTTACGTAAACTCGCATTGAGCAAGTGCCCGGAGCTTGATATGCCCCTGCGGCTCCTTGTGGCGCTGTCATCTAAAGGGCTGGCTGAAGAATAACACCTGGTGATGGGCAGCAGTTTGTTTAAGATGACCATGGTCCCCCAGCGCTAGATGAAAGGAACGTGAGGCTGTGTTCTAATTATTTGTGATTCTTTTAACTTGTATTTTTATTCCCATTTGTTGCCAATATTACTGTGTCTTTTCTTATTTTTTGCTTTCTTTCAAATAAATGCTAAGTTTTATGCTGAATGTGTCATCTCTCCAGTTGTGAGTTTATGGCTGTCGCGCAGAGTCAAACCGGTTAGTGGGAGGTGTGCTATAGTGTGTGGGCCGGTCCCAAAATGGTGCTTGCACCCCTTTTCACTACACTTGGCGTAGTCTTATCAGATGGTGTGAAGCCATGCCATGCTGGAGAGATGATACATGTGTAAGATAACAGTGCAGATTGAGGGGTATGCTGTTGCATTTCCATTGTTGCCTCACTGCAGCACTGAGGCAACAAAAGGGCAGCATTTGTGTGTCGGTTTTGTTGCGACCAATAGCTTGTGTAGTAGATATTTTCCTTTCAGTAATCAATAAATGCTTGGCTGAGTTACTTCTTGGGAATGAAGCCAGGGGGCAGCAAGCTACGAGCAGAGTGGAAGATGGTTCTGTTTGCGAGCGCTCCGAGGAATGTGTGAAGAAGGATTTATTGCATAGATTAGGAAAACATTTCATGCGGTTTCCCTACTAAAAGGTTTATATTTGGATTGCAAAGTGAAACAGAGTTCTCGCCCTATTTTGGCATATGGGGCAGAAAAAGTTGCAAAAGCATTTGAAATGAAAATTGTAAATGATGATTGAAACATGTTATTTGGCCTCAGTGTATTAGAGGATGAGAATGGGGGTCTGAAATATTGACTGGCGATGGCTCGCCTTTTGGAAACTGATTTGGCATTTCTGAATACATCATGGGAATGGTCGAGTTGTTAGAAAAAAAAAAGTGTAACATCTGTGTTGAGAGGCTTTGTTTTGGCAACTGTAAAATCCATCTGAAGGTGGCGAATTTAATTGGACAGGCTAAAATAGGCTTCATTGCATTTAGCTGTGCCAGACATGGTTACAATCGGTGAGACGCTCACTACAGAAGTGGGTAAATGGCATAAGATTATTGACTTGTGCATGGATTTGGAATTGCAGGATCAGTTTGCAGTGGTTTGGGGGGACAGACAATTTAAATGTACTAAATTGCCCCAAGAGTATTTGAACAGTATCACTATGCCATGGATTGGTTGCTAAAGACAAGGAAATGTTGCAATTGAGTGATGAATGCATTGAACATGACATTGTTGCTATAATGTTAACTGGGACACAAGTTGAAAAAGTTGTTGACAAGTTGACAGCCCACGAGCAGAACAGAGGGTGGGCAATTCATACAGAGAAGGTGCAGGGATCTGCACAAAAAGCCAAATGTTTAAGTGCAATGTGTTTTGGCTCCGTAAAGAAAATGATTGGTTTTATTGTGGCAATGGTACAACAGATTGAAAAACCTGTGCGTGATAAGGAAGAGCAAATATTCAGTGGGTTGAGGATTCTTTGGAAAGATCAAATACTGCATCAGAGTCGGATTGTAAAGCCAAACTAAAAAGTTACCAGGAAGAAATAATGGGAAATTGATCAGCAGACTGCTTTTCAACATCCTAAAGACGCTTTGCAGAATTACATTGAGTTGAATCTGATGACAAAAAGTGCCTCTTTTGAACTGGAAGTTTGTGTCGGCAATGATTTTGCTGTGTGGAGCTTATGGCTTGAGAAGACAATGTGCACACAAATTCCTGTCATGGGCTTGGTGCGTGAAACTGCTGTAGGAGGAAGAAGTGGCAAAGCGCTGCTCATGTCAAGTGCAATTGGTGCTTGCAGCACCGCGTAAAGGCTGGCAGTACGGGGGTTTCTGAGTTGCCGGAGCAGATGCTGAAAGCAGTAAATCTGGAGGAAATGTCTGAAACAAGTGCCCCTGTAGCACTGCCAGAATTTCCCTTTAAAAATCACACCCACTTATGATTTATTGACAGAAGAAGCAAAGGAACAGGCTTGCTTTGCGAACGGCACTGCCATGCATGAGAAAGAACAGACACTGGCGAGCTATTGCAAAACAGGGGGGAGGGGGATCTGGGAAACTCTCTACCAGCACGAACACAGCCCAATGACTTGTTCTTGGGGTGGATGGTCCCTGGGAGAGTCTCAACCAAGTCTTTAGATCACTGTTCTTTTCACAGAGAAGACAATTCCCCACATATCAGTCTTTCTCCTGCCCAGGGGCAGTCCAGCACCAAAATGCTAGGCGATTCTCCTCTGAACAAGAGTACCACAGCAACCCCATCCATACATGGTTATCAACCTTGTTGGGCATCATCAGTGAGGTGAAGCGGTTTCTCTCTAAGAGCAGTGAGCAAGGGGTCCACATCTGGAGTCCCCTGGCAACTTAGGGTGAGACCCAAAGTTACTTCCCAGACCCCCCCTTTGTTTTGCATAAATTAACTTTGGGTCTCACCCTATGCTTAGTGCAAGAATTAATGCTCTCAAGAGGTGGCCCAAGAAACCAGCAACACCCTTTGGCAAGTGAAAAAACGAGACACTTTAAATACACTAGCTCTATGGAAAACTGAAAAACAGAGCAAAAATGCTTATGCAAGCAAATGCAGGCAGTGTTGGAGTAAAAGACTTTACCTTTGAAAATGGGGTAATGCCAGCAGGACAAACCAAATCGAGATCATGAGACACTGGAAGCAAGTTGCCGGTTAGTACCCATGGACGCATTGGTGAAGAAAAGCATTGATCTATTGAGAGGTGTGATCTACTGGGGTACTTTTAGTATGCTTTTGCAAACAACACAGGTCCATCTGAGGTACCATTGACCAAACTATGATCGCATTGAACAAATGATTTGTGAACAGGCAGTTACACCCCAGGTGTTTGAAGGCAAACAAGACCCCGATACCACACAGAAGGGTGAAGGTGGTTGTGGTAGCAATGACAAGAAAGTGCGTAGTCACCTGCTAAGACTTCTGAAGAGGGTGAGGGGTATTAATACAAGGGGTGGATAACACCGATATTGTACTTTTGTGTAATTCTAACATTCCTGTTTGTTTCTGCTACTAGGCAAAAACCAAGAATGAAGCGTGCCTTGATTGGGGTTAGACGTGAGCAATTTTAGGGTCCTTCTGACCAGTCAAGCAGACGCATTCTCAGAGAAGGCAGGTTACTGCGGGGTGCCATGTGAACACTGAACGTATCCTGCACCGCACTCAATGCTACTGCCTTATGTGATGACAATTGTACTACAACCTGCAAGAAGTGCCCAACAGAATAATATTATAGAACTGCCACGATGCTGACTTGGCATACTGTCAGACACTTGATGTACATTCCCAAACGTTTTCGTTGATTGTTTTAATAACATGTTTGATATGTCATGCCTTTTTTGTCTAGAATGCAACCGCAAAGGGTTGTGGACTGTAACGTAACCAAAAATGACACAAACAGCCGCGTGAATGAATCGCAGGACTGCAGAAATTGTTTTATTATTGGTGAAATGCAATGAGAGATGGAATTATGAAAATGCAATGTTTTGGTTTTCCAACCCAGCTGCTTTACCAAGTTATTTTTTGTGGACAATTACTACAGTGCATGTAGCCAGGAGAATGATTTATGAATTGTTGGGGCAGCAGGAGTGTGTGAGTGAGAGCATTCAATGAGATAAAGTGCGTGCGTACATAAGTTATCTGAGCTTATGTTGAGATACCTCGTCCTTGGCACTTAAGTGGTTAATATAGGCCTGTACTACACAAGTCGGTAGAGTGGCTGAGCAGCCAGGCTCATCTTAGGAGGGGTAATGTGAGCTGTACCTTGAAATCAGTAAACGCGAGGATCCAAGTAAACTCTTAGCAAGCAATATCAAATATATGTATTTATATATACACCAGGCATTTTATTTAATCTAAAAACACAGTGTTAAGCAAGATTGTATGCAGTACCCTGTGGAAGAATGCACCAGCCTTGTCCTCTTGGCAATAGTTAACCCAAACTTTGGTATAAGCAGGTACTACACAAGCCGGTAGAGTGCCTGAGCAGCCAGGCTTATCTCAAGAGGGGCCAATGTGAGCTGTAGGTTTGCAACATAGAGTTTCAGTGACGTGTATCCAAATAAACTCTTGCACTCAAGGTTTCTTGATTAAACCATTATTTATTAATTTAACAGTCAGCTAAATAAGCCTTCTTTGGAAGGGAGGATATATGTAACACAAATATACTTCATTCAAAAATATCCACTCTTAGTTTCAATAAATCAGTAGATACCCATTTGGGATGGTACACAGACACTTCCTACACCCGCAGGTGACTTAAATAACTAGGACACACTGGACATTGATCTAGCACTGGTAAAAGGAAAAGGTTAGGGAATAAAACAATGGTTAACAAATATTCTCAAGCAGGTAAGTACTTTTGAACCCCCCAATGCAATGTAGATTAAGCCTTTCCCAGCTACACAAGTTATAAAATGGGTGACATTTTGGAGGGATAGTTAAAGCACAAAAAGTTAGAGGTTAGAAGAGTCTTTCAGGGAGCCAGGACAGTCAATGTCAATTGAGCAAAGTCTAGTGGAGCTGAAGCACGTCTTGAAGGTAAGTAAAAGGTCTTGCACAATGTTTTAGAAATCTTTGTAGAAAATGAAATCACTGTTGGGCCAAAAACTGGGAGGCTTGTGATGGGCAAAGCTGTAACCAACTCTGCAAAAGGAACCAAGACAAGTCAACTGAGAGCTAGAAAGGCTACACGACAAGAGGCAAGTACTCCTTAGTTTACAGTACCTTAGGTCTGAAGAAATTGGTTCCAGCTGGCATCTGTTCCACTTGTAGTATGGCAGATCCTGTTGTTCCTGGGCCTCAGTCGTAGGGACAAGAGGGAGGACGTCTGGGGACTCCTGCACTATGAATTGAAGGTCAGCGGCAGCAATGAGCAAACTTCAGAACAGCAGCACTTTGCGGTTTCAGCTTCTTGCAAATAGCACCACCGCGGTTCTCGGATAACTTATGAACTTTCCTCGCATCTGGGATCCAGCACTCTGTTGAGGTGGCTCAATGCGTCCTTGGTCTGTAAGAGACCTACGCGGTCTGTGCTTCTTCCTGGGACACAGGCGGGTAGTTATGGAGACCGTGCTGACCTGTCCTTTGCTGATTGGTTCTGCGCAAACGTGCCGAATGATGCGGGTGGCAGCATGAGCATAGTCAGGGAAACAGACAACGCTCATGGTCCACGGAACTGACAATGCTAATCTTGCCAGAATGGCGTGTCTAACTTTTCCGATTAATTTGGAAGTGGCGTGCAAATTACCGCCTGATCTGGATTCAAGTGTGAAGCCAATGCAGAGCCTTCAAGTGAGGAAATGAATTTGTTCTATCGCCTGCTGCGGGATGTACGAGACGTGGTTCTGTGTGTATCGTAGGGCATCCAGAGAGAGATGTTGGGTGCCGGTAAGACTTTCTGCGTAACTGATCTTGCTAGGGTGATGAGAGAATAAAGGAAAGTCTATCTGCATGTGTGACCAAGGATTGTGACGTCCTGTGACATTTGGTGTGATGACATAGTCCTACAGAATGTTTCTAGTGTATGGTGGAGACTATCTGGTGTGTCAGTGTCTGTTCGGTTTGGCTCTGAAGGCAAACAAAACACATTATGCCAGGAGGAGCCATGCCTTCCTGTTTTCAAAAGGTGCACCGAATTGGAGTGGAGTCCGGAGGGGTCACTTATTGTCATGGATTTGTAACTGTATCCCCTCTGTGCTCGGGTTAGGTCCAGGTGTGTCATAAGATCAGTGCAGTGTGGGTTGGAAGGACTCGTTGAGGCCATTGTAGTACGTGTCCAGGCGGTGTATCCATATTGATTCCCTGTGTGTTAAGCTTTTGGATAGTTCTGGCCCTCCTCTGACTTTCTCCAGCACCCACCATATTATGTCATTGGGTGTACAGGTCTGGCCTCCATATAGTGTGTGACCAGGGGGGCTGTCTGGGTCTTACATCTTATGCGCGAGCAGTGTTCTGATATTCTCAGATTGACAGCCTGTGTTGTTTGGCCCACATATTTGAGCCCATATGGGCACTGAATAAAGTAAAGCACACATTCACTTTTGCAGTTCGTGAGGTCTCGTAGGAACCATTCGCGTTGGCCTATTTTAAATGATTTCAGTTTGGTGGTGAATTTACAGGCCACACAGTTGCCACAAGGGTGATGCCCTTTGTTGGGGTCGTAAAATTCTTTGAGCCTGGTGCCCCAGATCTGGTTGGAAGAGGGAGTGTACCAGAGTTTCTTTAATATTCTTCCCCGTTTGTATGCAAAACGTGGTGGTGGATCATCTGGTAGGTTCAATCTGGCTATGTGCCAATGTTTCCGTATTGCTTTTTTCATCCGAGATGTATGTGTTTCATGGGTAATTACACATGTGAGGCGATCTTCATTCCTAGTTGCATTCTGAGTTTCTAGCAGAATGTCCCTGTTTGTGTTTAGGGCTCTTTTTACTGCTTGATCTAGTGTAGATTATGGATACCCTCGAGTTCTTAGTCTATTGGTGAGGTCTGTAGTATGTTTCTTAAAATCTTCTTTGGATGTACAGTTCCGCCTGATTCTTAAAAACTGTCCATAAGTTAAGTTCGCTTTGGTATGGCTGGGATGGTTACTTGTGTGGTGTAATAAAGTATTGCGGTCTGGCAGTTTGCGGTACAGGTTGCATTCCAGTTTGCCATCTTTTTGTCCAATAATCAAGTCCAGAAATGTGATTTGGTTGGTACTGTGCACCATTGTGAATTGGATATCAGGATTGCATGTATTTAGCCATTGCCAGAATTGCAGTAGGTGCGTGAAGTTCTCCAGTCCATATAAAAATGACATTGTCTATGTATCTGAACCAGGAGCTAACCTGTGTGTGCCACTGGTTCGTCTGGGATAGCACATGATCTTCAAAAGTGGCCATGTATAAGATTGCCATGCTAGGGGAGAAAGCAGCCCCCCATCGTGGTGCCTTTGGTTTGAAGGTACATCTGGCCGTCAAAGGTGAAGACGTTTTTTCTCAGGGCTATGGTCATTAATTCCTTTGTTGTAGAGGGTTCTTTGTGAGCCACTCGCGTACACATTCTATGGCCGCATCTTGTGAGATCTTGGAATATAAAGCTTTGATGTCCATAGTAACCAGGATCTGTGTTTCTGGGTTAAAGTCTTTCCCCTCAAAAATGGTGATGGTATGTCTTGTATCACGTAGATACGTGCTAGTTTGCATGCTCAGGGGTTGTAGAAAGATATCTACAAATTTGCACAGTGGTTCCAAAATTGAGCCACATCCTGACACTATTGTATTGGTCTGCCCGGTGGGTTTATGGGGGTCTTTATGGATTTTGGGTAATGCGTAGAAACAGGGTGTGCAGCCCCCTTTCCTTATCAGGAATTCAGCTTCTTTTTTGGTTATCCATTCTCTTTACATCGCAAAATCGACTTTTTCTGAGATTTCTTGTTCCAAACGTTTGGTGGGATTGGTTCGGAGAATGGAGTAGCAGGGTCAGCACAGCTGCAAGGCTTCACTGGTGCTTTTGCGGTCCTGGAAGGTGCTGCTGATGTCTCTGCTGGTTTTCTTCGGATTCCTTGTTCCAGTGGTCGACTGTCTGTAGTCCCAAAATCCTCGCCTTTTATGGGGGATCCCATTCATTCACAGTCATGCCGCTGTCAATCACCTGGGGGTGGCTGTCCCCCAGGACAGCCAGCAGCCCAGTTAGAACTGGCTTCAGCCAGACATTCCTACAGACGAAGGACAGAGAAATGTTGGGCTCCACCCTCACTTCCTGCCTTCCCAGACACACTGGAGACTGGGCAGGCTTCAGGGCTGAAGCCCGCCAAAGGCAAAATACACAAATGACCCATTATTCTAAAGGATAGAGTAAAAGTCTAGAAGGAACTGAAACGAAAAATGGTGAAAAACTGTCACCCATGGGTACTGTACTGCAGCTGAGAAATCAGCCTGCTAGTAACCTGCACAAAAGGAAGTAAAAAGTAACCACTGCCACCAGCCATTTAAGTCAGTCAATGTAACAAAATGGTACATGAGAAGTGAGGTGAGGAGTTACTAGGTAACCACCCAGCACACCACATGCGCTGGTGTGTGCTGGACCCACAAAAGGAAAAGAAAAGGCAAGTAAGATAAATGTTATCCTACTATTCTTGGGAACTGTTCTCACACGAAAATGTTTTAAACACTTAGAGGAGTCAAATGGACTCCTCAGTGATGCTGTGTGTCACCAAGCAAAAAGCAGATGCCTCTGTAGTTTACCAGACTCCATAAAACAGCAAGACTACACATTCCCAGTCAGAACAAATGTATGGGTGAGTGGCAAAAGGTTGCCCTCACTCAGGAGGTTAAAATGAAAAAGAATTCAGAGTCCAGCAAAAGTGCTGGGGGTCTCTAAGGTTGAAGGGAATTAAGACAGACCTGAAAATTCTCCCTAACACACGCCTAGAAGGAGTAAAGAACCAGGCGGTTTCAAATGTCTCTGATTGTACCCCACAAGTAAAGTGTCTGTGAAAGAAACAGATCTGAAAGGAGTGCTACATCCTGACAAACTGAACTTTGTGTTGGAAACTGAAAGGGTCCAGAGCTTGGGGAAATGAACCCTGAGAGGCCCAACAAAGATGGAGACATGTTGTTTTGTAGTATTGAAAGAACTGAAGCTTTGGGAAGGGAACCCTGAGAAATTTCAAAAGGAACTGTTCTATTTCTTTTTTGTAGTGTTTGGAACTTGAACAAATTAAATCTTGGGGGAGGGAACCCCAAGGAACTAAAGACGCTGAAAGTATTTGACAATATTGCAAGGGCTCTCTGGAAAAGGTTACGAACAGCCCTTTATGGTTGAACCCATTTTTGTAACATTGCCTGAACTACACCTGGTGAGAAGACCACCTGAAACCAACCGTGGTTTCCGATTTGGTTGAACCACTGTTTTCTTCCTTTTTAAAGACTATCCATCACATTTTTGTATAGTGATAGGTTTAGACACAGACATTTATTGTGGACTATCAGACATCAACACCCTTTAGAAATATCAGTTAATGGAACCATCCCTTTAGAGTTAGGGCCGGTTAGGCAAGACACCAACACAGAAACTAACATCTTTGAGTCTGTGTCTCTCTTGATTCCATGCCTGTCTCACAATACTTGTCTTAGTGTAATCCTTGATTACTTAACCTTGTGAAATCTTTACCAGGCTCACCGCTGCCTGAGACTTAGCCTGGACCACTCTCCATGCTGCCTTTATTGGTGTGGCTACAACTCCCTGTTCACTTACTAGGTCAGCCTCCTACACATCTGTCCAGCAGGCCAGAGGATAGAAATTCAGGATAAAACTAGTAGATTTTGCATAACCTGTACCTTGATTTCACATTTAAATTGGCTTTTCTGAACCCCTCACCAGTTTAAAGGAGAGCAGGCTACCATGACAATGGATTAACAATATTTGTGCATTCAAAGATTTGTTAATTAATCCACAGATTTATTTGCTCTATGGTATTTTACCGCAAACATGACTAGTCAAAATGTACTTTGGATGGAAATACTGAAATGTAACCATCATGCGACTCATACTTCATTGAAGTTTTGTGATGAAATTAAACTTGGATTTAATAGAAACAAATTTGGTGCAAGAGAAATTTTCCAAATAATTGGCAAACAAATGCAGCATTCAAAGCATCCTTGGTAAATTGGCAGTTATACTGAAAATAAATCTATACTGAATTATTTGAAGAGATGTACACTTACCTGACCAGCACAAACAAAAAGGCTAAAAATTACAGTTCCCAACCTACAAGGAAAAAAAGTTCATGTCAGACTAAAAAGTTTACTTTTTGACTTCAAGATGTAGCTGTATGACAAAAGCATAAGACCTGTATAAACGGGTTTCTTCAGAAAGGACAGATTAATTAGTACGTTTTCACTGCCACATCAAAACATTTACCATGAAACTTGTTTTCAGTTTGACTCAGGCACATCTACGTGATTGCAAGGGCTACAGAATGAAATACTAAGTGAAGACATCCTGTTTGTTTGAAACCAGCAGGGTCATCCATTCACTCATATATCTCATGTGTGCCATATAAAGCAGGGATAAGTGCTTCTGATGTGATTATACAAAGAAAATGGAACAACAAAATGTGAATTGCAGAACAAGGGGAAAAACACAAGTTTTAATAGGAGGGTAGTATTTAATGCTTTCGGAATTCCTAACAAATGTAGGTAATTTTCTGTGCTCTGCACCATAGTAGATTAAACCAATGTTAGGCTACAGTTAAGAAAGATTTTTCTTTTTGCAACTTTCCTCCCATTTTTTGTCAATGGAGCACCCAGCTATTTGAATTGTGTTGAATCCTAACCTAATTTGGATCCAATCAAAGCTTTTGTAGCTTCACTTACCCTGCAAAACGAATTTATTTTGGTAGCACTGGTCAGCCGATAAGATTACCAGCACAGGGGGACTGTGCCCACTTTCATGATTTCCTGTTTGATTTGTATGTAGCACACACCACCATATAGTGGATGCTGCAGGGCACTGTATCATTTGGTCTTGTGTTTTCAGTAACATTTTTTGATGCGCTTAGGACCTAGGGCAAGCTGGAAGTGACCTTTTCTACTTATTTTTCCATAGCACAAACATTCACCATCTTTTTCAACTACATAAGGCCATTTCGAGCACCATATACTCAAAATGGTCTTGCATGTAGTTTAAGTTCAGTCAGTTGCCCATCATGCTTCTTAGCAGTTTTCCCGACCAGAAAACACCATGTTGGTTAAGACACATATCAGCATGTGGCTTGGACTGCTGGGCCTTTGTGCGGATGAACTGGTCAGGGCTGGGTTTGGGACTGCCACGTTCAAATACACAGCTCTGACAAAGTGCCTTTTGCTGGGCAATGGTGGGGTTTGTGGCGGTCCATGATTGGACAGCCCTTATCCCTTTCAATGGTGCAGATCCTGACCATTGGAGGGCCTGGGAAAACCTCAACCCTTATTTGGGATACAAAGGGGAGCCATGCAGACATTTCTCAGGTCAACCAGTGGAGCCAAGAATTCAAACAAGAGGAGCCCATGCTAAAGACCTGGAAGACTGATGCCAAGGACAACCAGTATTGCTAAAGACATCTGCCGGTGACAGCCATCTGCTTTTGCCAAGACAACAGAAGACCCTTGTTAGGTAGAATTTCCTTCTCGAGTGCAATCCTTCCCACTCTGCGAGTCCCGCAGCATTTTTGTTGGATTTTTGGACCATTTATCCTGAGTGAGTGGGAACCTTTTTCCACCCTCACTCATTCTTTTACTCTGTACTAGGCATACCTTTTTCTCTCTGTTGGATACGTTTTAATTGAGTTATGCTTTCCTCCAAGCATCTACCTTTTACTATTGCAGCACGCAACACTTTCTGTGCAGTGTTGCTGGAAGCCCCTTGAGCTTTCCTTTTTATTTTAACCTGGGTTAACTACAGTTACCAAGGTACATTTTTGTCCCTCCCATATTTATTTTGTGAGCTCACCACACCCCACCTTATGTGGAGTACTGAGGAGAAGCATTGTCTCCCTTTTCTCACAATTCCAGTAACTTTTACTTACTGTTAAAAGTTCATCTGACAGGCTGGTGGCAGTGTACCTTTTTGCACAACATTTTGTGGACTTCTACTGCAGGCTTTCTTAGCAGCTGCAGTAGTGACACAGACGCATTAAGAGACAGAGGGGTCAACATTTGCCTAAAATTATGGGGGTAGTTTTCTATGCCCTGTTCATGATGAAATGTTCTTACATGAGCCCTCTTCTACCTTCCTGGGTGGCAGAGCTCTTGATAGGTCTTTTGTCTTTGGAGGGCTTCACTTGGAAAGCCCACCAAGGCTCTCTGGGTGCCTGAAAGGGCAGGAAGTGGGGGAGGTAACTGTCACTCCCCATGTCTTTGTCCTGCAATGTGCCTGCATCGATCCAGTTTGAACTGGGAGGCTGGCTGGCTGGCCCCCTGGACAGATGCCCCCCGAGATTTGCATGAAAGGTTGTTATGGTGATTAGTGGGCTCAGCCAGTTTTCTTGCATAAAAGGGGAGGGGTCCTGGAGCTGTACCTCAGAGCCGACCACTGGTCTGAAGATCCGAAGAGGAATTCATAGAAGGACGTCCCAGCAACTTCCAAGCGGCAGGTAGGGGATGTTTCCTAAAGTCCTACTGGTAGTAAGACTTTAGTGCGCTATCCCAGTGGTTTGTAGATCTCCAACTCTTAGTATTAGTCTGTACTAACTCAGTACTGTGGTGGAGTGGCAAATCAGCCAGGTTTATCTTAAGAGAAAGATGTGAGCTGTAGTTAAGCACACTGAACCTTAGCTAGACGTGCACATTTAAGAAACTCTTACAATGGGGGCGTGGCTTGGAGCGCCATTGATGTGGTCGCTCCTCTGAGGCCGCCCGTGGGATGCCCGCCGCCGCCGTCAATTCCCGGCGGTTCTAAGCGGGTTACCGTGTCGCCAATGCCATCTAAGGTGACCGGAACCGACATGGCACAACCTGGCCAAACATAACCTTCGACCGAGGAGGCGTTCTACCAGAATTTAGCGGCCGAACTTCTCCCCAGTCGCCAGCCGAAGAAACCAAGATGGCCGCCAAGCCGGAACCCAGCAACACACTCCGCACCTGATGGTAGCGGGGCCTTAGAGCGCCGGGGAGTTGGAGGAGGGGAGCGGACTCCAGCACAGAGCCATCCGATTCATACCAAGGCTGCCTGGAATGCACACGAGTGCATCCTCGGCTGCTGGGGCCTGAGTGCCCGACGCACACTCCGAGGGCCTTCCCCCTCCCCCACTACGTGGAACGAGTCGGGACCTCCTCTCAGCGACAGCCGACATCATTACAGAACCGCACACGGGAGGTTCAAAGAGGGATCTGGGACCCCCATCAGCAAAGGACCACCGATGGAGACTTGAGGAGGGGCGGGGAAGCAGCGAGATAACCGCTTTCATCCAGAGAGGCCTTGAGCCTGTGGGCATCATCGCAGCGACATACCCTCCCACTCACGCAACAGTCGGCCATCCTGCACCGTTCCTGACTCACTTAGACCCCCCCCACCCCACACCAACGCTTCCTGGGGCACCCCTGCCCACTCGCCCAGATCTGGACCAGAGAGGGAGTTGAGAGCGATACACACCCCGAGTGCAGCCTCCCACTGCTCTGGGGCCCGCTGCTACTCTTTCAATCAAGACCGCCCAATACGAGCAGCATGTCTAGGCAAACAAAGGTGAGCAAGGGCACAGATATCTCCGCCATGTTTACTGCACCGGAGAAACCCAAGAAACAAGACCCTCCTAAACTGACCCCACAGAAGCCACAAGAGGACAGGGGCGCCCTCGCCACCAAAGGAGACCGGATAGCCTTCATGGCGGATATTAAATCGGAGTTCCGCGCCTGCCTCTCGGAACTCACCGCTAAAGTTGAACAGATGGACCAAAGGGTCACAGAGATCGAACAGAGGCTCGGAGAAATCGAGGACCATTCTCAGGACCACACTACCATGCTGGGGGAAATGCAAAGATTCCCTGCATCACAAATGCAAGATCCTGGAGTTGAAACATGAAGACCTTGAAAATAGGGCACATTGCAACAACCTCCGCATTCGGGGCGTCCCAATCTCTGTCCCCGACAGCAAGTTAGCGGACAACGTGGGACACTTCGAGGCCCTACTCCCGGATCTGGACAAATCTCAGCTCCTGCTGGACCGGACCCACAGACTGCGCCCGCGCCGAGGAACAGATTCGGACCCCCCCAGATGTTATTACCAGGGTCCACTTCTTCACAACCAAAGAGGCGATATCAGCGATCCGTCGCCAAGGGGAAGAGATCACTTTTCAGAGCACTCCACTTCAAATATACCAGGACCTCTGACCACTTACTCTTCAGAAAAGAAGAGCACTCCGACCTCTGGCAGTGTTCCTTCAGGAGCAACAGATCGGTTACAGGTGGCCGTTTCCGACAGCTCTCCAGTTTACATATAAAGGCAAACTACGCCGAATCAACCACCTGGAGGACGCAGAGAGAATTTTACATCCAGCCTCGCCCCGAAATCCTTCCACGCCAAACCCGGAGAGGACCGAGGACTCTGGACCGCCTCCCTCCCCAAAGCCCAAACGCACGTCATGGTCGTCAACCCAGCGGAGCAACAGAAAGATGAACGAGGACGCTTCCACGGTCCCAGGTTCTGTCAGCAACTTAGCCTGGACGCAAGTGCCCTTACCTAAATTAAGACCCGCCACCTTTGTCTCGAACTAAGGAACCTTGAAGGCGGTGGCGGCGGCCATACCTATGGTTCATACCCACTCCAAGGATACTTTCCAACCTTTCTTCCTTGGAAACCCACAGTACACAATACGTGAGGGGACAGTTGGCCCTGTTGGCCGAGGGTACGCCCGTACTTACAATGTCGGTCTACCCTCATGTTAAAGTTGCGGCCCCCCGTTGGGGCTCCGCGTTAAAACCTCAAGTGCAGGATGATATTTCGGGATTCCCCAACAGACATGGCAGCTGAATCACCGGCCCACGACCCCCCCCCCAACCCAAGGAAAGGAGAGTGAGACTCCAGCGGACCTCCAAATGCTTCGGGTCCTCTCCCTGAATGTTAATGGTCTGAACTCCCCTAACAAGCGAAAGGCAATTCTACTGAAACTCCGGGACGAAGACGCAGCGATAGCCATGCTCCAAGAGACTCACTTGCTGCCGGTGGACGTGACCCGGCTTCGCTCCCGGTTATTCCCGCTCCAATTCTTTGCCTCTGGCACAAACAAAAAAGGAGGTACGGCGATCCTCTTCAGGAAAGACTTGAACCCACAGATTCTGGAAACGAAAATCTGCCCAGGCGGCCGATTTACAGCGGCCAAATGCCTCCTAATGGGAGATCTATATACTCTTGTCTCGGTGTATGCCCCTAACACTGGACAATCACACTTCTATGACTCCTTGGGCACATCTCTTGCTAGCTTTGTGGAGGGCCAAACAATAGTCGGTGGGGACTTCAATGGGGTTCCCGACCCCACCAAAGACCGGTCACACCCCCCCGACTCCAAGCGACTTCACCCAAGCACTTAGCCTCCTCCGACTCTTGAGGTCCCTGGAGATAATAGACTCATGGCGGGTGTTCCACCCTGACGAAAAAGACTTCTCTTTTTAATCATTCGTCCATCGCACCTTTTCAAGGATCGACCTGTTCCTGATCTCCCCGCAAACTTTCCCTTCAGTCAAATAAGTCTCCATCGGCACAAGAGCGATATCCGACCACGCCCCAGTGCTCTTGGAACTCCGGGTTCAGAATCTCAACCTCAAGAACCCACGTAAATGGACGTTGTACGACCCGATCCTTAACGATATGGCTACCAGAGACAAGATCGCAACAGGAATAAGAAATTTCTTTAACGAAAATCCAGCCTCGGACACCTCGTTAGCGAACAACTGGGATGCCATGAAGGCAGTAATCGGGGGCTCCCTAATTGCCCAAGGTGCGGCCTACCACCGAGACAGGCGTCAGACCCGGATGGCTCTAGAGAACGAACTAAGAGAGGCCGAGGCACTCCACAAGGAGAAAGGCTGGTCCCCCAAAACGCAACGAATCATTCGTACAGCAAGGAAAAAACTGGAAGCCCACTATGCGGAACAAACTGCACAACTAATGGCGAAGGCCAAACAGTCATACTACGCGAAGGGTAACAAGGCGAACAAGTTCCTGGTGGCCAAGCTAGCCAAGCGGAGACGCGTCAACACGATCACTGGTCTGCGTGATCCCAACGGGGTCACACTATACTCAGAGCCCGAAAAGCAACGACTCGCAATAGATTATTTGGCCCAAATCATGAAGGCAACCCCACGAAACTTATCACAACAGAAGGAATACCTGCAGCAGGCAGCAATGCCCGTCTCTCCGACACAGCGAGAGATGAACTGGAGGAGCTCATTACAGGGGAGGAAGTTGAGGAAGCCATCAAATCACTTAAAACACGGGCCCCCGGCCCAGACGGCTTTTCAACCAGGTTTTACAAACTATTCAGAGCACAACTGACCCCCCCACATGGTTACCCTATTCAATTCCTTCAGGGAAACGGGAGCAGTGACCCCATCGATGCAGGAATCAACCACCATCCTCCTGCCCAAACCTGGAAAAGATCCAAGAAGCTTAACGTCCTACAGACCGATCGCACTTTTAAACATCGATGCAAACATATACTCAAAAATTCTAGCAACCCGCTTAAATCGCATCTTGCCGAAGATCATTCACCCCGACCAGGCAGGTTTCATCCTACACCGGACAGCAGGTGACAACATCCGGAGAACCCTGAACCTGGTGGACCTTGCCTCCCGGAACTCCCAAAAACTAGTCTTAGTGGCTCTCGACGCAGCTAAGGCATTTGATAGGGTGGATTGGACATTCATGAGACACACCCTAGGGGCCTCCGGCTTCGGGTCAACTTTCCAAACGATGGTTCAAGCCAACTATAATAGCCCTAAAACTAGCCTGACAATCAACGGACACAGCTCGGCTCCAATTCCCCTATCATGCGGAACCCGGCAAAGCTGTCCACTGTCACCCTTGCTTTTCGCACTCACCATGGAGCCCTTTGCACAAAAGATCAGGCGAAACGACCAAATCAAGGGCATACAAAGTGGCCCCACGCATCACAAAATCGCCCTATACGCGGACGACATTCTGCTCACGATCTCGGAGGCCCACTCATCTCTAAAACACGCCATACGAGAAATCGCCAGCTACGGGGAGGCCTCAGGCCTCACTATAAACTTCGATAAATCATACGCCCTGGGCATTGGCCTCACCCCAGCAGAACGGGAACCACTGACTAAGATGTGCCCGATAACATGGGAAAAAAGAGCCATCCCCTACCTAGGGGGTCCACATCCCGGATGACCCAAGAGACACATACAAAGCCAATTTCCCCCGACTCTTTAAAGAATTGGAAGGCGACTTGAAACGCTGGGAGACCCAAGAAAACTCATTGCTCGGGCACATCACTGCATGCAAGATGAACCTCCTTCCGAGGTTCCTATACGCCTGTGCCTCCCTACCAGTAGCGATCCCCACACCAACTCTTCGAGGGATCCAGAGAAAAATGCTGAACTTTATCTGGAAAGGTAAGAAAGCGAGAATCCCTCTCAGAACTATGCTGGGGAGTTCCAAATTGGGAGGATTGGGGGTCCCAGACTTGAAGGCCTACAGAGTGGCAGCTCAATTGGCACAGGTTCAGGCATGGCAAAATACGACAAACCGCCCTAGATGGGTAGAGTTGGAACAATCACAAGTGCCCCTACCCTTATGATTTCTACCACACATCCCGCCCCCCCCTCAGGACTCAATGGGGAGATCTCCTGCTATCAACCAAACACACCCTTAGCTCCTGGGACTGGGCGCTAAAACGAAAGGGAGTGCCAAGAGGACTGAGCCCACGCTCCCCGGTCTTCCATAATCCAACGTTCGCACCGGGAACGAATCCTCACAATTTTTGTAACTGGATTAAGGGCGGGCTGGAGACCATAGACCAGCTGTATATGGGGGGGGGGCCCTCACATTCGCCCAATGCAAGGAGAAATTCCAACTCCAGGAAAGGGACAGATTCACCTACATTCAATTACGCCACTGGTGCTCACACCCCCAAACTCTGCAAGCAGCGACATGCCCTCCTACTGCCCTAGAACTCACTCTGGGAGACCTTCCAACCCGTGGCAGAGTATCCACCCTATACAGGCGCCTACTAAGTGACTTCCTGACCACAAAGACCCGCTACATGGCCCAATGGGAGGCGGACCTGGGTCATCCGATAGAAGATCAAACCTGGGTGGACATATGGCCCAGAACACACACCTCGTCCACCTGCATTACCAATAGGGAATGTGCGTACAAGATCACGCTGCGGTGGTACTATCCGCCCCTCCGACTTCACCATATGAACCCCCAGGTGGATCATTCTTGTTGGAGGATGCAGCCATCCAGGCTCCTTCTTCCACATGTGGTGGGCTTGCCCAAAGGTCCAACAATTCTGGAAATCATGCCTGGGGTCCATCACACAAATTACGGGAACAACGATTCCCCTGGAACCGGAACCAGTTTTGCTGGGAGCTCCAATCCCCGAGATCTACCCGCGCTCCGGGACCAGATCGAAACTACTAACTCACTGCCTACTAGCAGGGAAAACGGTGGTGGACTGAGCTTGGAAAACCCCAGAAGGCCCTCACATAGCCCAATGGTGGACTAAACTTTGGGACATTCTGGTAGCGGAGAAGGTGACGGCAGCACAAGCAGGAACTCTGCATCGTTTCCAGAATGTTTGGGCCCCAGTGCTGGAATTCGACCAGCGCTTCCCCTCCCTGACCTATAAACCTATCAGGGCCCGCTGGATCCTGAAAAATCAAGAGATCCCCGAGGAAGATACATAGACGCTGAGGCGCAAACTGGACAGCCCAGGAGGGAAGATTACACCTACAATGCCTAAGGGAAAGAGGGACCAGAGGGAGGAGGGAGGGAGGAAACTCAGGGGGGGGATAAAGGACTGGGGATCAACATGCCTAAATAATCACTGCTTATAATGTTTGTAATTGTCATCCTGCCTTGATTTAAAATAAACAAAATTTAAAAAAAGAAGAAACTCTATTATAATTTGTATAAAATTATATATACACACCAGAATCACTTTAAATACTTATGTTTACACTAGAACCCTTCGGAATACTTGATAATAGACTTCAACTGACACTTCACTTTTGTGTTTGTTAGAAGTTGCATTTGTCGCAACGTTAGAAAGGGGAAAGACGATGTTCTCGTATCATTGTTTTTTTAAATGTATTTATAAGGTGCTGAAAACCCTTCAGAGTGCCATGACAGAACACAATTTACAACAAAGAATACCATAAAAGGAAAAAAAACACCCTCAACACAGTAGATACAACACACAAAAAAAACATCTTAATGCATCCCTTCTCAACAACAAGTATAAAGCCCTCGGGATAGTCCACTAAGAGTTTCAAGATTGATAAACCTCTGGGTATATACTTGCAGTTACTAAGGTAACTTGGTAGGTTACTAGCCCCACATCAAACCAAACACACAGTCCCTGTTTTCCTAGTTACACCGATCAATTTCCAACCTACATAGAATTTTCAGATCTATGCATCTAACCACTCAGTTCTTTGACGGAGCCAAGCCAAAACTTTTTGTTCCTTAGTGCATCTCTCGGTTCTTTCCCAACTGGTTTCTCAATGTTGGTGATGATGACATTTCCATCATCCCTGACAAAGTCTCATAAAGTCTTGTCCCTGAGCCCTGGCATTGAAGATTTCCTCACTCAAAAGTTTTTAAAGGTATGGATAAAGAATTGCTACCGTTCACAGGTCGATCCATGCCAACAGGTCCTAGCATGGTTATTATGCGCACCTGCGGTTTTTAACAGTTCATATGGTAAAACATTGTAACATTAGCTTGGTTCAAGGTTCTAGAGGGGGGTTTCTTCGCACAGTAAGTCTTTTGAGTCCAAAAATGCAACCCTCGCTAAAGACAGTTCGGCGAGGTCTCAAAGTCTTGACAAGCAGCAGAATATGAAGAGTTCCAGAGGATTTCTTCCAGTCTAGTGTTATAGAGGCAGCACGTTCTCAACTAACAAGGGAGACCTGTAAAAAGGACTTGATGAAGGGACAAGAAGCGGCTTGAGTCAGAGGTAAAAGGGGGTGACCCTGGACACCTCTAGGTGCGCTCCAACGCGCTGGAGCAATTTATTGGAATCGGGTAAGCAATACCAGTTTCCCCACAGTACCTTAGGCTTGATGAAAATGTTCGTGCTGGATGCTCTGCAATGTTGCAGCTTTGAACCCGCCCTCCGGATTCCTTGGTCTGATGACTAAAGGCAGGTCAATGGATGGGATCTCTCAGCAGCAGTCTCGAAGGAGGACCGGGGGCACAACTTTCAACAACTTCTTAGTTCACTCTGCGGTTTTAGCACCTTTTCTGCAGCATCAACAAAGGACACAGATCGGCAGGTCAATCTTCTTTGCTTCTTGCAGTCCGCACTCTTGTGAGAGGGTCTGGGCGAGTTGGGTCAGATCTTTGGAGTGTCACGACGGTTTCAGCAAAGATTTGGACAGATTCAGCCTTTCCACGCAAATGCACTCGAAATGGGCAGCAGGTCTCCTGGTATTGGGGTTCCACAGCTCTAGAACCACCTACGATCTCGGGAGATGGCTCAACTCAAAGTTAGTCTTGGGACTGGTTGTTCCTAACAGCCAGAGGGAAGGAGTCATCCTCTTCGGAGCTCCTCTTTCGCACAAAAAACAGAGTCAGGACAGCAGTGGTCGCTTCACTGTGTTGCAAAGTATCTGCAGGCGTCTCTGGTTGTCTTTTTCTTCTTTGGTTACTTCAGCTTCCAGTGGTCGACTTGATCGTCACCCCCGAAGCCTCACCTTTTATACAGTCCCAGCACACACTTGTCTGCAATCTCTCTCAGCATTTTACAGAGAGGGGTTTTGGCTGTCCAATCAGGACAGCCAGACCCCCTGTGGGAGCTAGTCCTATTCAGGCACTCTGGCAGACAAAGGACAGGGGGGTGGAAAACTCCTCCCCCCCAGTTCCTATCTGCCCAGACACTCTGGAGCCTAAGCAGTGATACCCAAGGGTTCCCACCAAAGGTAACACACACACACCGACCTCCCCCTCCCAGAATGGTAGAAGGGCTAACAAAAGGACAACCACGCTAGTAATGGCGAAAAAATAAAGGAGCCACCACGTTAGAACGTAGGTGACCCTATTGTGCCCAATAGAGACAATGACAACAGGCAGTGTTAAAAAATAGCACAATATTTGGTAGAACAAGTCCACTGCCAGAAGAAGGGAGGTCCCAAGTTGGTAATTGGGTGCCCCTTTTGTGCACTACTAAGGCTATGGACATAGTCTGCGGTATAAAAATTACACAATAGTTGGTAGAACACGTACACTGCCACCAGCCATAACTAGGAGATTGTCCATGTAACTAAAAAGCCACAGGAGTAGAGAGAAGGGGGATACTATGTATCCCTAGGTATCCTTTGGATACCACTTCATCATACCTTCCAACGAGACAGAAACTACAATACCAAACTCACAGGATAACCATAGATGTGTAACAAAGAACAGAAACGCAAAGACTAAGAGGTAATAAAACATTTTCTTTTCAAAATCACTAATCCAAAAACTATAAAAAAAACACCTCTCACACGGAAACCCAAACAACCACTTCTCCGCAAAGCAATCCGCACATATTTCACCACACTAACACCAGACACATAACCCGTATCAACAGCACATGGGAACTCTCACCGATCCGATAACCACACTCAAGCTCAGCACACAGTGAAAACCCAACTGAAGATGACAACAGGACCTCACAGCTCTCACTATCCTACTACCGCTAAACCCTACTAGCCCACATTGCTCCTTTTCAGATCCGCCAGAGCACCTGGGGACCACTTCCGGTGGTGATGGTGCGTGGTACTAATACCTTTAACATAACATAACTCCACTCAAGGTGGTGTGTGCCAATCTTTAGACTATAGAGTTTTGGGAGAGATACCAAGTATCTCTCGATCCTTAAGAACTGTAGTTACTCGAGGATATAGAAAAATAATCTTAAAGGGGGCCCTAAGGGTTCCCAACAACACTGCCCATATGTGCTGCAGTAGTAAAACACAGATGCCTTTAAGAGCTATGGAGCAGACAGACTCCATGGTGCAGGTAGAATACAAAGAATGGCACTCCAAAAGACAGAGCCCACAGGAAAAAGGGTCCACTCATTCAGGATTGAAGGAAAAAGGTCCAGAAGTCCAGCAAAAAGTGCTGGGGGTCTAACTAAGAATGGGGAAGAAGCGCAAACATGACAAATCTCCCTAACAGCGGCCACCAGAGCCGTTGACTGACTGCTGAAGACCCAACCCTGAATGCTGAGCGACAGGGACAATCTCTTGACTACTGCTGCTTCTCCAAGATTGGTGGGCCTACCCAATCTCAAGACCACCTGCATTTTGCATTAAAACACAAAGAGCTGTGAACTTCCCAGGCTGCAAACTCAGACCTGTGTCATTTTGCAGTACAATGTCTTGTGCAGTGCGGATCCGGCTGAAACCTTGTGGGCATCCTTCTGGGCCTGCAGGGACACTTTTCCACTCCCAGACGTCCACTCAGCTGAGTCGTGGACCGAGAAGTGAAGGGAGGTCTACCGGATGACAACCGTTGCTGATCCGAAGCCTGTGAAGGGCTCCAATGCACCAGTGCTGTGAAGATCCACTGCTGTCCCACTTGCCTAGTGTATCAGTTTGTTCCCTCCAAAGTTCCTTCTTCAGCCACCCAGGACAAGAAATCCGAACCGGGAACGACTATCGCCTCGCCTTTGGGACCAACCTGCTGCACCAAGTTCTTCATTGATAATGTCTCGAGAGTAGGCACTTATCTTGGTCTTGCTGCGTTGCTCAGGTGTTCTTGGGGGGCTGCAGGTAAGCAGTTACTTGCACCCCCATCCAAGGCACCCTGAGGCCCATTAAGGTGAACAACCCATTGGGGTCTAAACTGCCAAAACTATGACTTACCTGCAAACCTGAAGAAACTTTCATAGACTCTGCTCTGTCCACTGCTTACCTGCCACTTTCCTCCTCAGCCCTTAGTCAGTGGACCCCCCAGTGACACCCTTGACTCTGTGAGACTAATTTTGTATAGGGCTGTTTGGATGGTGCAGATCTTTACAATTAGTGGGACTGGACTTCCTTACAGGCTGGATTTTGGATAGGAAGAGGACTCTGGCAGCCATTTCCTCAGATCAGCATTGGAGCAAAGAATCCAAAGAAGACTCTTGAAGAGGCCCAGCATCCCTTCCTGCGTCTGGCCTGATGAAGCCCTGTTAGACTACCCGATTTGCGAAGGCCCTGTGCGTTGCTTTAACCGCTGGATTGGTGGGACCAACCAGTCTCGACATGTTTGAGGATCCAGCTGTACTGAGCCTTCTGAAGTGTCCCTGGACCACCCGGTGGACTGACCAGCTCTCCAGTGGTGTACCTCGGTAACAGTCATCGTTATGCAGTTGCTCCCAGAACCTTTGCGTTTGCCAGCTTGTGGTACAAGTCACTTTCAGCCTTCCAGCCTCAAGGGATCCTGTTCTGGAAAGACTTCTGCAACCGAGACTGGAAGGATGCCTGCTGTGGTCTGTGTGCAGTGGCCGTCGCTAGAACTTTCCTTCCCCCGTCCTGTGAAGTGTCCTGAAGAGGTCAGCATTGGGGTTTTCCTCATTTTTCCATCGCCAAGGGTTGCACCCTGCTCCTGGACCCGACCAGAGGAATCCTTGCATGCACAGATCCTAGGAACTGCTCACTGGAACCACGGCAGGATAACCTACCTCCAAAAATCCACCCTATGCCCCCGCAGGCGATCGATCGAGTCCTCTGGGAAAATCTAATTCAGAGGTAGGTAAATGCAAAGCTGTGTTAAGAGCACCAGGGACCATGGGTTGCTGCGCCCTCCATCTCTGTGATCGGTGTACTAGCAGCCAGTCGGTGGAAACTTGTAAAAAGGCCCGTGCTCGTGGTGCCTATTGTGTGCATCAAGAGAGAATTGTTATAGTTTCCACTCATTCAGCGTGTGTACGATTTCTTATGCTGGGGTTTACCCCATTGCCTGTTTCGGCGCCGAAAAATGCAGTTCCACAAGGTTTGTAATTTTAATTGCTTCCAATCTTTTATTCTCTCGAATTCATCAATTGATGATATAACAGGTGGTGCCGACACGTGTTTCGACCCAACAGGTCTTTTTCTAGGCTACCATTTAGAATTTGCATTTTTTGAATACATAAGGATTGGATACATATTTGGTGACAATGTGGTCCCCAGAACGGGCATTCACCATTTGTGATTTGTGTTGTTATCGTGTGACATTTGTGTTTGGACACATTGTGTGTGGGTGATTCAATTCCCAGTGAGCGTGATATATATATATACAGATTCATAGTGATTTGCAGATTGGTTTATACATTTTGCAGTAAAAGACAATGTTTAATAAACAGTATTAATAACAGTATTGAGTACATGTTTAGGGAGAGAAAAGAAAAGATTTGCGTAAGTTTGGATGGAAATGGTCCTAATTGGTTTTGAGTATTTGGTAATGATCGAGTCAGTTGCAACGGATCTCACCTGGTAGGTAATATAGAGGGATTGTCTTGGGTCTTGCTAGTTGCAGGTAGGTCAGTTAGTTACTGGGTAGTTGACTCGACGTAGGCTCAGTCCGTCAAGTTGCCCGATTGTTAAAGGTCAATGCCTAAGGGTAAGGAAAAGTTGTAGGCTATTGTGAATAGTTTGTGCCCAATGGCTGCGCTGCTTAGACATAGTGTAAAGACAGGGTTCCGTGGTTCAGTTCATATTTTGTGTCAAATGTTACCATCGTGCAGCCCCGACAGTGGCGAAGTGCCCAGTTGGGGTTCAGTTGTCTAGGTGATTATCATAATAAGGGCACTGGTGCCGGGCAGACAAAGGGGGAAACATTGTTGTCATGAATAGGAAGAATTACATCACGATGGCCCAAACCCACCTGGAAACACCAGGGTGCTACCAAGTCTTACCTAGCAATCACATCAACAACATTAAGGAGCAGGGCATCCAAATGATCAAGAAATAACACACGAGAGGAGTACTAACGGATGATGAAGAAAGATTTTTAAGAACTGATCACCCAAGGATCCCGACAATATATTTCCTTCCGAAAGTGCATAAACCTTTCAACAACATACCAGAAGGCAGACCAATAATGAGTGCGATAGGTTCAATCAATGAACCCTTAGCCAAATACATCAACAATGTTATTGAAAAAGAAGTGCCTAAAATCCCCACCCATCTACGGGATACTATGCACACTCTGGCTGTCCTACAAGAAATCACATGGGAACCAAATTATCTATTGGTTACCCTTGATGTCAATGCACTCTACACAGCAATCGAACACCAGCATGCGTTGGATGCAAATTACTATGCATTTGCACAAATCTCTGCATCTCACTACCAACATCTTACCATGGTCAAGGAAATTCTGGAATTTTCCTTAGCAAATAGCTTCTTTTTGTTCAATGGAACATACTATAAACAAAAGAAAGGCATCGCCATGGGTGCGACCTATGCACCTGCTTTTGCAAATCTGTTCATGCACAAATACGAACAGATTCATGCTTTCAGGGAAGAAAGATACAGGAAACACATCCTAAAATAGCATCAGTTTATTGATGACATCCTACTAATTTGGACTGGTGGAAAAGAACTCTTGGAAGAATACAAGGTGTATCTGAATTGCAACACCTTTGGAATAGAGCTGATGAGGACAGAAAAAGACCACACCATTGACTTTCTAGATATCAGGATCACCGCCACAACCACTGGACTTGAAACCAGAACCTTCAGAAAAACTACGCAGGTCAACTCAGTCCTCTACTCCACCAGCTGCCACAAAAGAAATGTGATTGAGAACATACCAAAAGGAGAAATAATAAGGGCTAGAAGAAACTGCAGCACAAATGACTCCTATAAGGAAGAGTGTGAAGTACTCCGCGAAAGACTCCTGCAAAGAGGATACAAGTCAACCAATGTGTCTCAGGCCATTGATCAAGTATCAAAGATGCCCAGGAATGAGCTGTTACAGGCAAAACAAAGAGGGAACACCACAGAACAGATAAATGACATCCGACTTATAACAAAATGCAACAGGGATAGCTCAAAGATTCAGAAGATACTCACTAGACATTGGCATATCCTAGGAGTAGATCAAGATATAAAGGATTGGATATCAGAAACCAAAAATGACCTACTGACGGGCACCAACACTTAAGAGCATGTTCAGTCCCTCATGTATGGAACCCCAGGCAGGACCAGGTGAGACCTGGCTGACCCAACATACTGGGTCTGGATTCCATAAATGCAGAATCTGCACAATGTGTCCTCAAGCCACCACAAGCAATGGAGTGCACTTTGATAATCTTTATGAAAGAAAGATCGAACAATTCATCAACTGACGCACTAAATTTGTTATTTATGTAATAATATGCATATGTGGACTGAAATATATAGGCAGCACTATACGGGAACTAAGGACAAGGATAAGGATAAGGGAACACCTACATTCTCTAAAAACCACTAAAGCAAGATATCTATTGGCCACCCACTGGCAAGAGAAACATCAAATGGACAATCAGAAAGATATCAGATGTGTTGGTCTCAAGACCATCAAGCTCAACTCCAGGGGAGGAAATCGAGCCCTGAGAGTTCGGCAGAATGAGGCAAGACTCATTTGTAGAACGAGAAATACGGAGCTCAGTACCGAGCATGAGCTCAATGTGTTCTTGTAAAATATAACTATTACCTGTTTTATACTAACCCCAGTATACCACCAGAACGAAGTCAGTAACTCAGACACTGGTCCACACTACTGGGCACTTTTTCCCATGACCTCCATCACCTGACAATCCCCAATGGACCCCTGCATGGACAAACCATTAGAATTTTGGTGACTCAATTGACATCCAGACGCCAGTGTGGCACCATGAGAACAGCGTCAAGCTCATACTGAATGAACCAGATTACATGACTGCATCACATTACCCCCAATTACAATGCATATCATCACTAGCACAATGCTACTAGTCCCCAAAACACAGCCATACCAGTACTACCGTACAGGAACCTCTGTAATTAGTTAGGCTCTTTTTAGCCCTTATCTGCCCAATGCGCATCAAGGCGCCACAGCCGTATTCAGCACTGTCAGCAACCAATTGGAGGCCAAAGCCCAACAACCAATAGGGATGCCGGCCACGGACCAATGCACACTCGTCTAACAAACCATATAATGCTGAGGGATTACACTCGTCATTTGTAGCTGAACCCGAAGGCAGAAAGATACAACAACAGAGGTAAGATGCTCCCCAAGCTCAAGCACGGCAATTTCTGCAAAATCTAGCTTCACTTCAATGATGACGTAGGTGCATCACATAACTCAGCCACCACCTATTTGGAAATCCGTTGTTACTTAACCACGAGCCCACCACGGCCAACCCGCAGTTAATAGGACAGGCACTGTGAATAACGCCTTATGCAGAATATCATATGTACTCACGCACCGGCGCTCCCATGGTCGGAACCCACACGAGTATAGTCCAACCCGGCACGCCCCTAGATCCCGGCCATCATAACATGGGCCAGCACTATTTCACTGTATAAACGCCCTGCACTAAAAGCACAAAGACCCTTCCCACAGCAGCCGCTTCAGGCCAGTGAGGGAAGGGTCCCAGGGCACCAGTGCCCTTATTATGATAATCACCTAGACAACTGAACCCCAACTGGGCACTTCGCCACTGTCGGGGCCGCACAATGGTAACATTTGACACAAAATATGAACTGAACCACGGAACCCTGTCTTTACACTATGTCTAAGCAGCACAGCCATTGGGCACGAACTATTCACAATAGCCTACAACTTTTCCTTACCCTTTAGGCATTGACCTCTAACAATCAGGCAACTGGGCGGACTGAGCCCACGCCAAGTCAACTCCCCAGTAACTAGAACAAAGTTATGGCAGAAAAAGTCACGAGTCCACAGCGCTTATACAGTGATTAAGAAAATGGCTGCGGGTATCTGGGTGGTGTGGGTGTACTGCCAATACACAGCCACAGGAATAGTTGAAGAAAAACAAAGATGTTCCCAGTCTCACTGCGCCAAGAAATTATAATTAGTTGTTTGTGCAAAGAGAAGCCTGATACGTGTTTCAAGCTGTGTACAGCTTTTCATCAGAGGCTTAGGTTGCAGCAATAAGAACTCCACATTTAGAGTAGGACAATGCCAGATACAGTTCTCAAAATGCCTCGCAGTTGCGGAAAGCTCAATGACCGTTTGTTTCAGTCTACTCGTGTTGACACGTGTTTCGAGCTGTGTACAGCTTTTCATCAGAGGCTTAGGTTGCAGCAATAAGAACTCCACATTTAGAGTAGGACAATGCCAGATACAGTTCTCAAAATGCCTCGCAGTTGCGGAAAGCTCAATGACCGTTTGTTTCAGTCTACTCGTGTTGACACGTGTTTCGAGCTGTGTACAGCTTTTCATCAGAGGCTTAGGTTGCAGCAATAAGAACTCCACATTTAGAGTAGGACAATGCCAGATACAGTTCTCAAAATGCCTCGCAGTTGCGGAAAGCTCAATGATGTCGGTCATTGAGCTTTCCGCAACTGCGAAGCATTTTGAGAACTGTATCTGGCATTGTCCTACTCTAAATGTGGAGTTCTTATTGCTGCAACCTAAGCCTCTGATGAAAAGCTGTACCCAGCTTGAAACACGTGTCAGGCTTCTCTTCGCACAAACAATAAAGGCTTCTCTTTGCACAAACAACTAATTATAATTTCTTGGCGCAGTGAGACTGGGAACATCTTTGTTTTTCTTTACCCAGTAACTAACTGACCTACCTGCAACTAGCAGGACCCAAGACAATCTCTCTATATTACCTACCAGGTGAGATCCGTTGCAACTGACTCAATCATTACCAAATACTCAAAACCAATTAGGACCATTTCCATTCAAACTTAGGCAAATCTTTTCTTTTCTCTCCCTAAACATGTACTCAATACTGTTATTAACACGGTTTATTAAAAATTGTCTTTTACTGCAAAATGTATGAACCAATCTGCAAATCACTATGAATCTGTATATATATCACGCTCACTGGGAATTGAATCACCCACACACAATGTGCCCAAACACAAATACACGATAACACAAATCACAAATGGTGAATGCCCAATCTGGGGACCACATTGTCACCAAATATGTATCCAATCCTTATGTATACAAAAAATACAAATTATAAATGGTAGCCTAGAAAAAGACCTGTTAGGTTGAAACACGTGTCGGCACCACCTGTTATATCATCAATTGATGGTAAATGCAAAGCATTTGTCTCTCCCGATCCTCCATAGGTTAACATTGAGAACCAGTCTCTTTTTAGCCTTCCATTCCACTGCATTTTTGATTGTCGCATCGTAGCAGTGAAACCTGAAAGAAACACATTTTTACTTACTAGTGACTTTATTGCATCTCTTCTCTCAAACACTCGGCAATACAAGTACTTCACCTGCACCAGATACATTCTGGGCAGAAGCATTTCGACTTTTGGGCACAGGGCCCCACTCTTCATAGGGATTTGACTTCTGAAGCAAGGGCATATTTCTTGCAACTTGATTCCATATTATTGCATCACTTACTTACCTTCTTTTATTGACTTAAGTCATTGAATACATGTTAGGGATCTATGGTGACTGTATATATATTTTTTTTATTGAGTGCTGTTCGAGATCACCCGCTTGCTTTCCTTTTTTGTGTGTTTTGGGCCTAGAATAAATATATAATTGTTGTACTTTCCAGTCTAAACTGAATTATTAGGCGCTTCACTGTGTGGACTCATTGTGGACCTCTGACCACACTCTCCATCGCCTCAGAATAGCCTTGACTGCTTTCTATTGCTAGTTTGATTGGGTTTTGGCTAACTTCTCAGAGTTCCTCTTTTCACTAGAGCTAGGGGAGCCTCCTAAAGCCTGTCAACCAAGACAGATTCTAGAAATCCACCACAACACCGCAGCACAGCAGCCATGACATGAGGAATTCCAAGACAGCGGAAGGGATGTAAACCCAGTCAAGGATAAGCAGGCACATTTTATGTGGCAGTCAGGATCAGACTCCTGGAAGATCCCTCTTCATCCAAGAGGGCCTCAACGCAAGCAGTGATGATCTTAGGCTACAAGATGATGGCCTGCAGAGGCTCAAGCACAAGATAACAACCACTGCAGGCGGTAGGCTGTCAGTGTCAGTGGCTTGGCAACCCACAGGATAGGCTTGGAGCACTACCAATTTACACATACAGCCAACTTCTGGTACAGGGCGCAGGACTGTTGGTCCCCCCAGTCCAATGGTCGAAGCACCGATGAGTGCTATTATGGGGTTTTACACAAGTTACTGTCTATGACAGAACTTGTAAAAGCCCACCTAAGGTGGTATGGTTGTAACCCCCTTCGGTTTAGCCTGAACTACCCAAAGGTTTGGTAGCAATGGCTGAGCAGCCAGTCTTAGTCTAGGAGGGTGTGAGGGGTCAGTAATGCGAGGCAGACAACTGCTTATGGATTTGTAAAAATATGCCATTTTATTAAGTAAATTATATATGAAAAATGCCTTGCTCTACACAAGAATCCCCTACATAGTCTACAAATTAAGGGGACATTCTCTGGCATGGGAAACTGGCCCTTACACTTAATAACCAATACAAATAAATAAAATATAATAATATTAACACAATATCTGAATAACCTTCTAGTGTCCTGGGTAGGGTCCCTTTCCGAGGTTTCAAAGACAACTCAAAATATTCATCAAAGTAAAAGAAAGGTTTTGAACCCGTTCTCAATAGTTCCAAGTCAAAGAAAAAGTTCAACAAAAAAAAAAACAAACACTGGTGGTAACTCATTGTTCCTGGATGAAAAGATCCCTTTCAAACTTCGAGAAAAGAAATGGCACCAAGGGTAATCCTGGTTATGGAAAATTGACTCTTCCTCAATATAACTTGCCACAGTTCAAAAAGAAGGTGTAATGTTCAATGTCAATAATACACAATTCTTTAGGACTTCTTTAGTTAAAACCTTACATTGGTACATTTGTCAGGATGTTCTCTGTGTGCTGCTGCTTCTATTGTCAACAAGCACACTTCTACTGTTGGTACCGTGAGAACAGTCACCTTTGTCGCACAGTATGTTACTGCTTCAAACCACTTCAATGTGACATCTGTTGACAACATATACCACCAAAGTTCAAGTATTACTACAATTGCTCAGTACTTTGGCATTTATTAGGTAGGTTTTGACAAGGCATTTAGACCTCTTTGGGTAGGCAAGACACTCTTCCTTTTAACTACTTTCTCAAAAGGGGCAGCCTCTTTTCCTCTTCCTGTTAGGTAACAATTAGTGCAGTCCAACTGGTGTGGGACTATACAAGACTTCTCTTGGTATTAGGTAACCTACCTTTTAATATAGGCCTGTACTACACAAGTTAGTAGTGTGAATGAGCAGCCAGGCATCTCTTAAGAGGGGCAATGTGAGCTATACAATGAAATCAGTAAATACAAGTAGCCAATTTAACACCTACACACTAAAGTTATACAATAAATTATGTATTTATTTATACACAATGACATTTAAAGCATTATTTAAAAACCAGTAATTAGCTGTAACATTAGTCCCAAGTTAGGAATCAATTTAAAAAGTGAACAATAAAGCAGGGGAGTAATTCAATCATATGTTGCACATATTTCAGCACCCGGAGGTGACATCAGTTGAGGTCAGTATAGCATTTATATAGTATCACCTTTACAATATTGAGTTTTTAAGGTTGGAAAGGCTATGGTTAGATCAGAAAAGACTGATATGTTATAAGAACAGTTAGATTCTCCCAAAGGAACAAGAACTGGTAAAGCCAATAGATTCGGAAGGAGGCCTTTAGGGAGCCAGGACAGCCAAAGTCAATGGACAAAGTCAAAGTTCTGATGCTCTTCTTCTTAGAAACATTTTCTTAAATAGTCTGTGTTCAAAAGAGAAATCACAGCAGCTCAAGAGGAGTCACCTTTAGAAAGCACAAGCTGTAAGGCCAATGCAGGGAAGTTCAGGTCAACTTAGTAAGGTTAAATCACCCTCCCAAAGATAGGAAGCACCCCAAATGGCAAAACGATAATGTACGGCAAGCCCCACAGTACCCTTGAAATGTAGAGAAATTTCCAGCTGAATGCCTTCACGATGCAGTACAGTAAACCCTTGTTGCTGTTCCTTGGTCGTGGAGACGAAAGGGAGGACGTCTGGCGGGCTCCTGCGACAGCACTCGAGAGAGGGACTCGGCAGCAATGGATGTCTGTCGATTCAGAAGTTATTTGTGGTTTTGACACCTTTTTTCTCAGCACCAAGAACGAAAATCTCTGGTTAGGATTTCCTTGATACCTCGGTTCTGGACTCTGGTGAGGGGACTCTGGGTGTAGATGTCTTGCTTCTGTGGGGTCCTCTGGATGCCCACAAAGATCTGTCCGGATTCGGACTTCGGAAGATAATGCACTCACAGGTGATGAAGGTACCGTGGTATTGGGACTCTGCAGCCTTGGAAAGTTGCAGCAAGTCGGGGGTTGCACCAAAATCATAGTCAGGAAAACACATGAGCGAGAAAAATGTCTTTCTGTCTGTCTAACTACCACAAGAACAACCTTCTACCCGCAAGACTAGCTTCAGCTGTATTTATCATCACAGGTTGTATTTTACTTCAAAATATTCTTCACAAGCAATTAGCTCCCCTTCTCCAGCTTTACTCACACCCTTCTGCCAGTTCAGCCCAGTAATTACCCAGAAGCCTTGTTGACACTCTCTCAGCTTCAGGTAACAATGGCACACTTGCATCTTAGGCCACTTGAGTGTTACAACTTCTCAGGGTGGTTGGATAGCTCTTTAACTCTTATGAATACTTGTTTTACTATACATAGGGGATGCCTCTTGGCTCGGGTAATGCTTGCTCTTCTCTTTAATACTTTTGACTCTTTACTTCTTAGAGGGAAAGAATGTCACTTCTGGATACAGTATTTGGTTCAGTCTTTCAAGTGAAAACACAATTAGGCATATGCAACCAATCTTTAAAGTGGATTTCAAGGTTTTAAAGTTGAATAAAGAATTGTATTTCCATGTAGCGGCAAGAATGAAGTCCTGACTTCCTATGGGAATTACAATTCAACATACGCAACCTTCTTTTCATATAGTTTCCACTCTTTGTAACTTGTAATTCATATAATGTCAAAGTTAGGTATTCGGTAATGTTTGAGAAAGTGTTCCCTCTTCTTAATTAGGGACACAACCACTTTGTTATATAGCAACAGTCAACAATGAGTTTTCAATGACTTCAGCATCCAACGTGACTTCACGGTACACACGAGTGATACAATGTCATTGTTGTATTACAAACAGCTTTTACTCGACTTTAACATGAGCAAGTCGCTTAGGAGCTGGCTACAGTTACTGGCAGGCCTGGTGCAATATATTAACTCACTGTCCTCACAAACCACTGCTTTCCAGACTTCCTCTACCACTTCTGGCTCGTTGGGGACCCACACCCTTCTCCAGCACGGGTGCCTTCGGTATGGCCAGTTGATTTGGGAGTTCCTTTTCCTCCAGAGATGCGCAGCTTGCCTTTCGCTTCTGGCCTTAGTCTCCTGCAAGTTCACAGTTCTGCAATCACGGCAATCAGGCTCACATGTAGCAAACGTAGTCTCCTGCAAGTCTTCCATTACGCAGCCTCAGCACATAAGATTTTGGGAGAACCGGACTCTCTCAAAACTTGCAGGTAAAATTTGCCTAACAAGGGAGCCCAGAAGCGCAACACAGCCTAAATTCAAAAGCTTACACTATGGAGAGACATAAAAAGTTCACCTAAAAAGAGTAAAAGACTAGGTGAGGGGGGAAAAAGATTCCCCTTCACCTAGGGACAAGGTAAAATAGTTATCAAGTCCAAGCAAAAGGTTCTGGGATTGACACAGGTCAGGAAGATTTGTTGTCACAATTATGAAATCTTACCCAACATAGACCCCAATCCTTTTCGATGGACTTGTGGATTCTTTTTCTATATTCCTGAGTGAGTGGGCACCCTTTTCCTCACTCACCCTTTCTTTTACTCTTTCCATTGAAGTCATTTTTTGTGACTCTTCATACTTTATTTTTGGAATCATACGTTCCCATAACTTTTTGTGCATCTACATTTTATTATTGCAGTTCACATCACTTTCTCTGCAGTGTTTCTGGGGAGCCCCTTGAGCCTCCCTTTTATTCTTTTTAGTTCCTTGTGTGAACTAATTTTCCCACGGATAGAAGTATACTCTTTATCCTTTCTACAATCCCCATTGTGAGATCAGCACCCACACCTTACGTGGAGTGCTGAGGGGTTACATAGTATCCCCTTTCTCACTGGTTCTGTTACAGTCCTTTACTTACCTTGCAGATCACATGTTTGCAAAGGTAGAGAGGATATTTTTTATCTGGGGGCAGTGGACATGTTCTACCAACTTTTGTGGGATTTCTACCCGCAGGCTGTGTGCACAGCCACATTAACGCACAGGAGGGTCACCATACCCAGAATGGTGGCTGTATTCTTTTTTTCGCCATTTCTTGTGTGCGTGTCCCTTCTTAGAACTTCTGCCGTCCTGGGTTGGGGGAGGTCTTGGTTTGGTTTTCGTCATCTGCGGGATTCCTTTGTGAAGCCCACCAAGGCTCCAGAGTGTCTGTGAAGACCAGAAACGAGGGAAGAGCCTGAAACTTCTCCGTCCTTGGCCTTCTGGCATGCCTGTGTGGAATCCGTTCCAACTGGGAGGCTAGCTGTCCTGAAAGAACAGCCACCCCCCAAAGATTGAGTGTAGCATGTGTGGTGATTTGCTGGGTTCCTGCATAAATGGCCTGGATATGGAAGCTGAAGACAAGTCGACCACTGCAGCGGAACCCAACGAGGAAGAAGAGAGGACGCCTGTAGCTGGTTCCAGCCACCGGAGATGCCTACTGAGTAACCGCTGCCTGTGCTGAACTTTTCTTCCATGCGACAGAGCAGTCCTGAAGATGATGACTCTGCGGCTTGGACCAATCGGTCTTAAGAAGACCTACATTTCGAGGCATCCCTCGATGAGCCGTGACCTTCCGGGGCTGCAAACAGCCAATACCCTGGAACCTCCAGGCTGAATGCTGTGCATCGTCTTCCCATAAACAAATCTCGATGACAGTTCAATGGACTGCTGCTGGACCTCCAGAAGCAAGATTCCACTCCTTGAAGTCCCCTCACCATAGTGCTGGACCGAGTTAGTGAGGCGACTCGATCAGACAACAGTTCATCTGGTACCTTTAAAAGGGTGCCAAATCCACAGAACCATGAGAAGCACCAATAAATCCTTTGCTGGGAGCCTTTCCTCTCCAGTACTGCAGCAAATTCCCATCCAGTGTCCTTTCTTTCGTCACCACGACCAAGAATCCAGAGACCGGGTCCTGTACCGCTGCATCATGAAGGCGTCAATCTGCAACTTTTTTCACTGCTGAATTGTATATTGCTATTCTAAATGTGTTATATACTTTGGTTTACTTACCAGAATTACTGTGTTGGTTCTTATATTGGGTTTATGACTTACAATAGTACTTACCTTTCTAAAGAATTCTCTGCATGTGTATATATAAAATAAACCATTATTTTTACAATCTATCAGTGTATGAATGTTTCTTTGGACCATATGTATGCTACAGGTTCTTTGTACCATCCTACAGCCCTCTCTCCTGCCTAGGATAAGCCTGGCTGCTCGGTCATAGCTACCTCTACCATGAGTAGTACAGTCTTATAATGAGAGTTGGAGTTTCTGTATTGCCCAGGGATAGTCTTATAAAGTCCTTTGAGTGGACTTTAATAGAAAACTGTCCCAACACCCATCTAAAAACAAAAGTCCTTTTATTTCCTGCTTTTACTATCCCCCATCCTTTCCCCTGTAGCTGCCCCCTCTCACCCGATCTTCTCTGCATATTTCTGCCTCGCCCTGCGATCTGGGCATTATATTTGACACTTCTCTTCTTTCACTGCTCATATTACCTATATCTCTAAATCTTGCAGCTTTCAGCTCTTTAATCTCTGTAAGGCCCGTCGTATTCTTACTTTTTAGACTGCTAAGCTCATCTCTTGTAGTGTCTTTTCTAGACTATTGCTCTACCAGACTTCTTGGTCGCCCTGCTTTCCATCTTGCCCCTCTTCGTACCATTTATCATGCTTCCATTTGTGTATGGTCTGTTCTTTCTCCCTGTAATTCCATTTCTGCCTTGCAGCATCTCCACAGCCTTTCCTTTGAGGCTGGTCTTCTCTTTAAATTTCTCTCTATTGTCTTTAAATCTCCACATGGTCTTGATCCTCCATCTTTCTTCTCTGATTTCTCTGTGTTCCTTCTTGCACTCTCTGCTCCCAATTCCCTTTTCTTCTATCTGTTACATGCCCGCCCTGTGCCTCCTCATCTTTGTACCGTCTCCTTGTTAATCCGCAAACATTGGAACGCTCTCCCTCTCACTTTGTTGTATTTCCTCCTTTTCTCTTTTCAAATCCCTTTTTAAAAATAAAAAAAAAAATCTCCCTTTGTTCCACACAAAGCATTTTATTGTACCGATTCTGTTCAATGACAACCCTTAGGCGATAGGCGCTATATATAAATAGCAATACAATAAATGCTGGATTATGTAAATTAAATCCCAAAAGTGCACAGTCCAAGAGGAATCCTGCCCCACACACCAATATAACCATAACCGAAAAGTAGCACAACTCATGAACCTACAGGAAGGCTGGGCTGGGACTTCTGCTATCAAGGAAGCAGTCGTCGAAATCCCAGCCTCAGTTACACGTGCCCATATGTCCTTCCAGCTTTCCCAGTCTCCTCCGTGGCTATGGGGAGTAATTAGAGGGGCTTTGCACGCTGCGTTTTCTTCGGCATCTTTCCAAATTCCCTGGCTCATCATAACAGTGTAAAATGCTCAATACACTAACCACAGCTAAGCTAGAGACAAGCTGTTTCCTCAAGCACTTTTCATACAAGCACAGGCCCAGGATTTTGGTAACCATAGCAAACGAGAAAAACAACGAAATGTGAGGTTTTTGCTCACTTTTCAGCAAGCATTTGCAAACCTGGCAAATTCAGATGTTGTTGGAAGTCTAAGGAAGTAAGTAGAAGGGCTTTGCTGTCTGTTTTCTTGGGCAGGACTTCAACATGCCCAGGATAACCATGGTCAGTACGTTCCAGACATTACTCTAGGCACAGGGAAAACGTCTTCACCAGCTATCTCTCCTGTCGGCACTGCACCCCAGAATACAGCTGAGTCCCATAATAAATGTGTTCCAATTTTACACATAGCTCCCCACTTTCCCCCCCTTATGCCTTCCTGAGCATATCATCCATCTCTCACCCTCATCCCAACTATCTACTGACTTTTCTCCTCAGCCAGGGGCGGGCGATATGAACCAAAAGTTATATCTCAATATTGTTGGGCTGAATGGCGATATATACGATATACATCTCAATATTGTTTATGTGGGTTAAATGCTCAGTTGTAAGCCACCGACTACATGTGAGATGTCACAAACACCTTTATTTATAGGACATTGATCAAAGTGCAAATACAGGATTCCTCTTCCTGTTTGAGAAGCCACACAGCTGTGTAAACATCAAAATGTAAATACAAAACAGTATATGTAAGAATGTATATGGGATACATTACTCACCATAATCATATTTCTGATGCTTGTATCTGCTTAGATTCACAAGCTCTGCATAGGCCGACATCTAGTGGTAGCAGCAAAGTATTACATTTTTTCTTTTCGAAAACTCAAAAAGGGACATCGACAGGGCGTGCCAGTAATACTATCCCTATTGTGAAGTCTACTGTAGCCATGGTCCTTCATGTGTCAAGGTCCCTCAGATTGTTTTGTTTCTGACATGAGGTAGCATGAAGTGTAGTGCGAGTACAGATGTAATAAAGCAGATAAGAGTAGATAAAGCTAGTTTTGAATGTTTCTGTCAAGCTGCCACTCCTGCTCTTCAGGTAGAGGGTCTCTGCTTAATGAGTTTGCCATCAAATTGAATTCCCCCGGAACATGTTACGATGTTAGGAACATGCCCCGCTTGAGTGCCCACTTCCAGATTTGTTGTGTGAACCTGCACAGATTTGGAGAGTGTGTGCCCCCTGCTTGTTTATGTAAAACATGGCAGTGGTACTGTCTGTAAGGATTTATACTCTGTCCTGACAGGTGCACTTGGAAAGCTTGTAGGGCTTTGAGGACTGCTAGCAGTTCCAAGAGGTTTATGTGATTTTGGGTTGTGATCTATGTCCACAGGCCATGCGCTGTGTGGTGAAATGGGCTCCCCACCCGGTGAGTGGAACAAGTTACTTACCTGTAACTATGTTCTCCAGCATGGGTCTGGCATGGATTAACATGCTCATGAATATTCCCTGTTGTCAGGCCGGGAGTCCTTGGTAAAAGAAAAAACAGTTTCACTTTTAATAAACGGTCTTCTATAAACCAATCACTGAGCATGGGTCATACGGCCCCCAGCCAATGACTGCCATCTCCTTAAGTCCCTCCTCTGGCAGCCATCTTCAGATTTGGTAAGCACGTAAAGTGGCAGTATGACCAAGAAGAGCCGCAGAGGGGCAGGAGGGAGGGTTCGCATGCGAGTTCATGCCAGACCCATGCTGGAGAACAACAGTTACAGGTAAGTAACTTGTTTCTTCTCCAGCATGGGGTCCGACATGGATTCACATACTCATGAATAAAGAATATATAGCAGTACATACATGCATAACCACGGGAGGAGGCAAGGCTCAACAGAGGCAATTACTCTTACCTCCACAGCAGGCTTACCTTCAAGCGAACAGGTTGCGTAGCACTGCTTGGCAGACTCTGGACTCCTCCCTGGAATTCCTGTCGACGCAGTAGAATTTTGGTGAAGCTGTGCGTAGACCTAGGCCTCCAAGTAGCAGTCTTCACCACTGGTCTGACCAAAGCCTCCCACCTGGGAAGGAGTGACACCCTAGCCACTACCCGTGGTACCCTCGACCGGGTCAGCCCCCTCAGCCTCTGAGAGGGCAGCAGCAACCACCTCGACAGAAGAGGATGTCTTGGCCTGGATCACCTGGGCCTTAACTGGCAAGACGGATACCTTGTGCAGCTTGCCCTTCTCTGGTTTCTCCTGCAGCTACCCCCGGGGTAGCTGACTTTCTCTTTGATGAAAAGAGCTGGAGCGATGGCTGGAGATTGAGGCTGATGGAGAAGATTAACGCGCCCTGACTGCCGAGGGAACCGCTTGTGTGGCAACCCTGGCAGAAGTGCTGTGCTTGGCCTCGTCTTGGGCCCCCACGTGTGCAGTGCAAAGGACTTAGAAGCCTGCTTTGGTTGGCTGGATCAGAATGATGCATGCCCCTGTAGACCACACAGGATAGAGGCCTTGGCCTTGAGCCACGTCACCAGTCAGACGTGCCGGTCCTTCATCGTGAGCTTGGAGTAGCCACAGCAGATCTCACAACGTTTTTCCTTGTGTGTCGGGTGTAGACAATAAAGGCACTGGGAATGCTCATCGTCCGTGAAAACATTGCGCAGGCTGCAGCTGGTGCAGAGCTTGAAGAGGGAAGCACCGTCGTCCTCTTCCTCCAACATGATCCAGCGTGGTGTAGGCCTGATGGACTTCTGGAAACTTCCAAGAAGAAAACACTTGATGATTTATGCCCTTGAGGGGTGATGAAAGATGCCGAAAAATGGGTCCCCGTTAAATCGGATGGATAAGTGATGGAGCACACAGGCTTGATTGAACAAAACAGTTTTCCTACCGAAAAAGCACGAATAACGCAGGAAGCTCGAAGAGCGAAACGCAATGACTCCCAACACTTGAATGTGCGGTAGAAATCTCAAGATGGCTGCCAGAGGAGGATCTTAGGGAGATGGCAGTCATTGGCTGGGGCAGTATGACCCAGAGCTCAGTGATTGGTTTATAGGAGAAAGACTGTTGATAAACGAAAGTGAATGTTTTTTTTTCTTTTACCGAGGATTCCCGTCCGATGACGGGAAATATTCATGAGCATGTGTATCCATGCCAGACCCCATGCTGGAGAAGATGCGCCTGTTGTGACCACTGCTTGCTCTGCCAGATTGTGAAAAGGTTTTTGCTATAACATGTTGCCCTTTGTCCACCAACGAAGTGCTTGAACTAGTGTTAGCGAAACAACCAATAGATCGTCGCAATGACTGGTTGGCTGAGACCACCGTTTTGCTAACCACTCTTGCAGTGGGAGCATGCGCAACCAAGCGTGCAGGACCAGGTAAATGCATGAAGCCATCATCCTGAGCAAACGCATTGTTTTGCGTGCGGTTACTTGGCGAACAGCTAGATACCGTGGTATTTGCAGCAGTATGTTTTGCACTCTTTCGTTTGATGGAAAGACAAGACCCTCTTCTGTCTTTGTGACAGCTCCTAAGAACTGTTTTGTTTTGCTTGGAATGAGACTATTTTTTCTCGTTGATTGGGAATCCCAACTGAAACAGAAGAATGATCGTGCTCTGGGTATTTTGCTTGCAAATTTGGGGGGGGGGGTTCCCCTGTTATCAGCCAGTCGTCCAGGTAAGGGTACACTGGGATTGATTCTCTGCTTAGGTGCGCTGCCACTACAGCTAGTACCTTGGTGAATACCCTTGGAGCAGAGCCTATGCCGAAGGGTAGCACCTTGAATTGGTAGTGCTGCTTCACCATCTTGAAGCATAAGAATTTTCTGTGCGGTGGGAACATTGAAATATGAAAGAATGCATCTTTCATATCCAAGGTTGCCATGTAGTCCCCCTGTTCTAGTAGAGGGATCACTTCTTGTAGCATTGGCATGCAGACTTTTTGTGGCTTGACATAGGTGTTTGCAGGGTGCAGGTCTAGTACAGGGTGCATTGTTAGGTCTTTTTTGCACAAGGAAGTACATCGAATAAATACCCTTGTTTACCTGGTTTGCCGGGACGATTTCTATGGCGTCCTTCAGTAGTAGTGCTTTGACTACTCCCAACAGGATGCGTTCCTCCTGTGAAGTCTGCCTTTGTCTTGGCGGGTGGTTGGCTGGTATTTGGAGTAGCTCTATGCAATACCCCCCTGCGACAGTGGAAAGTACCCAATTGTCCGAAGTGATTGTTAGGCAAGAATTGATGTAGTAACCCAATGGGAGACTACACAACCCATGTCCTCTTGGTATTAGGTAACCAACCTTTTTGTATAGGCCCGTAGTACACAAGTTGGTAGTGTGACTGAGCAGCCAAGCTCAACTCAAGAGGGGTAAATGTGAGCTGTAGAGCTGTAGCAATGAATTCCACAAATACAAGTAGCCAAGTAACACTTACACTCAAGGTTTGTAGTTATAAATAATTTAAAAGCAGTTTTTAAATAAGCATTCTTTAAAAAGGGCAATGTATGTAACAATCAAATATACTTTAAAATACGTTTCCAAAATCAACACAAAGCTAGTAGATACTCTAGAAAGATGCTTTTTACACACTTCCTAAACCCTGAGGTGACTTCAATAACTAGGACAGTAATGGCATTTATAGGTCACTAGTACACTTTGTAGATTCTGAGGTTGGTAGAAAGGAAAGGTTAACGGAAGGAAAAAGGTTAAAACTGGTTCTCAGAGCATGTGAGCACTTAAATCTTCCAATGAAGTCTAGACAAAAACATTTCCCAACAATATTAATTGCTCACCTCAGAGTCAGTAAATATCAAAGTCAAATGGACTAGAAGTGCCTGCAGGGAGCCAGGACAGCCAATGTCAATTGCAGCACAGTCTACGGAGCTGAGGCCCTTCTTAGATAAAAGTCTTGCACAAAGTTAGAGTTTGCTGAAGAAAAATCACTAAGTTCACAAGCTGTTACACGTGTGAAGGGTAGAGCTGAAATCAACTCTAGCAAAGTAGCGACTGCAAGTCTCAACTGAGAAGAGCCAAGCTAAAGACACTGAGGTAAGTACCCCAAGTCAGAACAGTACCTTTGGTTAGAAGATGAGTGGTCCAGCTGGCTTCTGTCTGGTTACAGTGATGCAGTTCCTGGGCCTCAGTCGTGGGGACAAGAGGGAGGACGTCTTGAGAACTCCTGCGGCAGCAATTCAGAGGTCGGCGGCAGCTACGGGCTCTTTTCAGATCAGCGGCACTTCACGGTTTCAGCGCTCGGTAAACAGCACCACCGCGGATCTTGGTCACCAGTTGGGCTTCCTTCACTCCTCGAGTCCTGCACTCTGGTGAGGGGACTCAAGCTCTTGTCCTACTTAAGGAGATTCCTAGAGCTTCTGGCCGGATTGCAGATGTTGCACTAGACTACAGATTTCTTGACCCTTGGCACTCGGTTCCTGCAGCAGCAAAGAAGTACAGCCAGTTGGGGAAGGTGGCGCAGTGGCGCTCGTCTCGGGTTTAGTTGGTCCCACTAACCCAAGGGAAGAAGTTGTCCCTTCCGGAGCTTCTCTTGTCGATCAGAAGGAGTTTCAGCACAGCATCATGGCTTCACCGGGCAATTCTAAGGTCCAGGAGGATGCAGCAAGCTTCGTCAGGTTGTTCTTCCCAGTGGTCAACTCTGTCTTTAGTCCTAAAACCATTGCCTTTTAAGCAGGTTTCTTTCATTCATGCACCGCCTAGCTGTCACTAAAACAGCAGGGAGCCTGTCCTCAAAAGGACAGTCAGCCAGCCAGCCAGCCAATCAGGACTGGGTGCATTCAGGCATTCCTGAAGACAAAGGACAGGGGAGTTTCGGGAACCACCCTCACTTCCTGCCCTTCCAGACACACTGGAGCCAGAGACGGGTTTCAATACTGAAGCCCGCCAAACGCAAAACGAATAAAGCGCTCAAACCTGGCTTGGCACGCAGAGTAAAACCCAAGAAAGACCTCACAAACAGAAAAAGGCAAAAAAGGAGACTGGGGCCATTTTGACAAAATGGTCACCCATGGGTGCTATACTGCAGCGGAGTATTCAGCCTGCGGTAGAAAAGCACAATGGTAGGAACATTAAACCACTGCCACCAGCCATTTAAAGTAGTGAGGGTAACATAAAAAAAATTCCAAGAGTAGGTAGGAAAAGGGGCTACTAAGTAACTCTCCGAGCACTCCACACAAGATGGTGTGTGCTGGACCTACAAAGAGAAAAGGTAAGTAAAGCCAATTTCACTTTACTATTATTGGGAACAGTAGTGCACTGTAACACTGCATTGAAAGTGGTCTGTGTCACCATACAAACAGTAGATGCCTACAGAGTTTTCAGACTCCAAAAACAAAGGAAACACATAATCCAAATCAGGTCAAAACACGTCAGAGAGTGAGAAAAAGGGTTAACTCACTCGCTCCAGGGTTAGAATTAAAAAGTTTCTAAGGTTGAAGGGAATTAGCAGAGAAATTAGAATTCTCCCTAACAGTGATCATCTCCCATGCGTGGGTAAATTGTGAAATACAACCTTCTACTGGGCTGGCATGGGAGGGAACCTGTAGCGGGTGGTCATTGCTTGGGAGGAATTGAGCCCCCTCTTGAGGAGGAGGATCTGCCCCTACTTCTAGACCCTCTTTGCCCTCTTTCAAACCCCTGTTGGGAGGAATGCCCTTGTGAAGAGCCCCAGGACGAACCTTGCCCACCCGGGCTGTAGTTTGGAGGACCACTGTGAGTTTTGTCCTCTAAACCAGCTAGAGTTTGATCCCCTATCAGCCCAAAAGGCTGGTTAGTGAGCAATTCTACGGACTTGAGGGTATCATATTCCTCCTTTGCTCTTTTAAACGCACCCTCAAATGCTTTGCCAAATAAAGCGTTGGGCTCAATAGGCATGTTTAAATGTGTAGCCTGGGCCTCTAGTTTGAATTCCGACTGGCAGAGCCATGTGTGGCGCTTGATTAGTGTGCTTTCTGCCATGATCCTTCCTGCATTGTCTGCTGCGTCTAAGTTACTTTTAAGGATGCAGCTGGCTGCCCGTTTTCCCTCAGCAATGGTGAGTGAGAGCTACGTCTCTAGGGGCTCTGGGACTGAGTCTATTTGCTGAGCGATTTTGTCCCATTTGTGGCAATTATAACTGGCTAATAGTGTTGTATTAGCTATCCTTGTTTGATAGGCTGCAGAGGAAGCTGCACATTAAAAATGTACACCCTTAACTCTCCTTGTCCGGAGAGGCTTCGGCAGAGGCCAGAGGGGTGCCCGCTGTCTTTCTTGTGGTGGGGACTACCAGAGAGTTGGGTTTTAGCTGCCCCCTAATGTATAGGGGATCTGAGGGGGCCGTTCTAAACCTCTTTTAGATGTGCGGGTTGACTGACTGTGTTAAATTGGGTGTAAGCAGAGAGGGTTGAATAAGTCTCTGGACTGATTGTAATAGGGGGAAATATTGAGTTGCCGATATTTATCCCCAAGAATGTCCTCCACGAGATCTTTGTCGACTTGAGCTTCTTGAGTGTCTATTTTGTAGTGTTCTGCAGCCTTTAGGAGCAGGTCATTATATTGCAGTTTGTTGTCTACCAGGGAGTCTGCCACTGGTGGGTCGGTGTGGTCTGGGGACTGGATGATGTTTACCTCCTCATTTTATTTTTTTATAAACATTTTTTTATTATTAGTTTCTTAACAAACAACACACAGTGCCCCTCAACATGGTGCATAACCTACTCAAACCACAACACCCGACGTATCTTCCCCTTCCCTTTCCAAAGTCAACACAAAAGGCCAGCACCGTTCACTAATCCACAATTGTCTCTTCTCCATAATCCAGGGAGCTCTCCGTATCCAATTCTTCAGGTCCCAGACCCATCAGAGATGCAATCAAATGTTGCCACGCCATCAATGATTCAGTTTCGTCTTCCCCACCTCTACATGCTGCCTCCCTCCATACCACCGTTTCAGCCTCGGCCCACCGTAGGAGGTCCCTCCACGTCTCGCTTGAGCTTTCCATCTCATGGCTATCCTACTTTTTGCTAAACTATAGGCCAGGTCTATAGGTTTGCACACATGCTTGAGTTTGCGCGATCTCGGGAAGCCCCCCACAATGCATGCCCACAAGGAGTCCATCACTAGTACAATCCCTTTGGATGCCAGTAGATCTGCTATTTCCTGCCAGTATCTTGCAATTTCAGGGCAGGCCCAGAACATGTGTACCATCCCAGCATTTTCTTCCCCACACTTCGGGAATCGCTAGTACACTGTTAGGTGAGGGTAGTCTTTTATGTTCAACTCTTAGTTGGAATATTTGAATAAATTATATTTTTTGTAAATCAATCTCAGCACGCGGTCCATCCTGTCAGGACTTGTGGTGCCGAAAACCTAACAGAGGTTCTTGTTTGAGGGGGTTGTGTGTTAGTAAAGAACACAAATGATCTTGCTCTTTATTGTAATGTACTGTTGGGTCAGTTCTTCTTCTGACCACGTCTTTTTTAGCATTGCTATTAACCTTGCGTATGTGATATACTGCCGCTCATGTAGACCTGTGACTTCGCACAAGCTATCAAACTCTTTTCTGCCATCTCCTTGCCACACATCTCCTTCTGTTGTCACCCCCACCGGCTCCCAGTGTTCCCTTATAGCACGTCTCAATTGGTCATCTATTCCCTTTAATGTCACCAAAGGGACCTGCAGGGAGCATGGCGTCCGGTTTCCCAGCATTACACATGTCCTATGGCAGATCCTCCTACCCAGGGTTAGCAGCGCCGCTCTCTTACTTTTCAGGAGCTCAGTTACCCACATCCACTTGTTTAAGAAATATGGTATACATTCCGCCATCAGTAGTCTGGACTCTTAAGTGGTGTCTTCAGAGAGCCATCTAGCTACGTATTGGAATTGACCCGCTAGGTAATACACCTCAAAGTTGGGTAGTTTGATACCCGCCCGATCGTGTGGGTTTTGTAATTTCCATAGGGCTACTCCATTTCTAGTATTATGCCAGATGAACCCTCTGCACATTTTATGGAGTTTGTTAAAAAAACATTTAGGTACAGCTACTGCACATTTGCAAAGTTATGCACCAGCCTGGGCAATACTATCATTTTAAGCAAAGCCGTTCTCCCCATCATGGTTAGGGGTAGCTTCATCCAAAATATCATACTGCGTTGTATCCCTTCAACTGCTCGCTCTGTATTATTCTTATGTTCATCTCCAACATTGTGATACACATTAATCCCCAGGTATCTGAAGGCATCTACCGCCCATTCAATCTGTAACGCCGGCAACCTGTCTTGAGGTATTCCTTTATATCTCCCTAGCGGGAAAATCATGGACTTCCATGGGTAATCTACTACCTCTAGTATATATTGTAGGTTTTCTTCAGGGTAACTTGGGTACAGCAACATGTCATCAGCATACAGTGATATCAAGTGGCGTCAGCCTTTCGTTGTGATGCCCACCTCCCCGTATTGGTATGTGGAGGTATGCCGCCAGAGGCTCTAATGCTGGTATGAACAGCATCGGGGACCAAGGGCAGCCTTGTCTAGTTCCTCTGCCTAGCGTCTACCTTTCTGATATCACCGACCCCATCCGGACTCTAGCAATCGGCGCACTGTACAATAATTTCACCCATTGCAGATGCACTGGTCCTATCCCGAACTTCTTTAGGACCACTAATAACCAGGCCCATTTAACAGAATCAAAAGCCTTGACTGCATCCAATGAGACTATCGCCAGTTCTTAGGAGCTTCCTGCAGTCTGGTCTAGAACGTGGTGCAATCTCCTGAGATTATCAGAAATGCTCCACTGGGGGACATACCCTGTCTGGTCATGGTGTATCAGGGCACTTATCAGTGGTTGCCATCTATTTGCCATCACTGCAGTAAGGATCTTGCTGTCCTGATTTAACATTGACAGCGGTCTGTAGGATCCGCAATCGGTGGCTATTTTGCCTGGCTTGAGGAGCGGAACGATGACGCTTCTCTCAAAGTATCTGGCAGCCTGCAGGGTTCAAATGCCTCATTTAACATGGCCAACAATGGTGGCAGCAGGTCTGCCATGTATGTCTTATAAAATTCACTTGGGAGGCCATCGGCCCCTGGCGCCTTATTGGTGGGTATGTTACGGATTATATATTCCAGTTCCTCGAATTCCAGTGGCGCCTCAAGCCGTTCTCTATCGGCTACCTCTAGCCTGGGTAGGATGATGTCTTCCAGCACTTTGTTTACGTCAATTTCTTCTACTTCTGTTTTATCGGAATACAATTTGCGATAGTATCTCTGGAAGCACTTGTTTACTCCTTCCTGTGTGTCCTCGAGTGCGCCATCCTAGCAGCGCATCTCTCGGATCACCTGTCTCAGGGTCTCAATTTTACACAACCAGGCTAATAATGTGCCTGGTTTATCCCCTTCTGCATGTTGTCTCTCTATATATTCCCTGTAGTTGAGGTTGCATAATCTCTCCCAGTGGGATTGACATTTTTCAGTCAGGTGTCTATCGCCTCAGTTTTCTCTGGGGAGTCTGGACCCACTTGCATTTTAGCCTCAATCTCCTTTTCTGTGGTTTGCAAATCCACCATTATGCCCCCCAGCAGCCCAGTCGACTTTGATATCGCCACCCCCCCTTATTACTACCTTGAATGCTTCCCAGAGTGTGCCTGCTGATGCAACACTTCCAGTGTTTAGTGCAAATTATTCTTGTATTGCTTGTCTTAGGTCTTCCCTAAACATGGCCTCCCTCAGTGCTTCTGCACAATGTTTCCATGTCGGGATCCTAGGCCTGGGTGGCGAGATCTGCCATTTCACCAATAGTGGTGTATGGTCTGATAGTACTGCTGCTTTGTACTCCGCCTCTTTGATCTCTTCCACCGTAGAGCTTGACACAAGTGTATAGTCTAGCCTGGTGTATAAATCATATGGGGCTGCATAATGTGAGTACCCCCTACAGTCGGGGTGGAGCTTCCTCGATATATCAGTGAGCTGGAGTTCTCGCATGAGTGTGGTCAAGGCCTTTGCAGCCGGGTTAGGTTTGTTTTTTTTGTTGTCGGACCTATCCATATTGGGGTCTAGTGTGCAGTTAAGGTCCCCTCCTATTATGACTGCTCCTTCCATGTATGGGCCAACAATGGCATACAGGCTTCTGAAATAGGGTGCGGTATCATTTTTCGGGGCATAGATATTAATCAGGTTGACCATTTTATTGCCCACTATCCCTTTTACTAACAAAATTCTCCCATCTTCTCTTATCTCCTGACGTATGTAACAGTTTGAACGGGACGTGAGGCGCAATCCATAAAAGGACCCCCCTAGCATATACTGAGTATGTGGCCCCTATTATGGTCCCTTTCCACTTCCTCTTCATCAACTAACTTCTCTTTAATTAAGTGGGTTTCCTGTAGCATTGCTATATCTATCTTCAGTCGGCGTAGATACATCATAACTTTATTGCGCTTAATATAGGTGTTTAACCCGCGTACATTCCAGGTCACAACTTTAAGGTCCCCCATTTCCGCTATATCCTACTCCACCTGCCCTTCTCCCCCACCTCTTTCTAAACAGATACAGTTGTGCTTGCAGACCTTTCGTGTTGAACTCCTGTGTCATAATTGATCCCTCCCTCTCCACCTTCCCTCCCCCAAGGCAAAACACCCCACTACCTCAACTCTCTGCGGGCTCTTTCCATTGCATCCTCCACTTTCATCCCGCTTCCCTCCCTCCCCTTCCCCAACTGTTGCCCAGCTCCATCCCTGGATCTCAGGCTTACCTGCATTTAGTCCTTCTGGGAAGGCCGGTACTCGGAACACAGCAGGGAGTTACCACCCAACGGTAACCTAACTATACTATCTCTAGGGGTGTGAGCTCAAATCCATCGTGTCTCCCGCTCTTTGCACTATTGCTCCTTGTCTGTCCACAACTATTTATTCAACTCTTAGCTTGTATATTCCAGTCAGAATTGCCCACCTTATATCCAAGTCCCAATGTACAAAATATACAGCACCTTGGGTACTACAAATGCTGTTTCACTTATCCGTTACACCTTCCTTCTGGCTGTCCGTTTCCGACGGGCAGTTCTGGGCGTCCAGCCATTCAGTTGCATCCTCAAAAGTCTCAAAAAAACAGGGCCCTGTTCCTTTGGAACACCTTCAGTCTTGCCGGGTACATCAGCATGTATTTGTAGCCCGCGTCCCGCAATCTTTTCTTCACAGTCCCATAGTTCATTCGCCGTCCCTGCACGTAAGTGTATAATCTGGGTATGCCATAATAGCTGTGGGTGCCCTCTGTATCGTACCGCCTTTCCGGAAGTATTCAAGGATTTTCTCTGTCTCGATAGTTCAATATTTTGTTGATTATGGGTCTCGGGGGCAGGGGTAGGGGGGGGGGCGCGGTGGTGGCTTCCGTGTCAGGGCCCTGTGTGCCCTTTCCACGGCAAACCCTTGGGTGAGCGTGCCTCCCCCTATTTCTTGCAACAGCATTGTCTCAACGTAGTTTGTTGGGTTAGATCCCTCTTCTCCCTCCGGGAACCCTACGATGCGTATTTTATTTCTTCAGGCGCGTCCTTCGGCTTCCTCAGCTCTATTTTCCAGATTGCTTACGTGTTGCTTCAGTATGTGAATCTGAGGGGTGAGCACCACATGCAGCTGTATTTGAGGTCACTTTTTTCTCCGTTTCACCTGTGCGTTCCTTTATTGTTCTTACATCTTGTCGTAGTAGATTTGCTTCTTCCTGGACTGCGCCAACTTTGAGTTCTAATGCTGTCTTAAGTCTGGCCATTGGCGTCTCCAATTAGTTTCCCATGTTAACTTCAGGTCCGCAATCGCTTCTAAGATCTGTTGATCATTGCGTGCCGGGGTTGTGTCCGTTTGTGGGATCTTTTCCTTGCTTCTAGCACTATCGAACGACTGTGGTGTTCTTGTAAAATTTTTCCAGTGTGGGCTGCTTCCCCTTGGTCTTGCCCTGCTTGGTTGCCATCTCGATGTTGTTGCGTGCCTTGGTTCTAGCTAGCGATGGTCTGGCTTCCGATACTTAGATCTGTTTTTTACTTGACAATGTTTCATGAGGGTTTCAACGTAGGCAATTTTTTCGTCACTGGAATCATGGGGTGAGGCTTTAGGATCTTTTTGTTTTCTTAGTCATATGATCTGTGGTGCTAAAGCAGGGGTTACCGGCTTCTTGCTGCCGCTGTATGGGTGGTCTGGGTTCGCGGTCTGTGCCCTGTGCCAACCTTCTTTGCCTCAGGACCCCCGTTTCACATCCTCTATGGGTCCTTTCTTTGTCTTTCAAGGCGTTATCCACTCATGTGCAGGCAGTGTGGTGTTGGGGAGGAACTCTCCTCTTGCTGGTGCTGTGTCAGTGCTTTTCGTGTTAAGAGGCCAGGCTGCATGGTCCGTTCCTAGAAACACTTCAGTATGGGAGTGTACATTTACCTGCCCCCCCCGCTCACAGGAACATGTTACTTCTACACGCTCTTTCACCATCTATAGCCCCAGGATCACGTGGGCGTTACTTTTTTTCCCCTCCAGTGGCTGCAGGATCATATGTTGTGACTGGTCACCATTGTACACAAGGCCTTCTGGGGCCTGGGGCCAAAATACCTTCAACTCTCTCTTCCTAGATATCTTCCTTCTCGAGCGCTTCGCTCATCCGCCTCCAACTCCCTCAGGGTCAGCCGCTTCTCCAAGCAACGAGTTGGGGGTAGATCTCTCTCCGCGGCAGGGGCCTCCCTCTGGAACAGCCTTCCTGCCTCCCTGAAACTTGAGGAGAACCATCTCTGGTTCCGGAAGCACCTCAAAACCTTCCTATTTGATTCCAAGATGGCCGCCGCGGAGACGGGACGCGACTAAGCCGCGCTCGATCCGGGCCGCCAAAAACAGCACAAATCGAAGCGAAGCAGCGCAGCACGGGAGCGGATCGCCGCTCCAATCGCCACCAGTAAGCTCCAGGCGACAGGGGGCTCGACTGCGGGGCGCCGAACGCCGCGGACGGCACTCTCGGGGAACTCTCCCCTCCCCCATCGGGTGATTCCCGCCGCCGAGCCGGCGCCTCCACACAGAGAAGCGGAGGGGGTGGACGGACAGCAACGGAACCGCAGAAGAAGGCATAGAAGAGGGGGCGACGCCGAGGCATCCCCCCCTCCAGAGGGAACCGGACCACCGCTGGCGGCAGCAGCGGGAGGGGGAACGATCAGGACCCCCCCCCCCACCCCCGGCGCCCCTCCCAGAGCAAGAGGGACGCAGCGAAGACGCCCGGAGACCGGGCACCAGAGGCACTGGGACACCGAGACACTAGCGAGACCCCCAGGACCAAGGCGCAGTAGCGGAGAAAGACGGTGAGCACCACGGAAGGGGGAGAGAGTGAGGAGAACACAGTAACCCAGTGAGAAGAGATACCCCCCACCCAAGAAGGGACAGGAGCAGCGTGAAGGAGGGGTAACAAGTAGAAGGATACCATCAGGCGCAGCCACACCTAACGGCAGCAGGGTGATATACAACCCCCTCAGACAACACAGACTCCAAAGGAAGAGCTGGAGCAGGGCCCCACAGACAGGGGACACAAGGAGAATAGACCCAGCAACAAGATATAGGAACCCCAGCCGAGGCCCAGCCGAGTGTTGGGACCATAGGAAAGAACCCCCGAGGCCAAGACAGGAAAGCTTCGCAAGGAAAGGAACACACCCGGGGAAGAGAGGACCCGCCTGAGCAGACCCAATGCAGGCATAGACATATTGGAACAGGACGCTCAGGGGCGAACCAAGAAAGCACCCACTCGAGTTACAGAGGGGGCACAGCACTAAAACACACAGCACAGGGGACCATAAGAAGCCCCCAATTATACCAAGTGACAATCATACCATGTCAAGGGCAAAAAGTAAAAATAGTGCCTCCCAGCAGACCACGCTCCCCTCGAAGCAAGACGCAAACATCCTGCAACTGTGGTCGGCGGACTCCACGCCACAAGCGAAGGGAAGGTTGCAAGACAATCAACAAAGAGAAGAAATGGCACAGGCGACCCCCGCACAACCCCCATCCAGGGATGACATGCAATCATGGTTTCAGGAACTCCAAGAAAAATTCATGTCCTCCGTACAGGAACAGTTCACGATGATGAAAAACGACATGAAGCAAGCGATCCAAGACCTCAGGATAGATGTAGCGAAACTGGAGGAAAGAACCGATATACTGGAAAGAACGCTCCAGGGGATAGATGAGGAAACGCAGCAGACGAGTGAAACCCAGGAACACTTGACGAGACTCACCCAGAACTTAGAGATCCAGTGCGAGGACTTGGAGAACCGCTCCAGACGCTCCAACATCCGCATCAAAAACATGGCGGAAACAGTACAGGACAGAGACCTAATGTCGGCAGTGAAGGAGGTGTTCAGCAACATCATAGAAACAGCGGAGCCGGACGCAATCGGAATCGACAGAGTCCATAGGGTCGGCCCAAAACGATCGGGGGCGCCGGGGGAGAGACCGAGGGACGTCCTTGTGGCACTTACCTCCTACCCGCAAAAAGAACAAATCCTGAGGAAAGCCAGAGATATGGATCACATTAGAATGAACGGTCAAGAAATACAACTGTACCAAGATCTGGCATTGAGTACACTGCAGAAGAGAAGGGCGATGGCCCCACTAGTCAAGGCCCTACAGGAGAAAGGAATCCGATACAAGTGGACGTTTCCATTCGGGCTGATGTTCACATGGGAAGGGAAACAGCGGAGAGCTACCACTTGGGAAGAAGGCCTCAGCATAATGGACCTTAGGGGTGACACGGAGGAAGTGGAACAAGCAGCCCCCAGCGGAGAGCAGAGGAGAAGACCTAAAGGATGGGAAACGATTAAGCGCAATAGACCAATCAAAGGAAGAGAAAATCCGGGGAAGTAGACATGAAAAGAAGAAGAAAACCCACGGAGACAACGGAGGACGCCAAATGACAACGCATCTGACTCTGGGGAAGGGGGCGGAAGAGAACACAACAGCTGCACAAGAACTGAAGAAGGCGGCCCGGGATGGACCAGGCGGCTTGGAATCGGGTAAGACAAGACTATTATGTGGGGTTTAGGAGCCCCCACGCACACATTCCCCGAGAGGAAGGAGGGCAGGGAGCCTCGGGCGCAACGCTCGGGCATCAGTAGGAACCCGTGCCCTACTCGGGGACAACAAGTTTGGTTTAGTTCTGGTTATCAGTTGGGGGGGGGGGGTTGAGAGGGTGGGGGATGAGGGATCGGGACAACAGCCAGAGGGCAGCGGAGAAGGAATGGACGACAAGTACTCTGAACATTTACCTAACAAAATGGGGAAGATACGCATAGTGACCTATAACATAAGAGGGATGAATCACCCCGCAAAGAGGGTGAAATTGGAGAAATTTTTCAAAAGGGAAGGAGCGGACCTCCTTCTTATACAAGAAACACATATAAGAGCAAAAGACAAACAAAAGACAAGAATAAGGGGATTTACAATATGGGCTCAGGCTAACGCCACAGACAAGAGAGCGGGAGTCTTAATAGCTATGAGGAACGGAAGGGACGCCGTACTGGAGAACTCTGTCACAGATAAGGAGGGGAGGTATGCGTTTGCAAATGTGCTGCTGGAAGGACAGAGGATTACCCTAGCGTCAGTATATGCGCCCAATGTGGGACAGGACAGCTTTCTAAGAGACACCCTGGACAAATTAGAATCCTTTGCAAGGGGGGAAGTGATCCTGGGAGGAGATCTGAATATGGCGTGGGACCCACAAAGGGACAGAAGTACCGGAGGGGCATATAGTCAGGGGGCCCCATCGAAGAGTCTTAAGCAGCAAATGGATCAGATGACCCTGAGTGATGTATGGAGGGAACTCAGGGGGGACCAACATGGATACACGTACTTCTCTCATGTCCACAACTCGATGTCACGAATAGACTACCTATGGGCTTCGGTAGGCCTCATGGGCAGAATTCAGGAGGTGGAAAAGGGGACAATCGCACCCGTGTGGCTTGATATGAAACTACAAGGGAAATCTAGGGGCCTGTGGAGGTGGAGATTGCCGGAGGACATAATCCAGGACATGGTCATGGGGGAAACTATAAGCGGAATGATAGATGAATACTTTATGGACAATGACACTGGGGAAGTATCTATCTCCACAGTATGGGAGGCGTTCAAAGCAGTGATCCGAGGGAAACTAATGGCACTAAAAATGGCGAGGGAGAAACAGAGGTCGGATTGGGAAAAGGAATTGGAAAGGTCAATCACTGAGATACAAAGGAAAATCTTGACACAACCCTCCAGGGAACTCCAGAGGACCCTTAGACACACGCAGGGCCAGCTGGAAACGCTGCGCACTAAGGGAGCGGAAAGGAGCCTTCTATACCTAAGACAGAGGTACTACATCAAAGCAAATAGAGCAGATAAGTTGCTGGCGAGACAACTGCGGGCCAAACAGAAAGACATAACAATCAAAGGTATCACAAACATGAAAGGGGAACACTGTACACGCACACAAGACATAGGGGAAGCCTTCAGAGAATACTATCAGAAACTGTACACCACAGACCAACCGGGAGCAGACGCACAGGACACTTATCTGAAAACCCTCACATTCCAGCAAATCTCACCGGCAGACAAGCAGGCCTTAGATGACCCCATAAGGGAAGAAGAAGTAAGAAAAGCTATAAACGAATTACCGAAAAATAAAGCCCCTGGACCGGATGGCTATACGGCCCCATTCTATAAAAAATATGCGGTCCAATTGACCCCGGTTCTAACCAGATTATTTAACACCTTTAAAGAAAGTGGCAATGTGACCCCCTCCATGAACGAAGCGAAGGTCCTGGTATTTCACAAACAAGGGAAGGACCCTTCTTCCCCGGCTTCTTACAGACCAATATCACTGATAAATATAGATGCCAAAATATACACCAAGATTTTAGCAGCCAGGCTCTCCCCGTTACTCCCTAACCTAATTCACCTAGATCAATCAGGCTTTATCCCAGGGAGACAAACCCATGACAATCTCAGAAGGGTCATCCATCTGGTGGAAAAGATTGGTATAAAACGAAACCCAGCAATACTCCTGGCACTTGATGCCGAGAAAGCATTTGACCGGGTGGAATGGTCCATGCTGTTAAGACACTTCAATGTATGGGATTTGGGGAACATTTTATTGCCAGAATAAAAGCAAATTACAATGCCCCAACCTGCAGGGTGGCCATCAATGGGGAGATATCGGAAAAGGTGTACATTTCTCGGGGAACTAAGCAAGGGTGTCCACTCTCCCCCCTATTATATGCTATATTCCTGGAACCACTACTGATGAAAATTAGGGAAGCTGGGGATGTTAAGGGGATAGCGATGGCAGGCATGCAGCACAAGATTACCGCATATGCGGACGATATGCTGTTGGCACTAGAGGAGCCGGATAGATCACTAGCAGCAGCAATGGGAGAGCTAGAAACTTTCGGAGCCATTTCGGGGCTAAAAATTAACAGAAACAAATCGGAAATACTAATACTAGCAGGCGACGGGGATAAAATTAAGAGAGAAGCAAGGGCACTCAACCTAAAGATAGCAACGGAGGGTATTAAATACCTGGGAATCACTCTCACACACAGGGTAGACCAACTCTACAGCAGAAACTACCCGCAGCTACTTGCTAACGTTAGAAGAGACATAGAAAGATGGAACCCACTGCTAATATCATGGTGGGGTAGAATTCAGGCAGTAAAGATGACCATACTCCCAAGGCTTCTGTACCACTTCCAGGCCCTGCCGGTGGGGATTCCCCGATCATTCTTCAGATCACTCCTGAGGGTAGTCTCACACTTTGTGTGGAATGGGAAAACTCCGAGGCTATCTAGGGCGGTCTTAACCTCGGCAACTGGGGAAGGAGGGATGGCACTGCCCCACTTTCAAAAATATTACCAAGCGGCCCAATTGAAGGTGCTCCGGGAATGGCTGGGAGATGACCCACAACAATTATGGGCCGCACAAGATAGGGCGGTGGCTAGAACCCCACTAGTGGAATTACTCTGGAAGCAGAAACAACACAGAGACCCCAACACAGGGATCAGCGTTATACTGAGCACGACCCTGGAGGCATGGGACACCCAAACAAGAAAGGGCACAATGACCAACACAACAGGCCCATTCACTCCATTATGGAGGAACCCGCAGTTTCCGCCAGGGCTGGAGCAAGGAACATCAGACAAATGGGAAGAGGCGGGCATAACAAAAATAGGGGAAATGTTCTGCAACAATGAAATTATGCAATACGAAACATGCCTTGCACTCCCAACAAGAACCACACGGAACAGATATACTTATGAACAACTCAAGCACTGGCTAAAAACCCCCGAAATAACGAAGGCGGCCACGAGAACCCTAACCCCATTTGAGAAATACATCACAACCAACTCGGGGGCAAAGAAATGGATCTCGACACTATACTCCTTTATTAACAAACAAGATGAAGAGACCAAATGGGCATATATGCGCAAATGGGATAAAACGCTGGGAAGGGAACCAACGAGAAAACAGTGGGAGGACATTTGGGCCCAGATCCCTAAACTGACGAGAGCGGTGCAGATGAGAGAAATGTGGATAAAAATAGTGACTCAGTGGCACTACACGCCTGAGAGGCTACATACTATGTTCCCAGGAACATCTAACCTATGCTGGAGGGAGTGCGGAGAAGTAGGGACGTGGAGACACATCTGGTGGGCCTGCAGGGGGATAGTGCCGTTCTGGGAAGAAGTTAAAGGAGAAATGGGCAAGATTTTTCCAGATGTGGGACAACTAGATGAGAGCGTATGGATGTGTGGCATGGGAGACGACACTACAAGAAGCTACACGAAAGCACAACGGAGAAGCTTTATGGGACTTCTCATCGCGGCATGGACAACAATTGCGCAAAACTGGAAAAAGAAGGATACCCCGCTAATATTTATGTGGCTTCAAAAAGTATGGGCGCAGCTGGCAATGGAAAAAGTCACCCACATAATCCAAGGCACTAGGAGCAGGTTCTCCGAAGAATGGGGCGGGGTTCTGGAACACCTGCAGTCAGACTTTATGGAACAATGGTGCCCCCACAACATAAAGGTCACGGACATTTTCAATGCATAAAGACGTCCACGAATTGAGTCCCAAGGTCCCGGGGGGAGGGGGGAGGGTGAGTTGGGGGAGAAATGTTGGCACGAATTTTCTCTGTTTGTTGTGTTACGACTAATGAAAATAATAAAGATATGTTAAAAAAAAAAAAAAACCTTCCTATTTGCTTCTGCTTTCTCTCCCCCTCTCCCCTGCTCTCTCCCCTGCTAAATTCCTGACTGAAATTGCACTGTATCTGCAACTGGGCCACTCTCACCAATCTCGGTCCCTGGCCCTGCCACTCTCCCCTTGTACTGCCTCCCTGGCAACCCCTGCACTGCGGGACTGTCTCTGTATCCCTACAGCCCCCCTTCCCTGCACTTACCTTGCACTTGCCACCAGCTGGCCCTTATTTATCTTGTTATTCTACTACCCCTGTACTGCACTTTCCCCTCTTCCCTTTCCCCTTGCACTTTTCCCTTCCCCTCTACCCATGCACTTGCGCGATCTGAATGACACCAGGCCTAGTAGGATCGGTGTCTGTCTTCCCTTTGTTCCCCCTCCCTGCCTAGTCGCGCCTTGAAACACTTGTGTATAGGCGCGTTACAAATACCATATCATATCATATGATCATATGATACCATGGAGGTTGGTTCTCAGCCTCTTCTGACATGGAAGCAGGGCGGCGGACTAGTGCGTAGTCATGGAAATTTGTATGCGATATCCCGTCGGTGCTCGCGCCCGCCCATACCTTGCAGGCCCTGGGGGCGCAGGGGGCTCAGCCCTCCAGGCCACCTACACTTTGGGGCCTTGGTGGTGTCTCATCTCCCTTCCTAATGTTCACGTATCACTTCATTTCTGGTATGTGGATATGTTGCGGTATCTTCCATCCCTGTTGAGCTAATCGTTTTGCCTGGGCTACGCTCTCGGGTGTATCCATTTTTCCACCCTGCTTTCCTCAGGCGGTCATAATCCGCCAGGAACGTAGTGTCACCTGAATTTGGCTGCTAGGGCAGAGCTTGTGTCGTTGTCCCTCTTTTGCAGGGATCTGCCTCGCTGGGGGGGGGGGTGGAGGGGTAGATGGGGGGGGGGGGTCTGTTCGTTGCCCAGTCCAGTTCTGCTGGAGCCAGCCTCATGTGCTCTGGGCGATCCAGGGCAAGTTGGGCTGTATGTGCCGAGGTCTTTATCTGACGGTCTCCACAATGGTGTACAGGGACTGCGACTTCCAGTTCATCCATCTCTGTAGCGTCCTTCCTATATAGTATGGGTATCGGAGCTAGGGCCTCGGACAGCTGTTCCTCTATGGCGGGTCTTGTTCTTGGATGCCACCATCTTGGGGGTCGCATAATTCATTATTTTGTGAGCTTTTAAGTGTTGACTGCGCACATCACTTCACGGGGCGTGTCCGTCTTCCTCGTAGGCATCCGCATGCAGCCGCTCTCCACGCGGCTCCCAGGGAGCGTGTTGTCGTGTGGGGACAGCCACAGTTTCTCCTTTCCGCAATCACTTGCTACTTGGTATCCATGCCGGCGTTTATTTCTCAGGAAGGGAGAGTCTATTGTAATGCAGCGCAGACCGGCCGATTTTAGCCCTGCATGTTTCGGGCAGACCGGTGTAAGTTTGTCCGCGTTCGGCAACTTGTTGCGGTCCTAGGTGTCTCAATCCTAGCCTCCCAGTTCTTGCGCCGTCCCGTTGGTGGTACAGTGTCCAGCCTCTAATCCTCTACCTTTGGGAGTGGGAAGCCGTATATTTGAGCTACCAGTTGAGGCGGGATGGGTACCAGGGCTCGGTCTTCGGTCAGCTGTTTTCTCTGCGGCTGATCCCTTTGTTCTCAGACGCCGCCATCTTGGGACCGCACTGTTCGTTTTTGTAGAAATCTTTGCTTGGGCATAACTTCACAAATCTTCATTGGGGGCCGGTTCCAGTTGCTCGTGCCTGAGCTTGCTTCTTTACCCAGCGCATACGTGCAGTTGTGGTCTTCTACGGCCGCATTTAGTGGTTTGTTTATCCGGATCTGTGTAGGATTCGCGGGAGACACGGCAAACCCACGTCTTCTTACATGGCTATCAAGCCACACCCCCCTCGTATAGGTCCTCATCGTTATCATAATATTGGTCCAAGTCTCCCGTGTCCCCTTGGTCCTTTGGGTCTGTGTATGAGCCAGGGTCTTGTGAGTCTTCGGTGCTGTAATAAGTGTCCCGAGCCAGGTCCTGAGGTGTCGATGTGGTAGCCTGCTTGGTGCTTATGCAGGCTCTTTTGGCAGCGGGCTGGGCGATTGCTGCCCCACTCTGGGCGACTGCTGCCCCACTCTGTGGGTTTCCCTGAAGGTTTTGGAGGACCTTGGGGTAATCATCAAAGAAGTTTATAAAACAGGGACAGTCTCCTCATAACCTTGTCAAATTGTTCCGTGGTCCATTGGGAGGACCTAGGCAACACAGGGAGCAGGAGTAGGTTGAGGTTCTGGGACAAGGGTATTCTTATGATGAATAGCCCCTGAAAGGGTGTCCTCGGGAGTAGAGTAATTCCCTACTTTCAGTAGCCTGTGATTTTTTTAACCTGTGGTGTCAAAAATGTATGTTTTTTAGACGTTTGGGACTTTAGAAGGGTGTCAGGAACGGGTTTCTTAATTAACTCGCTTAACTTTGAGCTTTTTGAGTTCTTTCCGGCGGCTGTCGATGCGTCTTTCGACACCCAATCGTCGGCACTCGTGGACTTTCCAGATTTTGACGTGATGTTGGAAACTGACTTTAACATCTGTTTCGGGGGCCTGTCGTGTGGTGATCGCGATGGCCCAGAAAACTGAGTGTTCGGAACTTCCCCTCAACGCTGCGTGCGGCTTACTGGTCGGTGACGTGGTCGACCTTCGGCCATGGCAGATGTGCTTGGTGTTGCGCGACTTGGTAATGCTTGAGGCACTGGGTGTCGTCCCCGTAGCAGAACCGCCAGCTTGCCTGTTGGAGGTCAGGGGCTCGCACGCAGGAATCCGATGTAACCGATCGCCCTCTGTGTCACTTAGGATGTCAATTTTGCCATCGCTGGAGGCTCCCTCGACGTCCATGGCGACCTCGGCCTGCATGGCGTGGGGGGCCCAGCGCTTGGTTTTGCGGTCCTTTAGAGTGTTTGGCCTGAACAGTTTGAAAGACCTGCATTGTCCTTCTGGGTGGTCCCTGGGGAGACCAAGGTTACACACTTGGTGCAAATCCTTCCAGGGAAACTTCTTTTTACAGGAAGGTCAGAATTGAAAAGGAGTGTTCTCCATCCTGTACAAGGATGGCAGCCTGACAAAATTAATGTGAGTAGAGGGGAATAAGCATTCTCTCAGGGAGACTAAAATATGAACCTCCCCCCGCTCTCCCTACTGTGCAGGGACGAGGCCCGTTAAAGCCTTTGAAGGCCGTAGGCAAAGGTCAGTCGAGATGGGAGTCATTGTCGTCGACGTATGGTCTTGTCCTTGAAGCCGTGGCCGGAGATCTTGCGGTAAACGCTTGTTGAAAGGACAGAAAGATACAAAGTTAAACTTTTCATAAAGTAATGGCGTCAGCCAAGACGGTACTCTGTGATTTGTGTCCAACAACGATTGCGGAAAAAAACAATCTGAGAGACCAGGACACTAAACGGTCTATTCCTATAATAGAAATAGGGCAACTATATACCATAGGTTATAATGACCTTGAGTAGCTGTTCTTCTTAAACTGTAATGTTAGGGTATGCTTTTCCTGAATTGTGTTAGTGCACTTCTAAAATAGTTTCACTGGGTTGTTACATGTCCATGAGTAGCTTAAGGCCCCTCTAGCACATATACAAGTTATGTAACTCGCTCTGAACGGTGTTCTTTAAAGTATCATTGGTGTTGTAACTGAATCTATTCATAATAGAAGAAAGTTACATATGTTGCAAGATATACTTGCAACGGTGTTGTTCTAATTAAGTGATTCTGTAACTGAATAGCACTGTATATTTTGACCAATAGGGGGGTCTGCTGCCTTTGAATTACTGATGGTGTTCTAAAAGTCTAACTACTGTGGTTTTACTCCCCAAGAATAGCTTTATACCATTCTGAGTGTGTATCTTTAGGTTTAACTCACTTTGAACTGCTGATTGCTATTCTTAACAATATTATACTTTGAATTTCATAGCATAGTATTAAGTTGGTTTTTATAAGTGTGTTTATATGATATGTGATTGTACTTACCTTCCACAAGATTTATCTCTATTTAATTGTTCATTTTTGTTGCTCTTAATACCAGCGGGTGGTTTCTAAGCACGTGATCGAGGTTCTAACCTGTGTTGCACCGTGTTGCTTCCAAGACAAACGTGTTGCCCCTAAGCTATCCTTCTTCCCCTGAATAATTGGGATTAGATCTTGGCCAACATGTATGTATAATAAATATTTTTTTTCTTTTTTTATTTCTTTTTTACACATATATATCCCGTTTCAGAATTTCTTTGGACCATATTTATGCTACAATTTCTTTGTACTAAGCCAACACCATCTCTCCCTCCTAAAATAAGCCTGGCTGCTCTACCTACACTACCAAATGTTCTAGGGTGCTACTTAAATTCAATATATTGCCCAGACCTAGCTCCTCCCTACCACAACTGAATGTTCCACAAACACTTTGACAGGCAACAGCACTGACGCCATAAACTATGTCAGGAAGCGCTATACAAATGGAAGATAGCATAAAAGATTCAATGCCTTAAATGTATATGCCAGCTATTAGAATGGTCTATCGATGCATAACTCAAAAACTGTTCTAATAAAGAGCTCATTACACATGAAAATAATTTAGGCTGAAAGTTTTTCAAAAGTGAACTAGAGTTTAACATTTTTGGTGAAAGCGCTCCACGCCTTTTTTGCCACACTTACCGTATTCCAAAGACTCTGTCTATTAGGAAACCACCAAAAAAGCAGAGTATCACATTGGGCCAGGAATACCATGCATACAACTGCATGAACTCAGCCGTGTTAACTTTCATATCCTGTTTGGAAGGAAAAGTTCACAGCATGAATAGAAGAACAAGCATTCACTCACAAAGAGCGCATGTACAAAGCAGGAAATAATATTACTGTGTTCTTACTGACTGAGAAGTACAACTTTCTTGGACATGCATATCACTAGGAGATCCCCCTCCATTTTTCTTCATTGCATATAGGCAAACAAGTTACTTACCAACTGGTAACGTTCTCTCAATTGGATGTTCGTCCAAAGTACTCCTCATCTTTGATAAACACGTCCAGCTTCGGCGGCTTTAAAAAAAAATTCTCAGCAGAGGGCGTTGTGCGTCGATGGCGTTGAGTCGAGTCGATGTCCCTCAAAGGCCTCCGTCAAGGGTGACGTCATCAGTGGTATAAATAGCACGTGCCGCGCCCGTTGGCCTCAGTTCCGTTTTTCCCTTCTGTTCGTGTTGGCTGTTAGCCTAGGCAAGCAGTAGTCAGCCTTACGAGAACGAAAGCTGAAACAGCATAAGAAATTCCACCGAGGGTTAGGATGGGAGGGCGATGAGCAATACGTTGGAGGAACTTCCAATCGAAAGAACGTTACCAGTTGGTAAGTAACTTGTTCTTCGATTCTTAGAATGGATTGTGTTCTCCAACGTATTCCACATCTTTGACAGACTACCAAAGCAGTACCGGAAAATGGAGGAGGGAAAAGAATTTAGAAAACCCAATCAGATGGCAGAATAAAGAACCGCCTTCCCAAAGGCCATATCTTGACCATGGAGCGTATCCAAGGAGTAATGTTTGACAAAGGTGTGGATAGAAGCCCATGTCGCTGCGTCACAAATATTCCTAATGGGAACTCCCCGCTGCAGGGCTGTGGAAGTAACCACGCCCCTAAGTGGAATGAGCTTGCAACCCTTAAGGAGGGTCCTTGCCCGCCAATCGGTAACATTAAGTAATGGTGAGGATAATCCACCTGGACAAGGTCTGTTTGGTAACAGCCTGGCCCAATTGGTGTCCAGCATACCCCACAAAGAGTTGATCGTCCACTCTGACCCTGGACATCCTAGAAATATAAAAGCTCAGAGCTCTCCTAGGGTCCAACCTATGGAGTCGCTCCTCTTCCTTACCTGGATGAGGAGGAGGATAGAAAGCAGGAAGCACCACTTTCTGGCTTAAATGAAATTCAGACACTACCTTCGGTTGAAAGGAAGGACATACCCTCAGTACAACCCTATCCTTGTGGAACACAGTAAAGGGCGGCTTAGATGCAAGTGCCTCCAATTCACTCACTCTGCGAGCGTATGTGACCGTGACCAACAACACTGTCTTGAAAGACAACATCTCAAAGGACAAGAGTGCAAAGTTTCAAATGGAGCACCCATCAGAAATTTCAAGAACAAAATCAGATCCCAAACCGGCATCTAAAACAGGGACAGTGGGAACACATTAGTCAGCCCTTTAAGAAATTGTGAAATCAAAAGGAATCTTAAAATAAGAACATTATTCAAACGAGCTCTTGAAGATAGACAGCCCCGCCAAGTACCCTTTAATAGTACCTACTTTAAGGCCCCTGTGGGCCATAGAAAGCAAGAAAGACAGAACCATAGGAATGGAACACTGAAAAGGATCAACATTATGTCCTCTGCACCAGTCCCAAAACTTAGGCCAACGGTACAGGGATTTGGTTGCCGGCTGCCTGGCCGAAAGCAACACCTCCATCACGTCATCCGGAAGGTCCCAATCAGAATATCTCAACTTTTCAGATACCAAGCGTGAAGGTTGAGAGTCTTGACCTCTGGATGAAGAAATCCCCCCCCCCGCCCCTGTACTGGAGCTGTTGGGAAGGTGTCAGATGCGACTTCTTGAAATTGAGGGAGAACCCCAGCTTGTGGAGGGAGCGACAGGTGAGACTGAGAAGATCCATCGGTTGCTCGGGAGAACCTGCATGGATCAGCCAGTCGTCCAGGTAGGGGTAGACGTGAACCACCCCCACCCCCCACCCCCCTCGCCTGAGATACGCTGCCACCACCACCATTAGTTTGGTGAAGACCCTTGGGACGGAGGTCAGGACCCGAAACGGAAAGTGCGAGCTGCCAGCCACAAACCTCAGGTACTTTCTGTGCTTTGGATGAATCGGCACATGAAAGTGAGCATCCTGTAGGTCCAGAGACACCAACCAATCCTGAAGTCGAAGAGCCTGGAGGACCTGAGAAAGAGTGACCATCTTGAACTTGTCCTTCCTGAGAAGTTTGTTCAACCAACACAAGTCCAAGATGGGTCTCAAGCCCCATTGTTTCTTTGGAATCAATAAATATGGGCAATACCATCCCTTGTTCCTCTCCGCTACAGGCACCAGTTCTATAGCGCCTTACTCCAGCAGGGTCAAGATTTTCTGCACAAGGAGAGGATCTGGAAGCTTCAAAGAGATTCCCCGGTGGATTATTGTGAGGCCGCTTTAGGAAGAGACGGCAGTAGCCGTGGGCTATTGTATCCAGAACCCACGCATCCGAAGTAATAGCTCGCCATTCTTCGAGATGCTGAGACAGTCTGCCCCCAACAGGTGAACGATTGAACATGGCCTCATGATTGTTTTGGAGCGGCTGCGGCAGCGCCTGAAGTCAAAGATGCAGCTGCCTGAGCAGCTTTGGCACCGCTATTTCCCCCGACCACCACGGGTACTTTTACGCTAACCCCTTTGACTGGCGGCTCCTCTCGTCCTAACAACCTACCAAAAGAGTAGTAGTAATGAAAAGAACCTCCCCTCCACTGCAGTCCACTAGGACGAAAAGGCAGAGGTTGACTCACAGATGCGCTCCAAGATTTAGCCGCAGCTTTTGAGGTCTGCAACCTCTCAAGGCTCTCATCAGCCTTGCTGGCAAACAAATGCGCACCATCAAAGGGCATGTACAAAAGACAGGCTTGCACATCCGGAGCAAAACCAGACTTCCGCAACCACGCAAATCTGCATATAACAGTGCTCGCAGCCATGGACCGGCTAACACTGTCGGCCGTGTCCAATCCTGACTGAAGGGATTCACACATGGCATCCTTGCCATCTTGCACGAGAGCAAGGAACCCATCCCTTTCTTCCCCTTCGGGAATATGCTCAGCCGCTAGAGAAACACAATTCCACAGAGTTTGTGAATATCTTGCCAAGGCACAAGTGGAGTTGGTGGACTTCAGCGCCATTCTCCCAGCAGAAAACACCTTGCGTGCCCAACCATCGAAGCGTTTGTCGTCCCCATCAGGAGGGATGGTAGGGTATGCCGCCTGCCGGGACTCCTTCCGACGTGGAGAGTCGCCCCTGGAGTCGTCAGTGGACATCCCCTTAGCAGCTTTACGGGATTACTGGGTTTGGAACCCCTACCTACCTACCTACCTGTAACTTCCCCTTATGCTCCTGCAAGGCCTTCGCAGTCAGCGACTGGCATTTGGAACAGTCGTCAGTGTCATGACTCTCGCCCAGGCACCACAAACAAATGCGATGTGGATCCGTAATCGACATTTTAGACTTGCAGTCCCGGCAAGTCTTAAAGCCAGACCGCGGAGTCGGAGGGGTCGAAGAAGAAGACATATTCACGAGGAATACATGAGGCGCGCCGAGTCTCCAAAGCTAACTTGTTTGCGGAAAAAAGAGAACTGAGGCTACGGGTGCCATGCGTCCTATTTATAACATCCGGTGACGTCACCCTCGATGGAGGCTTTCGAGGGACATCTACCCGACGCCATCGACGCAGAGCGCCCTCTGCCGAAAAATGTTCCTAAGTGCACAGCTGTGGAGATTACATGTCAAAGATGTGGAATACATTGGAGGACACAATCCATTCGAAACAGATCTCATGCTATGGCTGTGTTTTATGCATAGGTGTATTTGCTGTTTGTAGCTCTTAAACCAGACCAATAGATCAGAGGTTCATTTATTGTGCCATTTACACTTAATCATGAGCCAAATCATAACGTTTAAGGTGCAGGTGTATGATCCTTCGGCCGTGCCCACTATACATGTCTATTGGGCTCACTAGCCAGGGCCCCTGGCTAGTGTAGAAGAGCAAGTGGCCACCTTCTCCCTGGTCTCCGCCCTTAGCACCCTCCCATTGGAATGACAGACTAAGAGCCACAATTGGGAACCCATATTTGAATCTTTGCAACATTCCTGTACCACGTTGAGTACATGAGGGACAATATGCACTCTGGCAACCATTTAGAGTGTACCCACAAGTTGACATAGTGGAGGAATGTTACCAAGAAGGATGCCCCTTGCCGAGCTGTCGAGATGCAGCCATGAACAGAATGGATGTATGCTAAAAGAAGATATAAGACCATATGCTGAAACAATATGAAAATTACTTAAGAATGACGATGTACTGGAGCAATAAGAGAAACGTGTATCCATCGATACAATAATCGTGACCATAAAGAATAATTAAGTGACTCACTGATCAATAACTGTAAATACGCCGTAACGCAAGGTAGAAAGAACATATAGAACATATAGAAGCTGGTTTAGATGAGGTGTATATTCAACGTTTAGGACAAACATTAGAAGATGCACGACGGCTTACGTCAATCAACCCAGCTACCTCGAAATACAAACCCATGAGCCTGAAGTAAAAAGACAAAGTTGTTTTTCCCAAAATACAGGGGTACATTCGCTTGGGATCAAAGATGCTATTTCGAAAGATGAAGGCAAACTACGAAGGGAGTCCAACAAACAGACCATGTGCGAAGGACCCATTTCTCAAGATTAGGAGGATCAAGAACATTCACAGATCCCAAGTACTGGAGAATTAAAAATGTATAAAGTGTATATGAGATAGAGTAAGCAAGTCTCTAAAGGCCAAGAAGAGCAACTGCACCCATTATTACACTGTCAAAATGGACAAATTTGCGGTCTCTTAAAATGTGACAGTTTGCAAACAAGGGCTTGTCATTAGGCTTGAAACTAAGATAATGGTGTGCCTACACTCCCTTGAATGTTCCGAGACAGTGCAGAGTGGCAAGGTCAGTCTTCAAACAGAGTACACTGGCATGAAGCCTACCGATGAGACAGGGTACACTAATTGGCAAAACAAGGGGAGATATGACCCATCGCAAAGCACCTCGGTTTCGTTTCTATGTACATGCTGCTAGCGAGCCGAATATCCAAAGTTGGATTTGGGTTGCCAACCAATCAGAAAAGCCTGCCATGTACTTTTACATACAATGTTGTAAAGTATTATTCTGCTGCCATATTCTCTGCTGTTATCAGTACACTATGTATGTATAAGTAGCTCAGGGCGTGTCCTACAGACAAGAGGCCGCCAATGAGAGACTAACACTCATGCATTCTATATGTAGACATGTTTCACTAATCCAATCCCACCCCTCAATAGGTTTTTGTAATATGCCACGTAGTATGACGTCATAGATGACGCATCTAGCATTATATAAACTAAGCAAAATGAAGGTGTCATGATCCTGCATGAATCAATTCGATGTATGACGATTAACCCTGCTTTCTTTCATTAAGATAAAAGCAGTATTTTACCATCTTCTTTGAGTCTGGCGGTTATTTGGTCTGAGACATTTTATTGGTAATTCCATCTACCACCAAGATACTTCAAGGTGCTAGAACACATTTGGTAGCAGTTCGGGTGGTTCAGGTCCAATCGATCTAGAGCCCAGACCCAGATTTCCAGACTCTCAACGGCTCCCGCCACGAGCTAGACGATCGCAATTTCCTGGGGAGAGCGGCGCTTAAAGAATAACGTGATCAACATACGGTTGGCAGGTCGCCCTTTGACGAAATTCCTGTCCGGTCCTCACAGGTGCCCTGCAGATCAAAGGCAAACTGGTCCATGGTGTGCGAGTCAATGCCGAGGGACTCGAGCTGAGTGACAGATGCAAGTTGATAATTTCAGCTGGGGGATGGATTTTGTTATGTTGTATATGTAAGAGACATGAAGAGTAGGGTTTCAGTTACTTACCTGTAACTGTTGTCTGGCATGGATTCCCCATGCTCCTGAATATTCCCCGTTGTCAGGCAGTGAATCCTGGGTAAAAGAATAAAACGTCTCACTTTAAAACTGTATTTCTCCTCTAAACCAATCACTGTCCTCTGGGTCATACTGCCCCCATCCAATGACAGTCCTAAGCCCCACCTCTGGCAGCCATCTTCAGATTTGATAAGCACATAAAGTGTCAGTATGACCAAGAGGGGCCGGAGGGAGGGTTCACATGTGAATCCATGCCAGACCCATGCTGGGTAACAATAGTTACTCATTGTTACAGGTAAGTAAATTAAACCTTCACCAGCATGGGGTCTGGCATGGATTCACATGCTCATGAATAACTAATACACACAGTACTACATTACACAACCACAGGAGGTGGCAAGGCTCAACAGAAACAATTAACACTTACCCATGGAACAGACTCACCTCAAGTGAACAGGTCGCGTAGCACTGCCTGGCTGATTGACTCCTCCCTGGAATCCCTGTTGACGCAGTAGAACTTTGAGAAGGTATGCGTTGACCTTCAATTCACGTCGCAGCCCTGCAGATTGCAAGCAGGGGCACACCAGAAAGGAATGCCGTTGACGCAGCGATTGCTCTGGTGGAATGGGCATCTCGGACGCTGCCTGTGTGTATCCCGCTACCCGCAGCAGTTGCTTTTCAGCTTGCATTGGTGTGGCGCTGCCTGTGTGTATCCCGCTACCGGCAGCAGCTGCACTCCCGCTTGGTAAGCTCATACGAAGTCTGTTATGAGCGAGTGTTGTGCCAATACAAAGACCCTTACTTGACCTCTCTCCATTGTAACTGAGCCCGAGGACATACCTTGTTTCTAACACAAAGACTTCCCAATTAAGTACTTTAGATGTCCCAAGAGTGCACTAACAGACGCCTTGCTGAACTGTGCACCATCCAGTTCCTAGCGCGTCCCTCGTGCCGCCCGGGGCGTTACCCTGTACTATCCTTTCCCATTTATTATTTCATCCCATCGTTGTTTCCTTATTATTGACTGTTCAAGAACTCATTCCTTCCACAAGGGGTAAGCCGATACATTTCCATCCCGTGAGAGTTTATAGATCCATACTTTGGGGGCTTAGTGTGTTAACTGTATACCTTGGTTTCCCATAGGTTCAGCCTTTACGCACCTTAGCCACCAAATTATCAGGTATACAGAGCACGTTAGAGGTATATTAAGATATGTTGACCTCCACTTTGTAGTAACCAGGTTTGTACTTTCATTACAGCATTGGTGTGGCGGTGCACGTGTTCACCACTCTTTTGTGTATCGACACTTCCGTCTGTGCAAACACTTAACAGCAGAGGGGTATATTGCAAAGAAGAGCTACCTCAAGTTGAAGAAGCTGGTTTCTGGGAGACTACCTGGCTTATGATTGGTTATCCAGAGAGGTCGGCATTTGGTCCTTGTCACCGGTCTCAAAGCCTTCTACTCATCGCCCCGGCCAGCTCGGTCATGAGTAACAGTATCTAGGCAGTACTGTTGTGTAACACCAGGTTGCTGCTTTGTAAATTGAATCTAGAGGAACATTTGCAATGAATGCTATGGTAGTCCATGTGCCCGAGGTGAGTGAGCTCTTGGTGTGAAGGGTAGATGTCTCTTGTCAAGAGTGTAACAGTGTGATGCAGTTTACGATCCACTTGGAAATAGATAACTTAGAGATAGGTTACCCTTCTCTACCAGCTTCCACTGATACAAAGAACTGGTTGTCTTTCTTGGTAACTGTCTTTTCCAGATAGAAAATTACTGCTCTCCTAGAGGCTCCTTTCTGCCACGTTAGTCGGTTTCTGGAAAAAGGTGGGTAGTTCTATGGACTGGTTTACATGGAACCTTCGAGATAAATTTGGGCACAAAGCTTGGGTGTGCGCGCAAAAGCACCTTGACTTTGTGAATCGTTACAAAGGGGTCCTGAACTGAAGTGGGTTGCAGCTCACTAACTTTCCTTATAGAGGTGATCACCACTAGGAAGGCAGTCTTGTTGTTGAGTGTTTTAAGGCTAGCCTTGTGCAATGGTTCAAAGGGATGGTACCATTAGTCTGGTAAGAACATCATTCAGGTCCCATCCGGGAGCTGGGTTGGAGATAGGGGGATGAAGTCTCTTTACCCCCCCCCCTCCATAAAGGCTTTAAATCGAGGAATCTTCCACCACAAAACCCTGCTCTGGGACGTCGTGTACGCCGAAAGAGCGGCTAAGTGGACCTTTAGCGAATTGAAAACCAGTCCTAAATCTAACAGGTGAGCTAGGGACAGGACAATATCTTTAGGGGAGCAATCAATAGGATTGATGCCCTTGGTATTACACCAGGTAACAAAGCGCTTCCACTTACTGGAGTAGCAATGTCTGGTGGTAGGTATCCGTGCCTCTCTGAGTATGTCCATGCATCTCTCAGGGAGTTGAAGGTGCCCGAACGCTAGGACTTCATGAGCCACGCTGCTAAGTTTGTTTGGGGGCATGGATATAGTGTCTTTCTGTGATCTTGAGACATCATGTTGTATGGGCACGGCAGCTTCCTGAAAGGGGAGACTGACATTGCCATGAGATGGGAGAACCAAGGCTGGCGGGCACACATAGGGGCCCACTAGGATCATCGTGACTGGTTCCTGGTGCCTCTTGTGCACGAATATGTTGAGAAAGTGAATCAGGGTGGGTTGCGGGGGTGGGGTGTTTATGCAAATCTCTCAGAGCATGTTATCCAGAGACCATTCCCCTTGGAGCGGTTCTGTGGGTATCTGGAGGCATAGTCTGGGCATTGGGTGTTTTCCAGGGTGGCGAATAAGTCGATCTCTGGGAAGACAAATTCTGTAAAGACATTGAGTAAAATGGCCTCTTGTAGCTGCCACTCGTGCTCTACGGGTGGAGGGGAGGGGGAGGGGAGGATGGTGTCTCTACTGAGTACATCTGCCAGAAGATAGAGTTCCCCTGGAAGATGATGTGAGAGGAGTAACATGTTGCGTTTGAGTGCCCACTTCCAGATGTTCTGAGACAGTCTGGATAGCCCTAAAGAGTGAGTGCCGCCTCGTTTGTTCAAGTAGTACATGGTGGTGGTACGGTCTGAGAGGACTAGAACTGTCTTCCCCTGGAGGTGCGTCTGGAAAGCCTTCAGGGCCTTGAACACAGCTAGTAGTTCCAACGGATTGATGTGATTGGCCGCTACTGCTGGAGAACACACGCTGTGCGCTGTCTGTTGAAGGAGGTGAGCCCCACCCTGACAGAGATGAGTCTGTTTTGAGAGTGGCTTGTACTGCAGGTGTGGTGAAGGTTTTCCCTTGCCGAAGGTTTTCCCTTGACCACCACTGCAGAGACTGAACGAGGGCTGCCGAGACAACCACTAGATCGTCCCACTGGCTGCTGGCCTGACTCCATTGGCTCGAGAGACACTCTTGCATGGGGCGCAGAAACGCGTGAGGAACTAGGAAGACGCAGGAAGCCATCATCCCCATCAGTCGCATGGCTTTGTGTACAGCCACCTGGTGACTGGCTACATAGTGGGGGATCTGGAACAGCACGTTTTGGACCATCTCGTTCGAGGGGAAGACAAGCCTGTCTTCTGTCCAAATTAGAGCCCCCTGAAACCGTTTGACCTGGCTTTGGGTTGGACTGGATTTCTTTTCGTTGATAAGAGAATCCTAGGTTGAAGAGGAGAGCTACCGTCTCCTGGGGTATTTGTCCAGCATGTTCGGTACAAATAAATCCCCTGTTGTGAGCCAGTCGTCGAGATAGGGATAGACTGGGATGGACTGCCTGTGCAGGTGAGCCGCCAGTACCTTTGTGAAAACCCTTGGAGCTAAGGCAATGCAGAAGGGGAGAACCTTGAACTGATAGTGGGTGTCCTCCATCATGTACCTGGAGGTACTTTCTGTGTGCTGGCAACATTGAAATGCATCTTTCATGTCTAATGTGGCCATGTAATCCCTCTGCTGCAGCAGTGGGGTTACCTCCTGAAGTGTTCTCATGCTGAACTTTTCAGGTTGGACATACTGGTTCGCAGGTCTGAAAGAGGGCACGTGGTGAGATCCTTTTTGGGTACAAGGAAGTACACTGAATAAATAATCTTGTTTTCCTGGAGAAGGGGGACAACTTCGAAGGTGCCCTTTTCCAGCAGAACCTGAACTTCTTACAGCAGATATGCAGGTGTTCTGGCGATAGGCGTCTCATTCTTGGTGGGTGGTAGCGAGGTGGTCGGAGAAACTCGATACACTACCCGTGGGCAGCGGACTTTAGTACCCACTGATCTGAAGTGATCCCCTCCCAGGCATGAATGAATGAAGACAGACGACCCCTGACCGGAGAAGCGTGGGAGGGGACCCGTACCAGCGAGTCACTTAGAGGTGGAGGCAGAGGAACCTCTGGGGGTAGAGTTTCTGCCTCTGCCCTTGCCCCTACGAGAGCCTCTTTGCTGGTACTGAAGTTGCCAGAGGAAACCTGACCGGAGGACCAGTGAGTACCCCCCCAAGCCGTACTGACCTTGGGGCGAGCGGGAGAAGGATTGGCCACGAAAGCACCGGCAGGCGTTAGGGCCGCCGCGCTGGTGAAAAGGTTTAGCCATAATCTGGCTAAGTGATTTTAAAGCCTCATGCTCCTTTTTTGCCGTTTCCAGGGCATTGTCAACTGCCTTTCCAAAAAGGTTTGATTCCTCCACAGGCTGGTTAATTAAGGAGGCGTGTGCCTCGGCTTTGAACCCAGAGTTCTTAACCAGGCATGCCTCTTGAGTAGGGTTCCCTGGGCAAGGGTGCGTCCAGCGGTATCAGCCGAGTCCAGAGGGTTTTTCAGGATATTCTGGGTCACTTGTCTGCCTTCTGCCATGGGTGCCAGCAGGCGTGAATCGGGTAGGCTCTGGAACTTCCTGAAGACCATCCTGTACTAGGCCCCACTGCACACGCAAGGAGCGTGGTGTTGTTGGCAATCCTTGTGGAGTAGGCTACAGAGGCGGTGGTCCGCTTAACAGGGTCGTAACGTTTTTGCAGTCCTTGCCTGGAGGGGATTCTGCTGAAGACAGTGGTACCCCTGCCCTTTTGTGAGTGGTCATTACAACCATGGAATCCAGTGTGGCGTGACCCCTAATGTAGAGGGGGTCAGAAGGTGCTGAACAAAAAATAATTCCACACAGGGATTAAGGGACGGGGACAGTAAAGAAGGAGCCAGGAGTCTTAATAGAATGTAATAAGTGGATGGCTTGGCTAACCAGAATCTTTTCCTTGAGGTTGTCTTCCATGAAGTCAGAGTCAGGGCGGCTTTGTGCGTAGCAATTTTAAAATGGTCGGCTGTTCTTTTAAGAGGGAGTTAAACAGCATCGGGTCGTCGACAGGCGACAAATCTCTCTACAGAGAAGTAGTAGGGGGATCCAGACAGACTACGTCTGGGTCGGTGGTATGTGGGGTTGTGGGCCATAAACTAGTTCTCCGCCCGATTCCAGTCTGGGTGTTGATAGACCGGTTCCCGATCATAAAGGTTAGACCCTTTGCAGGAAACATCCGGGGTCGGGTCCTCAGGGTCGTCCCTGGAGATATTATTGTAGTGTCCCTGTGGTTCCTCAAAAGAGGGAAACTGGGCACCGGGGGAAGGAAGTTTCCAAAATTTAGAGGGGATGGGGCAAGAGTCCACTTTCCTAGGTCTCTTCAAGGCTCTGTCATACTCGTCTGAAAAGTCGATGAACTCAGCCATCTTTGCCATACACTGTTCAAACTTCTCTCTAGTCCGTTTTGATGAAGCTGAAAGGTCAGGAGGTGGGAAGGGCTGCCTAGAAGGGGGTGAACCCTTATGCAAAGCCTCAGAAAGATCCAGGATGCCTCAGAATAGTCCCCTTGGGGAGAAGGGGTTCTTTAGAGTCACTGACAACCGAAATAGTAACCGAAAGCTTCTTTTGAAGCTTCGGAAGCTGTATAGACGGCTTAGAGGGTTTCGGCACGCCTGTGGATGCTGACGCAGTCGGCGATACCACAGAGTCCTTCGGCGTTTGAGCGCCTTTGGACAGCAGGTTCAACGGTAGTGGACGTTTAAAGAGAACGACTTGTTCCGGAAGGAGTCTTATGCCCATTTGCATGCCGCAGATGCGTTTGTGGGGAGGGTGTCGAACCAGGAGGTTTAGAAGGTACCGTCAACATTTCCGGCACCCCTACGGGCGTGGAGGACTTAAACGACCCAGTTAAAGAGGCCTTGGGCATTGTGTGCTTAGGTACACATGGTGCGTGGGTGCCCTTGTCCGACGGCCTGCCTTTCGGGGCTGGGATGGGCACATGGGAGCACGTATACTCCACAGAAAGGTCAATGGCTTCGGAATCAGAGCCATGGCTGCCGACTGATTCCTCGTCCGAAGCACCGCTGGCAGGGCAAAGGCTTTCAGCCTGCATAGCGTAGGCCGCCTACCGCTTAGTTCGCCTGTCTTTCAGCGTCTCAGGCCAAAAAAGTTTACAGGCCTTACAGGATCGCTCGCTATGGTAACGAGGAAGACACTTATTGCATGGGTGTCTTTCCAGGGAAATTTGCCATTACAAGACAGGCAGAATTTAAAAGGAGTCCTCTCCATAGCAGAGGTTAGCGGCAGCCAGACCGAACAAAGAAAGAGGGGTGAAGGAAATACATTCTCAGAGAGAAGAAAGAAAACAGGGCACCACTCTCCCTACTGTAAAGGGCAAGCCTGAGGGCCGAGGCCACACCGTCAACAGTCGCCAAGCAGCTGTAGATGGCAGCGGCAAGAAACCCATGCTACAGCCGTGAAGAAGGATGTCGAAGTTTACTAAACGACTGTAGGCCGTGGGAATCGATATAGCAATATAAACTCTTACAAGCTCTGCATAAGCGACCAACTAGGTTGGCAGAAAAAAACAATCTAGTGGGACCCCGACGCACGAGGGATTTTGGGTACACTACACGTCACGTTTGGGATAGTGTTACAGTTATGCCCATGTCGACGTCACTTCGATCTTCAAAAAAAAAGATGCAATGCTCTGCGATTATAACTAGGTGTTGGACTACATGCACAGCATGTGATTCTAAGACGATCCACAAGCATCAGAAACAGACCTTCCCACGGGAAAGAGAACGCATACCCCCCCTCTGCCCCCCCCCCACAAGTTCCTTGGTTGGTGGAATCTGCTGGCAAATGTCTGGCATTTGGAGCTTGCTGCCGTGGCAAAATATCGATTGGGGGCCTGCCCCATCTGACAAACAGCCGGTACAACTCATCCTAATGAAGTTGCCACTCGTTGCAGGACCACAGCTCCCTGTCTGCAATGGTATTCTTGACACCTGCCATGTGGAGAGGTATGAGGGACATCCAATGTCCGATGGCCCAGTGCCACAAGTCCGGAGCTTCCTTGGAGAGTACTGAGGATAGAGAGCCCCCCTGCTTCCTGATGAGGAACATGGTGGTGGTGTTGTCCGTGAAGATAATCGCCACCTTGCCCTTCAGAGACTGTAGGAAAGACTTGAGGGGCCAGAACACTGCCCATAGCTCCAGGATGTTGATGTGCAGATGCTTCTCCTCTGGAAGCCACAGACCTCTGGCGTGTAGATGTCACCGGGGCCAAGCATTTCTTAAACACCCTTCATGCTGATTTCAAGCCGAAGGGCAAGTACTTGAACTGGTAGTTCTGGCCTTGCACCATGAATCTTAGGAACTTTTGAAGTTTCCTGTGGATGAGGATATGGAAGTATGTGTCCTTTAGGTCCAACGAAGTAAGGAGATCCCCTTCCTCCAGCTGGTCGAGAACGTGCTGCAACATGACCATCCTGACATTTTTGGGACTTCAGATACTTGTTCAGACAGTGTAGGTCAAGGATCGGTATCCAATCCCAGAAAGTATCTGGAATAGACTCTGGAGCCCTGGAGTTGTCAGGGAACGAGCTTGATCGCCCCTTTCCGTAAAATGGCTTGCACTTCTTCCAGGAGCGGAGGGATGTGGAGCTCCTGACGGGAAACTGGTGCGATACAGGGTCACCCGTGTTGGAACTCCAAGGTGAGACCATGGCTGAGAGCGTCCAGCACCCATATGTCGATGGTCATCTTCCACTCGCTGACGAACCTAGTCAGCTGGCCTCCCACTGGGGTGCACGAGCAGGGGCCCGACATCTTGGCCGGTTCAGGCCTGTTTGGGTGCGACGGCAATGCCGACCTCTGCTACCCTGGGCCTCGGAACAACCTCTGTAGGCTTCCTGCGTGGAGGACTGGTGATCTGGACGATCTGCTCGATTTACCCCTGGAGGAGCAAAAAGAAAACGAGCGATGCTGTTGAAGAGTGCCAAGGGAATGGGCCGTCACTGTATCAGTCTTTATGGATTGAAAGGATTCGTTGACCGCCTTTCCAAACAGATTTTCCCCTTTGAAGGGCATGTCCAGCACATTCGCCTGAACGTCCTGCCGAAAATTCGGAACCGTCATCCATCCCTGCAGTTGTAGGCAGACTGTTTCCCATCTGCCAGAAACCTGTGTCGTCAATGTCCACTGCCACCATAATGGCATGGTCCGACACCACCTCGCCTTCCTGAAAGAGGACGAGAGCTTCCATCTTCTTGTTGTCGAGGAGAAATTCCAAGATCGGGCCCAACTTGTACCAAAACTCCCGGTCATATTGGGCAAAGATTACCAGTACATTACCCACCTTGATCGTGGATGCCGCCATGTAAATCACTCTTTCCCATGGCGTCCATCTTCTTCCCCTCGCTATCCGGGGGAACTGATGAGGATGAAGCCAGTTTAGCCGCTTGCGGCAGCCAGTACTACAGAGTCTGGCGACAGTTGTGAACTCAAGCACTTGGGTAAGGAGTCTGGCACCCTTTTTCTTCTCCAACCTGTCTCACTTGGTTGGAGCCGTGCATGGGTTCTTCATGAGGGATAGGCCTTTCTCCCAAATGTCGTCCAGGACGGGCACTGCCATGATAGTCTTCCTCTTGGAATCTCATCGCGGATACAAGAAACTCTCTTTCCTGGTTTCCTCAGGTACCAGCTGAACAGCTTGGAGGCCCTGGAAACCATAGTGGAATGATCCCACCTTGTCTGGTGGAGGGAGTAGAGGAGAGGCGTCCAGGTGCGGTGATTCATCGTCTGTGTCATCTTTGTCGGTACCCGGGGCCGTCATGGTACCTGTTTCCGGATCTGCTGGTTGAGTCAGAGCGTGACATGGAGGAGGCCTATGTGGAGGCGCCTGATGACGCTTTCTCTTTTTACGTGGAGGCTGGTCAGGGGCCTGCAACACCACCATTGCCAGTGGCAACCTCTGCTGGATCTCCGTCACCAGGGTGTGGCAAGTCGACAGGATGTCCAAGGATATGTCCTGTGTTTGCAAAGGGAAAAAATGATTGCTAGGGCCTACGCCGCCACCGTCGCCCTCTTGGACTGTACAGACGGGCTCTTCATCATCGTCTGTGGATGAGATGTCCAGCGGATGAACGTCAACCATGGAGGGCTGTTTTGGGGCCTCCAAGCCCCCCCTCACCCCATTCCTCCCTGAGGGTTTTGGAACAGAATTTGTGCTAGTACTTTTCCCCCTTCCAGGGGTGCCTGGAGACTTTGCTGCTGCCTCAGCAGCGGTTTCACGCCTTGAAGTAGAGAAACCCTTTGGGCTTTAGGAGCCACCCTCATAGGGTCGGCACCTTCCGCTGCAGCAGTAGTGTTGCCCGAGCGGCTGACGTGGACTTCGGCTGCGCTGGTTGAACCTGCTTGGGCTGTGCTGCCTTCTTCTCTTCCTCCGGCGATATTGATCGTGGCCTATCCAACCTGGGATCCGCATCAGCGGCGCACTCGGTGTAATGAGTTTTGTAGTTCTTGGCCTTATCTTGGAGTCACACGGATGGGGCAACCTCAAAGAACTTCGATCTCTTACCAGAGGGAGACCACTCTTCGGACCGGACTGTCCTGGGCGAGACATGACCCTGCTTGGGGCAGGGGCCTTGTTCAAATTGAGCCATGCTGCCAGCCTGCTGTGCCGGTCTTTCATTATCTTCTTCGAGAAGCCCAGACATATCTCTCACTCTACCTCCTTGTGGTCCGGATGTAGGCAGTAAAGACATTGTAGATGTTTGTCCTCTACGAATACATTTTGTAGCCTGCATTTGGTGCAGGGCTTGAAGAGGGTCCTTTGCTCCCTTTTCTGCTCCGTCATAGTCAGAGGGTGAAAAGTAGGCCCAAGACGGCCTTCCAGCATCTTCGCCCTTTAGGGGCGCAAAACGTCACTGACAATGGGCCCCTGTTGTCGGCCGATGAAGAAAGAGCACAAAGGCTCCGGTGGAAACAAAAATTGAACTTTTCCGTGAAATAAACTTGGAAAAAACATACAAATAGCTCAGAGACCAACTCGAGGACTCCTAACACTGAACCATGCAAAAGGCTTTCATTTCAAGGTGGCTCTCCGGCTGCATCATGCACTGTCATCAGCTGGGAAACAGGCCTCTGCCGGGTCGTCCGAGAGCTCATTCCACCAGAGCGATCACTGCAACGACTGCGTTACTTTCTGTTGTGCCCCTGCTTGATATCTGCAGGGCTGCAACGAGGGGTTCACACAACTTGGCAAAGTTATACTGTGCCAACAGGCATCCCAGGGAGGAGTCCAGTGTCGGCCAGGCAGTGCTACGCAACCTGCTTGCGTAAGGGGAGTCTGTTCCAGGGGTAAGTGCTAATTGCTTCTGTTGAGCCTTGCCACTTCCCGTGGTTGGGTAATGTGGTACTGTGTGCATTTGTTATTCATGAGCATGTGAATCCATGCCAGACCCCGTGCTGGAGAAGGTTTAAGTTACTTACCTGTAACTATTGTTCTACAGCACGGGTCTGGCATGGATTCACATGCAAACCCTCCCACCGGCCTCTCTTGGTCATACTGCCACTTTACGTGCTTACCTCGCTTACCAAATCTGAAGATGGCTGCCAGAGGCGGGGCATAGGGAGAGGACTGTCATTGGATGGGGGAAGTATGACCCAGAGGCCAGTGATTGATTTGGAGAAGAAAAACAGTTTTAAAGTTAAAGTGAAACTGTTTTTTCTTTTAAGAGGATTCCCAGCCTTATGACTGGGAATATTCATGAACATGTGAATCCATGACATACCCCATGCTGGAGAACTGGATTTTGGGGATTATAAAAGGAAGAGAGATAAGAATACCTCGAATTCACAGGCCAGAGGGACAGAAAGGGCACACGCTATAACTCCATATAGGAAGAGTATTAAGAATTTCTAAAGGCAGATTTACTGATATATATATATAGCACATATGTAGTAGGCGGTATAATATGTTGGTATAAAGGATAAAGTGTCCAAAACGAACAACAGAAATGATAGCATAAATCAACCATTTCTTCGACAAAAGATTGACGTCAAAAAAAATTGTCAGATTTAGACGAAACCACTATAAAAATAAAGAAGACAGCTTAAAGATATTAACAAAACAAAGAACGATATACAAATAATTAACAGAAAGTGTAAACCAAGGAGCAGGAAGAACAGTGACAATAGTTTCTTCAAAAAATCATAAACAAAAGGTAGGGAAAATATTCAGATTTTCTGGAATATGAGCGGCGATTGATGGTGCCTGCTTAAATATATTAAACTGATATATGTAATGAACTTGAAAGGAAGAGGAAAAAATTGGTTAAGTATTGGCAGTCTGAATTGACTTATCATGGAAGAAACATCTCTCACATATTTATGCAGAACATTATCAAGATATACAGCCAACATTACGCAGTATCATTCTGAATGGATTAACACAACTTTCCACGCTCCCAAGCCTTTAAGAATCAAGGATTGCACCCTCTGCAGAAAAGCCCTCACAGGACAAGGCTGCAGTGTTGTGCGACACAGGTGTTTGGGAGCGAAGGGGTAGCGGCGCAGATGATTTCTCCCTTCATCTGCAAGTTAATAAGGTTGCTGCACTCCATGCAACTCCCTGACCTTGCAAGTCTGTCCCATTCACCCTCTTCCCCCGACGCACATGCTCCTTGCATCTGCCATACTTCCCCCCCCACCTGGGCGTCCTTCCCTTCTCCCTTCCTCACTTGTGTGCCATGGCAAATTAGGGCTGCTTCTTGCGCACCATGTGCGTCCCCACGCAACATGTCCCTGGTCCCCTAGCCCAGCGCATCTTTATTGCGCTGCTCCTGACGCAACTTGCCCTCGCTCCCTTTCACAACTTAGGCCCTGTTTCCCCTGTCTTGTGCGCCACATGTTTTCCCTTCGCAACTTCGACCCCAGATCCCCCCCTTCCTCGCGCCACGTGCGTCCCCTTGCAATCTTTCCCTGCTCCCCCAGCCAAGCGCATCCTTCTTGCGTTGCTCCCCACGTTACTTGTCACTGATCTCCCAGCCTAGCGCATCTTTCCAGCGTTGCTCCCCACAAAACTGGCCCAGCACCTCCCTCTCTGCATTGCTCCCCACGTAACCCAGGCCCGCTTCCCTCCTCTACTTTCACTTCAAGCTCCCCCGAGCCGTGACCAGTGTACTTTCCCGACCAGTGTACTTTCCCTGCTTGTGTCTCTGCATTCCATTCCACGCCCTTTCGTATTGTGACTATTGTATTGGTAATCTATTGCATCGCTTGAATTTTCCTCCTACTTCCAGGTCTCCTTGGATTACTAGTGTTTGCGCATTTTGTTTTGTAGGGTAACCATTGTATTGAATACGTGCTGCATCGTGTGCATTGCTCTACTTCTCCTCTAGGTCCCCTAGGACATTTTGTGTGTTCTGTATTGCACTTGCATTCTCACAGCCTTGAGTACTATTGTAGTGTACATTTGTTGCTTGCACTGTTTCTCCACTCACTCCTCTAGGGCCACCCTAGATTCCAATGTTCTTGTTCTGTGGTGCACTTACTTGTTGCCCACCTCTTTTGTGCGCGACTCCTCTTGTGCCTGCTCCCAGTTTGCCCCTAGTGTGTGCCCCGCCCTTCCTGTGCCTGCCCCCCACCTCCGACCCCTTATTCTCCGTCCTGCACCCTATATGGTGCTCTCTGTCTGCCCTATCTTCTCTAACTGCTATTCTATCGACTATCAATAAGTATGGTAGGAAGAAGCTCAAAAGGGACTTCCTGGTCTCCAACCCAGACCTCACTATCACTGATACCTACACCAGTGCTTCCTCCAGACAGACCCTCAAAGACATCCTCTTGGTCATTCCCTCTCAAGGCCTATGGGCCCCACCCCGCCATATGGTCTCTGTTCCCTCTCCTTTTGCCTCCTCCCCCATTAATGGAGGCACCCAGTGGGAGGCCCTCCTGGCCCCCTTCCACTCCTCCAAGACCATCATTAATGTCTAGTCCTACTCCTCCTAGGGGACCTAGAGGAGAAGGAACAAGTTACTTACCTGTAACTGTGTTCTCCAGCATGGGTCTGGCATGGAGTCACATGCTCATGAATATTCCCTGTCGTCAGGCTGGGAATCCTCTGTAAAGAAAAAATCAGTATCAGTTACGTTTCTGAACCGTCTTTCTTAGTAATAACCAATCACTGGTCTCTGGGTTATACTGCCCCCAGCCAATGACTGCCCTCTCCCTAAGCCCCTCCCCTGACAGCCATCCTCAGATTTGGTAGCACGTAAAGTGGCAGTATGACCAAGTGAAGAGCCGCAGAGGGGAAGGAGGGAGGGTTCGCATCTGAATCCATGCCAGACCCATGCTGGAGAGCAACAGTTACAGGTAAGTAACTTCTTCCTTCTCCCGCACCAGCACAGGGTCTGGCATGGATTCACATGCTCATGAATATAAGAATACATAGCAGTACACACATGCACAACCACAGGAGGTGGCAAAAGGCTCAACATTAAGCATTACATAACCTCAACATTAAGCAACTCTTACCTCCTCACCAGGCGAACAGGTTGCGCAGCACTGCTTAGCTGACTCTGGACTCTTCCCTAGTATCCCGGTCGAAGCAGTAGAATCTCATGAAGGTGTGCATCGACCTCCACGTAGCAGCCCTGCAGATATCCAGCAGGGGCACACCAGACAAGAGTGCCGTAATAGCAGCGATCGCTCTGGTCGAATGGGCTCTCGGACGGCCGGGCAACGGTCAGTTGGCCAACCGATGACAGTGCATGATGCACCCGGAGAGCCATCTGGAAATGGAAGCCTTTGCTTGGTTCACAGGTCCAAAGTTCACAAACAGCTGTGATGTCTTCCGAAAACTCTTTGTTCGGTCCACGTAGAACTTAAGCACTCTAGCTACATCCATCGAGTGCAAAGTCCTCTCGGCCGGCGACAAAGGCAACGGAAAGAAAACTGGCAACACCAAGGGCTCATTAAGATGGAAGTCCGACGGCACCTTGGGCATGAAAGAGGGGTGCGTCCTCAGCACCACCCTCGTATCGTGAAAAGTCAAATATTGAGGCTTGCAGGATAGGGCCTGAATCTCTCCCACGCGTCGTACAGAGCTGATGGCCACAAGGAACGCTGTGTTCCATGACAGGAACTTCAAGGGAGCCGAATGCAAAGGCCCGAATGGTGGCCCCATGAGCCTGGTCAGCACCACGTTGAGCTCCCGGCGGGAACGATTGGAACAGTCCCTTCATAAATTCCTTCACCAGTCGATGAGACCACAAGGACGGCCATCCTGCTGTTCTGGTGTATCGGGAGATCGCTGCCAGATGTATCTTGATGGAAGCGTGAGCTAGTCCAGCTTTGGCCAGCGACAGTAGGAATGGTAGCACTTGAGGTGCCTAATCTGTAGAGAGAGGGTTGATCTTCTGTGCACAGCACCAGACAGAGAACCTCTTCCACTTATGTCCGTAGCACTTGAGAGTTGAAGACGCCCTGGCCTTTGCAAGAACCTCTCTGCAGTCAGCCGGGATATCGTACCCTCCAAACTCTAGTGCTGCAGGAGCCTGGCCTGCAAGTTCAGAGACTCTGGGTCGTGATGAAGAATGGCGCCTTCCTCTCTGGAGAGAAGATCTGCGTCCGTCGACAGCTTGACTGGTGGGTACGCTGAGAGGACCAGAAGGTCCGGGAACCAGATCTGTCTCGGCCACGCCGGTTCGACGAGGATCATCCTGCACTGGGACCTCTTGAGCTTGCTGATGAGTCGAAGCAGCAGCGGCAACAGAGGAAACGTATACAGGAACAGGCCGTCCCAGGGGAACGAGAAAGCATTGCCCATGCTCCTCGGCTGGGAGAACCTGATGGTGAACCTCTGGCACTTGGAGTTCGTCGCTGTGGCGAACAGGTCGATCTGGGGTTCGCCCCATCATTGGAAGAGCTGATTCACTTGATCCTGGCGTAGTTCCCACTCGTGGCACGAGCGCAGCTCCCTGCCGAGTGAGTCGGTGATGGTGTTTTTTATTCCTGCCAGATGGAAGGGAACCAGAATCATCCCCTGGGCGATGGCCCAGTGCCACAGATCCTGGGCCTCCTTGGATAGGGCTGGGGATCTAGTGCCTCCCTGCTTCCGGATGTAGAACATCGTGGTGGTGTTGCCGGTGAAGATCCTCACGACCTTGCCCTTGAGGGATGGGAGGAATGACTTGAGTGCCCAGAACACGGCACGGAGCTCCAAGATGTTGATGTGGAGAGACCTCTCCTCCGGGAGCCAAAGGCCTCTTGCGTGGAGATCTCCGGTGTGTGCACCCCATCCCTCCAGGGAGGCGTCCGTCGCCACCGTCTCCTGGTGTGCCGGGGTCTGGAAGTACGTGCCCACCGTGAGGTGTGCACGGGTGCCCCACCACTGGATCACCCAACGGAAAAACTCGTTGAGCGGGATCTTGTCTTCGAAGCTGCCCGCCGCTTGCTCCAGCGGGCGTCGAGGAACTCCTGTAGAGGACGCATCCGTAGCCTGCACAGGCGCACTAGATAGATGCATGAGGACGTCATACCGAGGAGGGACTTGATGGATCTCACCCTGGCCACGTCCGTGGCTAGCAGACGCTGCACCTTGCCTAAAATGGCCTTTGTCCTTTCCTCCAACGGAGACACCAATCGTTCCACTCTATCGAGCTTCGTTCCCAGAAACAGTGCCACCTGCGATGGAACCAAATGAGATTTTGGGTAGTTGATGGAGAAACCCAGCTCTGTGAGTAAGCGAATGGTCTCCACCGTGTGCTCACGGCGAGTTCTCTTGTCCTTGCACGGATGAGCCATTCGTCCAGGTAGGGGTAGACGTGGATCCCCTGCAGGCGCAGCCGCGCCGCCACTGGTGCTAGGCACTTGGTGAACACCCTGGGTGCCGACTTCAATCCGAATGGCAGAGCTCTGAATTGGTAGTGGTGTCCTGGGACTACGAATCTGAGGAACATTCTGTGTCCTTTTAGGATGGGGAAGTAAGCATCCTTCAAGTCCGACGACGATAGGAAGACGCCCTCCTCCAGCTGTCCCAGCACGTGATGGTGCGTGACCATCCCGAACTTGTGTGCCTTGATGTATTTGTTCAACCGACGTAGGTCCAGGATGGGGCGCCAACCGCCTGTCTTCTTTCTGACAAGGAAGTATCTGGAGTATACTCCGGAGCCCCGGAGCCTCTTGGGGACGAGCTCGATGGCACCTTTCTTGAGCATCGCCTTTACCTCCAACAGCAGTTGAGGGACGCGATTTTTCCTTCCTGGCCACCAGAGGAATGCGCGGAAACTTCTTTTGGAATTTGAGAGTGTGCCCGTGGGCCAGGGCATCCAGCACCAAACGGTTGGTGGAGATGGACTCCCACACGCTGACGAACTTTGCCAGCCGGCCTCCCACCGGGGTGCTTCGGTGGGGGCCCAGCACTACGGCCAGTTCAATCTTGCTTGGCCCCTGTAAGCCTCCTGGGATGAGGAGCGGGCTGCCTGGCGGTACGTAGAGGAGCCACCGCCTGATCCCTTGGAGGCCCCCTGTCTGCCTCTGGCGCTCCGAAAGGGCCATTGTTGCTGAAGGACTCCCAGGGCTCGGGCCGTCTCTGTGTCGGCCTTGATGGCCTGCAGCGACTCATCCACCGTTTCCCCAAACAGGTTGTTGCCGTTGAACGGCATGTCCAAAACTCTGGTCTGCACGTCCTGACGGAAGTGTCGCCTTGAGCCAGCCACGTCGAAGGCAAACACAGTTGCCTAACTGGCGAAAACTGGTGTCGGCAGTGTCCGTTGCCACCGTTATGGCGTGGTCCGACGCCACCTCACCTTCCTGCAGAATTTCCAGGGCCTCCGCCCTCTTGTCCTCTGGTAGGAAGTCCAGTAGGGGAACTATCTTGCACCACAGTTCGCTGTCGTAATGGGCCACAATCGCTAAGGCGTTGGCCGCCTTAATTGTCGTTGCCGCTGACGAGATGACCCGTCGCCCCATGTCGTCCAATTTCTTACCCTCGCCGACAGGTGGGGAAGTAGAGGTTGAGGCTGTTGCGCCCGCCGCCTTCTTGGCCTCCGCTGAGACGACCAAATCCGGCGTAGGTTGGAGCCCTGAGGCACAAAGGGGCGGCGTCGGGGACCCAGTACTTCTTCTCGTACCTGTCCCTCTTGGCAGGCGTCGTGGACGGGTTCTTCAGGATCGCAAGTCCCTCGTCCCAGATATCGTCGAGTAACGGTACTGCGTGGACCGTCTTTCTCTTGGCCATTCGCCGTTGATAGAGGAAACCCTCCTTCTGTTCCTCGGGGAAGAGCTCGGATGCCCTGGCGAGCATGGCGTGAAAGGAGCCAATTTAGTCCGGCGGGGAAGCCCGAGGGAGTGGTGTTGGAAGGTGCGTCCCCGTCGTCACCACCGTCGTCCATCCATCCATCCATCCATCCATCCATCCATCCATCCATCCCCGTCGTCGTATCCGTCGCTGTGTCATCCCTGGGGTCCGGTGAGTGGGATGAGGGCTCCACGGGTTGTGGGGGCATGAAGGGCGGGGAGGGATAAATTCTCCTCAGCTTGTTCGGAGGGCTTCCCGACGGGCCCGGTGCTGGATCGTCCGCCGGGGTTCTTGGTAATCTTGTTCTTATCTCCGTGCATAAGGTTTGGATTGCCATCAAAATGGCCGCCGAGTTGTCCTGAGGCTCGGGCAATGGCTGCGACAGGAGGGAAGGCTGCTTCTCCACTGGGGCCTCGTCGGCGCCACCGTCGCCTTCTTCGACCACCTCTTCGGGATCCCTCCCATGGGATCGTACCTTCTCGAACCTCTCGTTTCCACCAGCTCCTCCTCAGAGGCTGAATCCGTGTCCGTAATGGCCACCACCCCCCACCCCCATCTTTTTCCACCGGGGTCTTCACGGGGGTCTTGTCGATGGGCTAGAAAGAGGATTCCCTCTGTGGTGGCAGGGAAACTCTGGGCCCTGAGGTCGCCTCCACTGGTGTAGCCGCCACAGGCTTCGCCAGGGTCGCCGCGACTCCCTCGATAGAGGCCTTAGCTGGGTGAATCAAGGCCTTCACCACCTTGGGCGCACTTGAGGCCTTCAATCCTTCAAGATCAACCGGGGCCTCTCCAGAAGCTTACCCGGGTTCTCGGATTTCCTCTTCCCCGAACCAGAGCGTTGGCTCGTGGTTGATGGTGCCGGGGAAGACGCGCCCTGCCCGGCAGCCGAAGAGCCCGACCGTACGGCGCTCCCGGTGCCCGCAGACTCGCGGTGCTTAGCCTTCTGTTGGGCCCCCGTCGCCGGGGCGCCCTCACAGGACTTAGAAGACCGCTCGGAACCTTTTCTTCTTCTCACCTGCTGGGCCCTTCTCCAGCCAGCTGGCGAGGCAGGTACAACGATCCCTCATGGTCCGTTCCGATAGGTTCTTGCAGAACGCACAGTCCTTCTCCACGTGCGTCTTGTCCTCATGAAGGCAGCAGAGACATCTCGAATGCTCGTCCTCCTTGAAAACATTCTGTAACCCGCATCCAGGGCAGTTCCTGAACAGCTTGGATCATGGTGTCGAGCTTCCCCTGTCCTGGGCCATGTCCATGGTAGGTCTCAGATCTTCTGGAATACTCCAAGACGCGTAACTCGACGAAAACTTCACCCTTGAGGGGTGTAGAAAATTCCAAAACGGGTCCCAGTTGATCGGAAGTAGAACGGTGGAGCTTGAGGCTCGATTTAACCGAAAAATGAGAAAATCTCTCTGAAAAAAGCTCGAAAACGCAGTAAAACCTCGAGAGCTACAGCTCGAGGACTCCCAACACTTGAACGTGCGGTACAAATCTGAGGATGGCTGCCAGGGGAGGGGCTTAGGGAGAGGACAGTCATTGGCTGGGGGCAGTATGACCCAGAGACCAGTGATTGGTTACTACTAAGAAAGTCAGTTCAGAAACTAAACTGATACTGATTTTTCTTCACCAAGGATTCCCAGCCCGACGACGGGGAATATTCATGAACATGTGAATCCATGCCAGACCCCATGCTGGAGAAGTAGAGAAATGCACACGATGCAGCACGTATTCAATACAATGGTTACCCTACAAAACAAAATGCGCAAACACTAGTAATCCAAGGAGACCTGGAAGTAGGAGGAAAATTCAAGCGATGCAATAGATTAACAATACAATAGTCACAATACGAAAGGGTGTGGAATGGAATGCAGAGACACAAGCAGGGAAAGTACACTGGTCGGCAAAGTACACTGGTCACGGCTCGGGGGAGCCTGAAGTGGAAGTAGAGGAGGGAAGCGGGCCTGGGTTACGTGGGGAGCAACGCAGAGAAGCACTGTCTTGGTCCAGGGCAGTCAGGCCAACCTCCTCCTTTTCGATACATGCTTCCCGCATTTTAACTTCCTTCCTTCCTTCTCCTGCTACTCCTCCCTACCCATCTCTGGCTCCTCTGCCACCTTCCTCCTCTGCCACATCTCTGGCACCCTACTCTGCTTCGCTGGCTGCTTTGCCACCTCCTTCCTCTGCCACCTTGCTGCCTTCTTCCACCGCCACCTCTCTGGCACCCATTTCTTCCTCTCCAACTACTCTGCCATCTCCTCCTTCCTCCTCTGCCCATTCTCGGGCACCTCTAACACTTGCGCAGGATGTATTTTATGCCTGTGCCCCTCCACAGAAGTCTTGCAAAGGTGGCAATCTGCTCCACGTCGCTACTCTTAATTCTTGCTCCGCTTACAAACACTCCTCGCACATCTGCAGTCTCCTCGAAGAGCTTCATCTGGATGTACTCGGTCTCACTTAGACTTGGTACAGAGCCAGCTTTCACGTGTTTTGACACTCTCCTTCCTGATGGCTACAAGATCCTCTCCGAACCCAGAAACAACCATTCTGGAGGGGGAGTAGTCCTGATCTTCCCAGAGTGGATCCCTGCTTCTGTCATTCCTCCTTTTAATGCCTGGTTTGCAGGCTCTCCATCACTGTGGCCACCATCTACAGGCTGCCTGGCCAGGTCGCCCTCTTCCTCTCTGCGTAGGCTGACCTCTCTGTCTCCCTCCTTGTCCCAACCTCTCAACTTCTCCTCCTCGGAGACCTCAACATCCACTTGGATGCTTCTAGCCCTTCCTCGGGTGTCTCTTGTGGGCGGGGGTCGCTTACTCTCGCTCTGCAGTGCACACCTTGGATGTTCTGATCTCTTCAGATCTCTCCTCTCCCCTCCCCTCCCCTCCCCTCTCCTCTCCTCTCCTCTCTCCTGGACTGACCACTTTCTTCTCTGCTCTCACCCGTCGCTCTCTGCCTCTCAGTCAGGTTAAGCCGACCCCAACACTGCCACCCACTTTCTTGGTCATCCAGCCCATGAAGCGTGTTGTCAGTGGAAGCTTGCACGGCTACTTTCCTCCTACACTTTCAGCTGACTCGCACTATGACACATCCCTTTCTAGCCTTCACCTCTCAATCTCTAATACTCTGGATGTCCTTTCCGCTGTCATGAGGATCCGCCTGAAGCCTACATCTAAGTGCCCAGTTTGTATGGGTGGCTGAGAGGAAGTGGAGGTCCTCTACTCCACTCCACTCCACTATCTTTCTAGAAAAGTCTGATCTATGAAAGTCTCGTCAAAGCAGGTGCTTCCCTTCTCCTCCACAACCATTAAGGACCACATTGACACCCCTGCTCCAGCCTTGGCCAATTTCTGCAACCACTCTTTTGCCACTGGAACCTTCCCTCCCCTCTTAAGCACTACCTTATGCACCCCCTCCATAAGAAGCCCTCTGCTGATCCTTCTTCTCCAGCAAACTACAGCCAGATCTCCATCACTCCTTTCCTGGGCAAACTACTGGAAAAGCTGGCCATCTCCCAGTTTAAGCTACATACTGAATCTGCTGGTTGTCTCCATGTCCACCAGTCTGGCTTCAGAGCAGCCAGAAGCACGGAAACTGCTCTCCTCAACACCCGTTAAGACTTGCTCTCTAATCTTGACTCCAACCTTCCTTCTGTCCTCATTGACCTTGAAATATCCTCTTCTTTTGACATGGTAAACCATGCCATCCGACTCAATCGTCTGCGGCAACCTGGGTATCTATGGTCAGATCTCTCCCTCTTCTCTCTCTTCTCTCCTCTCCTCTTCTCCCCCTCTCCCCCTCTCGTCTTGTCTTTATTTTTTTATTATTAAGACTTAAAAAAATTTAAAACACAGAAAACCTTTAGTCAGAAATGAACGCACATTACACACAACTAAACAATTAAAACTTCATAAAACGAAACGAATCTCCCAATGAAAACATTTTAAAACGTATCTCAATATTGACATACATATACAAAAGCAATGAATAGATCTAATTACTACAGAGCTCTTCTTCTGATCTTTTATTACTAAGGCACCAATTCTCTGCTGTCACTTTCTTGCATTTTTACAATTTATATGTCCCATTCTCCTTCCTGATCATTTGTTTTAGCCACTTCTAATTTTTCGGCAATCAATAAGATACATTTTGCCAGTGCCAATATAATATGAGTTTTGTCTGCTTCAATTAAAATCTGCCACCATGCGTTCGCCGAGAGCGACCCATTTTTTGGATTCTTTCCCTATGCAACGCAGGGCAGCTGATTACTAGATGTTTTAGTGAGTCAGCCTCATCCGGATGTTGACACAATCTGCATGTGCAGGTTTTTTGAATAGCCTTTCCTCTTTCTAACCATCTGACTGGCGATATGATATTTAACCGGAATCTCATGTATTGCATTCTCAGGAACCAGTTCGGGAAGGTTTGTAATATTTGGGTTTTTCGTTCAATTTACGTACCCCGGACCACAAATCTTCTTGATGTTTATATTTATAAATCTCTTCCCGCGTGTTTATCCAGTCATTAATATATAGTTTTATCTTGATCTTCCCTGGTTCTCGCAGCAGTGTTTCTTCCGATTCATTGAAATCTGTCACTGTTAACTGGCAAATACTTTGCCATTCCTTGAGCAGCTTTTCTTTTAGACCTTTCATAGCCTTTTTCAACACATGCAGGGGACCCTTCGGACTTTCCTCTATACATTTCCGATACAAGGATATTGATTTCCATCCGGCAATTGCTTTTAATGAGGTTAATGCCAGTTCTCTTCTTAATAAGGGAATTTGTGTACATTTTGGCAGGCTCAGCACAGTGCGCCAAAAGATACCTTCCTGTTTTAGCCACATATTCTCATCCAACATAAAGGAAGTTTCCGCACCATAAGATAAGATTGCGACCACTTTCAGTCTGTAGAAAGAGATTAATGGCATCAGCGAGAACCCACAGAATTTTCTTAGTTTGTTTTTTCCTAATGCCGCCAGATTTTTTACTTTGTTTCGGAGCATTACAATCCGCGGGGCTTCAATGATACTTGCTGTTGATGTTCACTCGCAAGTATATACAAGATTTTACAACTTTTATCTTTTGGCCTTTCAGATGCCAAGTTGGTTCCCTCTTTATTCTTCGCATCTCCTGTTCACCAAACACCATAATCTGAAATTTCTCTGGGTTGATTATTAGCTAATTTGAATCAAGATAAATTTGCAGGGCATCAAGCTGTCTCTGTAAACATATTGGGGTCTGATCCAAGATAACAATATCATCAGCGTAAAGCAGTCTTTCAATGTCAGTATCTGCCAACTTTGGAGGAAAAAAACACATTTGTTGAAAGGCATTATCCACATCCGATGTAAACAGGTTATAGAGTACTGGAGCCAACGGGCATCCTTGTTTGACCCCAATGTTTATTGGTATAGATTCCGACAAATGCCCTATGTTGTCCAATTTAACTTTAATTGATGTATCTTGGTGCCGGCCTTTGATGTTATTCAGGATGATCTTCGGGCACCTCCATGCCTCCAGTTTTTCCCATAGCAACGATCTTTTAATTACAGTCAAAAGCTTTTGACAAATCTATAAATGCTATGTAGATTTTTGTTGCCTTTGTTCTGTTTTGCTTTTAAGAGATTTAATATAAAGGAGGTTAGCTGAGGTGCCAATTCCCTTTACAAACCCCACCTGCCATTTGTGTAAATGACCCGTTCTCTCACTCCATTGTGACAAAGCTTTTAACAAGATTGACCCAAAGATTTTCCTGCCACATAGAGCAATGCAATTGGGCGGTAGTTGCCCGGGACCACTACCGCCGTCTTCCATGTCGAAGGGATTTGTGCCGTTGTCAATATCCCTCTATAAAAGGCGGTGGAGAAAAATGGCCCATAGTTCCAGATTTCTTTTTCAGCTGCATGTTAGTCAGCCCATCTGGGCTGGCGCCCTGGAGTTCTTCAATCTCCATATTAGGTCTTCAAATGTTGCCATTTCCAGGTCCAATATCTTTGATTCCGTAATAGGGTAGGGCGGACCGGCTGTAGCTGATCTAGGTGTTTCCTTTGAGGCATCTCTTCCTCTGCTTCTTGGTCATTTGTATAGTATCTGACCCAAGATGCTGCTGAAATTGGTTACACATCAGGGCGTTTTGTGGGACATCCATCTGATTTAGTGTAGCGCATATTGCTGTGGTATTCTTGGCTTTTATATTCATTAGCATAGATTGTGCATCTTGATTTATCATCTTTTTTTTTGCAATTTTAGCCAATTACGATACCTTTGTTTTAGTTTGTGTATTCCCTCAGCTTGGTTATCTAATTTACTCTTTTTAGTTTCTTCTTTTTCACAATCTGAATGTCATATGCATGCCTATGGGACATTGATGTCATCCAGTCTCCCGCTCTGTTGTATTAAAAATTGTTGAAATAACAGGGTATAGTTTATGTTTTTTTGTCTATACCCTCTGTGGCGGATTCAATTAAATCCACTAATTTTTCTGTCAGCCTTGGCAGCGTATTTTGTTTGATGCCAAGTCTATTTCGGCCTGGATTTATCCTCACGTTTTCCTCAAATATCTTTGGTGGTTCTTTATTTATGTTGTTGCAAACCATTCTTAATTGATAATGGTCTTAGTTTCGTGAACCTCCATACTATCAGTAATCCCACTCATTTGATGAAACGCTAATATAATCCAGAATCTGCAAACTTGTGGTTCCCTTCAGATCGGTTTCCCTGGGATATCTCCTTACATTATCCCATTCAGGATGACAGTGTCTCTAGATTGCGGCGCCTGCCTCCAGTTAACGCCTCTTTTTATCTTATTGGATGATGATGATGATGATGATGATGATGATGATGTCGTTTCTTCCCAAATTGGCATATTATTCTTATCAAGACATGAGCAATTTAAATCGCCAACAATGATTATAAGCGGATCCCTCCACTTTGCTCTTTCTTCATTAATCAATCGAGCCACATCATCTGGCATATTCTTCGTTCTTGCATCTGCCGGATTCCAATAGATATTCACTATTATGAGAGTTCTGTCCTTTTCTGTTGGTTCATTCAGGCGACCTATTGCTAGCAACTGCACAAATGGTGTGGGGTGGCGGCTAGATCTTAACATTCACGGTAACTCGTTTTTTATTGCTTCAATTCATCTACTCATCGGGCGACCCAGCTGGTTTTTGAACGCCAGATTTAATACCACCCAATATGCCTCCATTAAAGGGGTTTCTTGTAACTATACTTCCTGGAAACACAAGATATCTGTTTCCAAGATTATTTTGTCACTTCCTTGAAGGAGGCGAGACAAACCTTGCAGCTCATGATGGACCATTCATGCTATACGACATGGTGAACTATCCTACCTAACATATTATGCTATCTTTATTACACAGAAAAGAAGAAAAAATGTCTCCTGAATTACCATGTACAACAAAGTCAACCTGTATCTCCAAATGGTACAGCAATCATAAGTACCATTTGCATTTCAACTGTATTGTGTCACAATGTTACAAATACTATAAAATGCCCACACACTATGTTTAATTACTATACGCATATTATAATGGTTGTTTCCAATGGCTGGATTCAATTTCTGTACACATCATTACAATGGTTGTGGGCAGTGGCCAGATTCTTGGGTGCATGGCCGTATTATGCTGTGGTGGTTGTGGCCAGTGCCTAGATTCTTGGGTGCATGGCACTGTCCACAACCACCACAGGATAATACGGCCATGCACCCATGAATCTGGCCAATGGCCACAACCACCACACCAAAACTTGCCCTGAACTTCTCAATTCAAGTGACATCTGCAGACATCGAAATGGACTGCCAACACAATTTTTCACCTATGCCAATATCCCCATATCATCCAGATTACACTCCCCTACCCTACCTAATATTTTCAAGATATATATATTTGGGAAAACCCAGTGCAGAGAACGGAGAACTCCATCTGTCATTTCATTGCAGATCTTTAATGCAGTAAAATTTCTCTACATCATAACAGGGCACCACTGACAATGTTTCATCTTGGCACACATTTCAACACAGCAGCAGATATCCACCCTCGTGGAAAAGGGCTATTATCTTCCCAATCTTTAAAAAAGGAGATCTGGGTAGCCCACGTGCATATAGACCGATTTCCCTATTGGAGTCCTCTAAGATCTTTGGGAGAATTGTATTGGCTCGCATTGAATCTTGGTTAGGAGAAGCTACGATCCTCTCCGACATCCAATTTGGTTTCCGCTCAAGGGTCGGCACAATGGAACAGAGCCTGAACCTCTATCTTTTGGTGGCCAACTCGGTTTACTGCAGGGGAGAGGCTGTATATTTGGCCTTTATGGACTTGAGCACGGCCTTTGACAAGGTGGACAGGGCAAAACTCTGGGCCGTGCTCGGATCCATCGGATGCCCGGGGGATATCCTGAAGGTACTGGTCGAGTTGCACACCGACAATGAGGCGTGTGTACGCAGTGGCCCTGGGGGACACTGCACGGCCTGCTTTAGGGTGGGGTGTGGTGTCCGGCAGGGCTGTGTGTTAGCCCCTATCTGTTTCTGCCTTTATATTAATGGTCTATCATCTGAACTCATTGGTATTCTGGCCGACTTCCTGGTGTTGGGGGGCTGGGGTTTCCCAGTATTAGCATATGCGGACGACACAGTCCTGTTAGCTAGAACCCCTAGAGCATTACAGGCTCCGATCACTGCATACACAACTTGTGTGTAATCTAGGTTTAAAAATCGACACCAAAAAAAAAAAAAAAAGAAAATCGGCAGCGATGGCCTGCACGGGCAGAAAACGGCCAGTGGCCATGAAACCGATGCTCTGTGCTGGAGCAATTATACGAGTTAAGGCCTTTGACTACCTGGGCATTAGTTTTTCGGAAGCCCTGAATGGTAGAACACATGTGGACAAAATCAGCCAAAATGAGCCAACAAATTGGGGGAATCTTTTATTTTATGGCGAGATGTAATGGCCAGCCCTTAGACGTAATTACTAAGCTCTATGGAGCTCAAACATTGGCCGTTACCATGTATGGTGCCCCCATATGGGGCTTCAATAAGGTCGCGGATATCCAAGTAAAAGAAAACACATTCTTTAGACAGTTGCTGGGGCTCCCGAACTCCGCAGCATGTATTTCAACCCACAGAGAACTGGGAATGGAGTTTTGGGAGGACCAGTGGGCGCTGGCCCCGATCTTATTTTGGATTCGATTGTGAGCCAACGAATTTGCATCCTTGTGCCATTTCATTATTCGGACCCTGGTGGGGAAAGTGGGTTGGCAAAAAATCCCCTTACTTGCATACATTTCTAATGCCCTTGGGGAGGCCAACCTTAGTGTTCTTTTTCCAACAGTCTCGCTCATCACTAAGAGCGAGGGGTCTAGACTCAAAATTGTGGAAAGAGAGGTCATGGTAAGGAAAAGAATACTTCGGGAATATGGCAATAAATGTGATGAATTCCGTTCTACGATCAGTAGGCCCTCGGGGATTCAACCCTATTTAACATGGAGCCCCTACAAAAAGGACAGGTGGCTAATTACAAGGGCACATTTTGATTCCCTTCTTCTCCAAGCAAATACTGCTGGGTGGAAGGGATTTCAAGACGTAGCCGGCTGTCCGGTACGTGGACATCAGCTGGAAGATTTAGCTCATCTGATGTTTTTCTGTCCGGGTTACAAAGGCATTCGCAGGGCAAATCTGTTACCTGCCCTAAGGAAAACCGAGATACGCCATCACAAAGCCGAACTTGTTTTTATACTTAGTGCGGACACTGTTTTTACAGCTTGGGCGTTGCTCACATTTTTAAAAAGAGCAGTGTATTTTAGAAAATGTTTGCTGAGGCTCCAGGGAGATGGTAGCAAAGCATGAATCTTTTTTATAGTGGACTTACCTTGCATACCGATTTTACTGTGTCCCCGTTTAAACTGCATCGTACGAATCAGCGTATGCGAACTTACCACTGCTCAATTTTTATTTTCACCAGTCTTTTTAACATCACAAGTATTAGCTTCTAAGAATTGTAAATTCTTATTGACTGTATGTATATGTTTCTCATGTGATTGTTTGATGGATTTTTTTTTTTTTTAAATTCGAATAAACTTGTTTGACTGATTGTGATATCTATATCTAGGAATGAAGTGAACAATGTCAGACAAAGTAAAGCTGTGGAAAAACAGTAGTTGGGGTCATATCAAGAGGGTTGCAAAGTATTGTCTTCTGCAAAGCCTCAATCAATAAGCTATGTGGAAAGGTGGGTTTGAAAAATCATAAATTACATACAATGAATTTCTTAAATATACATTGTACGTTAACTGAAACATTTACTGATTTAAGAAGCAAGTCCATTACCATTGCCCAAACTTGGTGTGTGTCTTTGTTAAAAAATGGAGGGAACATTATTTAAACAATTTCACAAACATAGAAAGTATGGTTGCATATCTCAACACAATATGCATGATATTGTCTTAAATGGAACCATGATGCTAAAAACATCTTAATAACTATGTGCAGAATAGTAGATCATATGTACATGGACAAAGGGTATAGGTGGTTGACTCACAAAGATGTTACAAGTAACACTGACTCACATCTGGATAGTGCCATTAAAGTCACAAAAAAGTTACTAGGAGTAACTGGTTTGCTTTGGATGTACTCCAAACTTGCTCAGACTAAGTCAGAGCGACTGATAGTAACTTTTTCTAGGAACTGCATAGCTCCCCAGGGGAAAGTCAAAAGTATGCAGCTGCACCGCGTGTGGAGGTTAGATTACAAACTTGCTATGTACTGGTTTCAAGTAAGTAGCTGCTGCATACTGGTTGATGCCGATACCCAAGAGATGCTGAACGCTGTTAATGCTCATCAAATCTTTATTTTAAACCCAGCAACTGACTACTTTAAGTCTTCGGGTGATAGTAAAATGGTATTTTTCAACTTTCAAAAGGCCTAAAAAAAGGACAAAAAATAAATAAAATCAAACATTATGCATTGGTCTTTTGCAATTTAAAATGGTAGGTTTATGCTCAATGAAGAGCAGATTAAAATGCCACTTACTGCTTGAACTTGGATTTGAAGAGCGGCTGGGTTATCATAGCAAAAGTAGCTGCCTGTGAAAGAAAAAAAATATAACATCTGTATATGTAGAACTACAATATTGTCAATACACTTAACACATTTTACCAGTCATGAAATACATAGTTAAAGAATTGCTGTCACTCATTGAATACTTACACAGTTCAATGTTTCTAAACAAATGTGGCTAATCGGGAGGTAGATATGCAAGTTCTCCAATCCCTGGCTCATTCAAATAGGTGCACTCTTCAATTAAATATTCAATGCTTGCATTGTCAAAATGCGTGCTCCCAGAATGCAATGTTTAATTCAACCCACATTGCAACCTCCACCCGCCTCCTCCCTCACCACAACTCATTCATTGATAAACTGAGTCAGGGTTTCAGGCTGGTTCGTGCAACCATAGTGTGCCCATATTTAATTGTAGTTTAGCGCAGAGTGAATGTTAGATCTAAAGACCACAGCATGTAACATACAGCTTAATATCTCCTAATGTTCAGTGCTAAAATCAAAATTTGCATTTATTTTTCAACCAAGATTGATATTTGAGTATCACAATAAAACAGATCTACGCATGCACACATACTAAATGCTAGAACTTGGTGTTGATCAAAAGGTTTATTGAAAATCATATCTGGGTCAGGAGACAAGTCTGAAAATCAAATAAGTATTTTACACATGACGGTAGCCGATCCCAAAGTAAATAATGGGCTAGAAAGGGCAAACATAGCAAACCTACTCTAAGAATTAGCAGAAGAGGTCACACAGATCCTGGCCATTTTGTCCATACCTTTGGAAAAGTTAGCCGTCCTGCAGTTTCAAATGTTTCTGGTCACTAAAGCTTGGCTCCCCATCAGTCTGGCTTTCAACTGCAGTGTTAGGTTTTAGGGCCAATGTTGGAAGCTTAGTTGAAAAGGGGAACTATTTACCTAGTCATGTTGGACCTCTCAGCTTTATCCGTCACAGTCAATCAATCCATCCTAATCGGCACGTTGTCATTGGTGACCCACCTGGCCAGCAGCGCCTAACAGTGGTTCTGCTCCTTCATGAAGGAATGATCCGAGGATCCATCCCAGCCCATTTTAATCCGCTACATCATCCGTCACTTGTAGAGTATCTGGCCGGTTGTCCTGGATCCCCACCCTCATTTATGTGTTTCCTCTTTTTTACCTTGTTTAGTTTTGGCAGGCCAGCATGCAATAGGGTGCTGACCGCACATTTATATTGAGATTTCAGTTGCTGAACTGGGGTTTTCTGTGTTACAAAACTAGTCCTTGGAATCAGAGACTAGATAAGCTCCCAACATCTACAACTGAATGGTTCCAAAATGTAAGTGATCCTTTTTGAGAGTGGGGGGGGACAGAAGTCATTACAGACCATCTCTATTCCTCCTCTTTTTGGGCATTAGAATCTTAAGACAACCAAGGCCAAGAATTTGGGAATTCTACTTGGTCTATTGCTGAAAACAGTTCTCATGTCTCTAGGAATTCAGGTTCCATCACTCAAGAGACCCATATGAGAATTGATACGCTATATGAATGTACCTAAATTACATGGCCATTGCCTGTGACACAGAAGCTTGTGGGACACAGGTCCAGAGAACACTTCGACGTGATCAAACCTAAAGGGGTAGTTCGGTCAGAAATGTTATTGGACCAATCGATTGCACATGAATTTTAGAGCATACATATATGATTCTTTAAAAGAATTCCAATGCAACTTACCCGAGTTTCACTCACTTTAACACATGCGAAAACGACGGGTCGGGTAGCGCCATCTTGTACTAATCTTATCTGTTGGTCCATCACCCCAAGTTCAAGTGCCCTTATAGCACTAATTCAGATAACCCGCCCCTTAAGCTGACATCACTGGACGCTCACGCCCTTTTCACAATGCCAATGCACGTCTCATGTCAATGTCCTCTGTGAACAATCTACTGATGTGTCTCCATGGAAATGGCAAGAGGCCTAGTTCCTCGACAAGTGTAAACAAACCCTTTCTGATTACATAATGTTGGAGTTTCTTGTTCCTTCGTGTTAGTGCATTTCATTTCGAGTTTCCCTGACTTGTTTCTGCTCTGTTCGGCTATCTGCCAAGTACAACACACTGAGAGCCAGTACTTATACAGCCTAAAATGAATCAACTCAGAAGTCGCATTTCATTTCTTATATTATGGACAAATGTCTTTACAAAACCATATTTAAACATGTGTTCTTGCATGTTTTTAAAGTTTGAGCCTATTCATCTGGCTATTTTCACAGTGTTTTTGTAACAATGGCTGTTTTTTTGCTTGCATTTCTTTAACATTCAATATTAATGGGAAACCTCTTTTCTTTACTGTATACAAACAGAATCAGATGAAAGTCATGAGGATCATTTACCGGAGCCTGAACCCAGTCGTATGGAAGACGTTTCCACCTGGTGTACCTGCCATCATTGTGAGCCTATGTCTACTCTGGTGGAGAACTGCTGCTGCAGAGAAAACTCTGGCTGCTTGGCCTACATTGCCGTAGAAAACACCACCGCTATGCGTTACTGAGGTGCATAACATCAGGTCGCCTGCCTTACAAGAACAATGAGGATGGTGCTTATGCACGAACTTCGAGCTACAGTTCGCCCTCGTAATTCAAGTAATGAGTAAATTCACTCTATAGATGATGTCCATTTGAAGACAGACCGCTAACATAATGTGTTGTTCCTCTACATCAATATAACTTCGAAGGATCACTGACAAAATCATTTTTCTATAAATTGAATAAATGACTCATTCTAATCTGAAACCAAAGTGTTCATCTTTAGATTTATCGTCAAACAATTAAGTTTCTTTCACTTGGAAGCATCTCCCAAACTGTTTTTTGCTGGAATGTGCGTTCATGTTTCTAATTGATCCCTACTTGAAATCACAAGTAATATCAGTAATTTGCACAGAAAGGTACTTTTCAAAGCATAAGGAACAAGTTACTTACCTGTAACTGTTGTTCTCCAGCATGGGTCTGGCATGGATTCACATGCTCATGAATATCCCCCGTCGTCAGGCTGGGAATCCTCGGTAAAGAAAAATCAGTATCAGTTTCCTTTCTGATCTGTCTTTCGTAGTAGTAACCAATCACTGATCTCTGCGTCATACTGACCACAGCCAATGACTGCCCTCTCCCTAAGCCCAGCCTCTGGCAGCCATCTTCAGATTTGGTAGCACGTGAAGTGGCATTATGACCAAGTGAAGAGCCGTAGAGGGGTAGGCGGGAGGGTTTGCATGTGAATCCATGCCAGACCCATGCTGGAGAACAACAGTTACAGGTAAGTAACTTGTTCCTTCTCCAGCATGGGGTCGGGCATGGATTCACATGCTCATGAATAAAAGAATACATAGCAGTACACACATGCACAACCACGGGAGGTGGCAAAGGCTCAACATTAAGCATTACATCAAACTCAACATTAAGCAATTCTTACCTCCTCACCAGGCTCACCTTAGGCGAACAGGTTGCGCAGCACTGCTTGGCGGACCCTGGACTCCTCCCTGGAATCCCGATCGACGCAGTAGAATTTCGTGAAGGTGTGCGTCGACCTCCACGTAGCAGCCCTGCAGATGTCCAGCAAGGGCACACCAGATAGGAACGCCGTGGAAGCTGCGATCGCTCTGGTGGAATGGGCTCTCGGACGGCCAGGCAGCGGTCGGTTTGCCAACCGATGACAGTACATGATACAGCCGGAGAGCCATCTGGAAATGGAGGCCTTCGAGAGAGCCTTCCCCTGATTGACAGGTCCAAAGTTCACAAAAAGTTGTGACGTCTTCCGAAAACACTTTGTGCGGTCCACGTAGAACTTCAGCGCTCTAGCCACATCCAGCGAGTGCAAAGTCCCTTTCAGCCGGCGACGAAGGAGACGGGAAGAAAACAGGCAACACCAAGGGTTCGTTGAGGTGGAAGTTCGACGGCACCTTGGGCATGAAGGAGGGGTGCGTCCTGAGCACTACCCTCGTGTCGTGAAAAGTCAAGTACCGGGGCTTGCAGGAAAGGGCCTGGATCTCTCCCACCCGTCGTGCGGAGGTGATGGCCACAAGAAACGCTGTTTTCCACGACAAGAACTTCAACGGGGCCGAGTGCAGAGGCTCGAACGGAGGTCCCATGAGCTTGATCAGCACCACGTTGAGCTCCCACGCCGGGGCCGGAGCCTTCACCGGCGGGAACGATCTGAACAGTCCCTTCATGAATTCCTTCACCAGACGATGAGACCACAAAGACGTCCGCCCCGTGGTTCTGGTGTATCGGGAGATCGCAGCAAGATGAATCTTGATGGACGCGTGCGCCAGTCCAGCCTTGGCCAGCGTCAGTAGGTACGGCAGTACCTGGGGAGCCGTAATCCGCAGAGGGTTAATCTTCTGTGCGCGGCACCAGACAGAGAACCTCTTCCATTTGTGTCCATAGCATTTAAGAGTTGAGAACGCCCTGGCCTTTGCAAGAACCTCTCTGCAGTCAGCCGGTATGTCGTAGCCTCCAAACTAACGCTGCAGGAGCCAGGCCTGCAAGTTCAGCGACTTCGGGTCGTGATGGAGGATGGTGCCTCCTTCCCTGGAGAGAAGATCCGCGTCCACTGGCAGCTTGATTGACAGGGACGCTGACAAGTCCAGAAGGTCCGGGAACCATATCTGTCTCGGCCACGCAGGTGCGACGAGGATCATCCTGCAGCGTGACCTCTTGAGCTGGTTGATGAGCCGGATCAGAAGCGGCAATGGAGGGAACGCATAGAGGGACAGGCCCTCCCAGGGGAACGAGAAAGCATCGCCCATGCTCCTCGGCTGGGGAAACCTGCTGGGGAAACCTGCTGGCGAACCTCTGGCACTTGGAGTTCGCTGCCGTCAGGAAATCGCCCTCCTCTTAAAAGGTCGATCTGGGGTGTGCCCCACCGTCGGAAGAGGCGGTCCACTAGATCCTGTCGTAGTTCCCACTCGTGGCAAGAGCGCAGCTCTCTGCTGAGCGAGTCGGCGATGGTGTTCTTTATTATGAAACGGCACCAGAAACATCCCTTGGGCGACGGCCCAATGCCACAGGTCCTGTGCCTCCTTGGACAGGGCTGGGGATCTGGTACCGCCCCGCTTCCTGATGTAGAACAAGGTGGTGGTGGTGTTGTCGGTGAAGATCCTCACCACCTTGCCCTTGAGGGACGGAAGAAAAAAGACCTGAGGGCCCAAAACACTGCACGGAGTTCCAGAACGTTTATATGGAGGGACCTCTCCGCCGGCAGCCAAAGTCCCCTCGCGTGCAGGTTTTCGGTGTGCGCTCCCCACCCTTCCAGGGAGGCATCCGTGGTCACTGTCTTCTTGTCTTCTGGTGGCCCGGGGTCTGGAAGTCCATGCCCGCCGTCAGATGCGCGCGGGTGCCCCACCACCGGATCGCTCGTCGGAAACTCTCGTCGAGTGTGATCCTGTCCTCGAGGCCGCCCGTCGTCTGGATCCAGCGAGCGTCCAGGAACTCCTGCAACGGGCGCATCCGAAGCCTGCACAGGCGGATGAGATAAATGCAAGAGAACATCATTCCGAGGAGGGACTTGATGGACCTCACCTTGGCCGCGTCCGCAACCAGCATGCGCTGCACCTTGCCCAAGATGGCCCTCGTCCTTTCCTCCGACGGAGAGGCCAGAAGCGACACTGTGTTGAGCCTCGCTCCCAGAAACAGTGCATCTTGAGAGGGCACCAGGTGGGACTTGGCGTAGTTTATGGAGAATCCCAGGTCCGTGAGTAGTTGGACGGTCCTTGCCGTGTGCTCCGCGGCGAGCTCCTTCGTCTTCGCTCGGATGAGCCAGTCGTCCAGGTAGGGGTAGATGTGGATCCCCTCTCGGCGCAGCTGCGCAGCCACCGCTGCGAGGCACTTGGTGAACACCCTGGGTGCCGACCTCAATCCGAAGGGAAGGGCTCTGAACTGGTAGTGACGCCCTTGGACCACGAACCTGAGAAACTTTCGGTGTCCCTTTAGGATGGGGATATGGAAGTAGGCATCCTCCAAATCCAACGACGACAGGAAATCGCCCTCCTCCAGTTGACCCAGGACGTGTTGGAGGGTGACCATCCGGAACTTCTGTGCCTTGATGAATTTGTTCAGTCGTCGTAGGTCCAGGATGGGACGCCATCCTGCCGTCTTCTTCTTCACGAGGAAGTATCTTGAGTAAACTCCGGAGCCCCAAAGCCTGGGACGAGCTCGATGGCGCCCTTCTTGAGCATCGCCTTTACCTCCAAGAGAAGTTGAGGGGCGTGATGTTCTTTCCTGGCCACAGGGGGGACACGTGGGCACCTCTTTAGAAACTCAAGCGCGTGACCCTGAGGCAGGGCGTCCAGCACCCAACGGTCGGTGGAGATGGACTCCCACGCGCTGACGAAGCTCACCAGCCGCCCTCCCACCGGGGTGCTTCGGTGGTGGCCCGACCCCACGGCCGGTTCAGTCCTGCTTCGACGAGGCTTTGCCGCCTTGTCCTCCTTGGCGACGACGGCGGGGTCCGCCTGACTTGCCTCGTCCCCTGTAAGCTTCCTGTGACGACGAACGGGCCGCTTGATGGTAGGTGGAAAATCCGCCGCTGGAACCTTTGGAGGCACCCTGTTTGCCTCCGCCGCTCCGAAAGGGCGGCCGCCGTTGCTGGAGAACCCCAAGAGCCCAGGCCGTCTCCGTGTCCGCCTTGATGGCTTGAAGGGAATCGTCCACTGTTTTCCCAAACAGGTTGTTCCCGTCGAACGGCATGTCCAAGACTCTGGTCTGCACGTCCTGACGGAAGTCAGTAGCCTTGAGCCATCCACGCCGCCTAAGGCACACGCCGTTGCCCAACTGGCGAAATCCAGTGTCAGCGATGTCCGTCGCAATCGTAATGGCGTGGTCCGACGCCACCTCTCCTTCCTGCAAGATCTCTAGGGCTTCCGCCCTCTTGTCGTCTGGTAGGAAGTCCAGCAGGAGGGCCAGTTTGTACCACAACTCCCTGTCGTAGCGGGCTACGATAGCCAAGGCGTTGGCCGCCTTAATCGTCGTTGCTGCCGATAAGATGACTCTGCGTCCCATCGTGTCCAATTTCTTTCCCTCGCCGTCCAGAGGTTGACGTAGAGGCCACACCCCCCTCCCCTGCTTTCTTCCTGGCGCCGCGGAGACGACCGAGTCCGGGGTCGGCTGTGCCCGAAGGCACAAGGGGGCCGCGTCCGGGACCCGGTACTTCTTCTCGTACCGATCCCTCCTAGCCGGCGTCGTGGATGGGTTCTTGAGGAGGGCGAGGCCCTCATCCCAAATATCGTCTAGTAGAGGTACAGCGAGGACCGTCTTCCTCTTGGTCTCGCGCCGTTGATAAAGGAAACCTTCCTTCTTCTTCTCTTCCGGGCAGAGCTGGAAAAGCTCGGATGCCGTGGCGATCATGGAGTGAAACGATCCAATCTCGTCGGGCGGGGAAGCCCGGGTGGGAGGTGACGACGGGAGATCCTCATCGTAAACCTCGTCGATTGGAACCCGTCGCGGCCGTGTCAGTCCCCGTATCATCCCCACGTGTCGTGGACGGGGAGGAGGGCTGAGCAGGGCGCGATGGTTGAAAAGGAGGTGGAGGCTGAATCCTTCTTCTCTTAGGAGGAGGGCTCCCAGAAGGGCCTGGTTCCGGGTCCCCCGTCGGGAGCGGTTCCTCTGTTGGTGGTAGCGGCAGTCTCGTCCTTATCTCCCAGCATAAGGACTGTATAGCCAACAAAATGGCTGCCGAGTTGTCTTGCGGCACTGGTTGAGGGAGTTCCGACGGGCGATCAGGAGTCCCTCCCGACAGGATGGCCTTCCACGCCAGAGCCGTGGCCTAAGACTTCGATCAGCTCCTCCTCAGAGGTTGAGGCCGAGTCCACGACGACCTCCTGCCCCCCCTTTTTCTTCTCCGTCGGAGGTTTCACGGGGGTCCTGTCGATGGGCATGAAAGAGGACTCCCTCCGCGGTGGCAGGGAGATTCTGGGCCCCGAGGTCGCCACCACTGGTGTAGCCTCCACAGGCTGAGCCAGGGCCACCGCGACTGTCTCGATAGAGGCCTTGGCCGGATGGATCAAGGCTTTCACCACCTTAGGTGCGCTCACCGCCTTCTCCTTGGGGGAGGCTCACCACCTCGCCCCCCCTCCGATGGGGCCTTAGGGCATGACCGGGGTCTCTCCAGGAGTTTCGCCGGGTGCTCGGCCTTCCTCTTACCCGAGCCAGAGCGTTGGCTCGTGGTTGATGGCGCCGGGCAGGATGCGCCCTGCCTGGCGCCCGTAGAGCCCGACCGTTCGGCGCTCCCGGTGCCAGCGGACTCGCGGTGCTTGGCCTTCTGTTGGACCCCCCCGTCGCCGGGGCGCCCTCAAAGGTCTTAGAAGACCGCTCGGACTTCTTCTTCTTCTCGCCTGACGGGCTCTTTCCTTCCAGCCAGTTGGCGAGACGTTGATGGCGGTCCTTCATGGTCCGCTCCGACATATTGCCGCAAAACGCACAGTCCTCCTCCACGTGCGTCTTGTCCTCATGTAGGCAGTAAAGGCAAAGGGAGTGTTTGTCCTCCTTAAAGACATTCTGAAGCTGGCATTCAGGGCAGACCCTGAACAGCTTTTCGGGCGTCGAGCTTCCCTTCTCCTGGGCCATGCTCGAGAAGGGCCTGAGAAACTTCTGGAATCCTCCAAAAGCGTGCTCGACGAAATCTTCACCCTTGAGGGGCGTAGAAGAATCCGACACGGGTCCCCGTTGATTGGATAAAGAAACGGTGGAGCTTGAGGCTCTTTTGACCGAAAAAAGAGACATTTTTCTAAGAAAAACGTGAAAAAAAGCACTAACGCTCGAGAGCAATAGCACGAGGATCCCAACACTTGAACGTGCGGTAAAAATCTGAAGATGGCTGCCAGAGGCAGGGCTTAAGGAGAGGGCAGTCATTGGCTGTGGTCAGTATGACGCAGAGATCAGTGATTGGTTACTACTACGAAAGACAGATCATAAACGAAACTGATACTGATTTTTCTTTACCGAGGATTCACAGCCTGACGACGGGGAATATTCATGAGCATGTGAATCCATGCCAGACCCCATGCTGGACAACAATGCCTTACATTTTAAAAGGTAATGTAAACAAAAAAAATCTAATTAATGGGTTTATTGAAGTAAACTATTTCTGCATCTCCTACACAGCTAGTACAGATTTGTGGCATATCGTGGAGTCATGGAAGACTGGGATTTCACGTTCAACGAGTAATACCTGCCCGTGTGGTTTGAGCCATTTGTGATGAATTCCCCAGTGACTACAGACAATACCATGGATTTATACAGGCAGTACCTCGGCCTCAGCAGTATAATTTGTAGTGTCATTGCCATCCACTTCACCAAACTAAATAAAAAATTAGTTAATCTGAACAGTTGTTGGACATTTTTTGCAAGTTCACAACATGTCCAAAAATCTAAGAGCATCGTAAAATATTGGTGTGCTTTAACAAGTTTACTGGCCTATCGCACTCGCCACATCCATCCCCCTCCGCTATCAATAACAGTTAGCACCGGTGGGCGTGTTCTCACAAAGGGGCTGGGAGGATGTGTACGCGCATGGTGCCGAATACCATGTACACCACAAAGGGTTCGTTCACATGGGCACCCATATCCACATGGCCACCCCAGACCCAGTGTCTCCAGGCTCCTATTGAAGACCCCATCCCTGCAATCAACTGTGTCTTTGGACTGTGTTCCGGGCCCATTGCGCTTGCATCATCCACATCCATCCCCCTCAGCCATCAATGACAGTTCACACTTGTGGGCGTGTGCTTGCAAGGGGTCTGCACCGACGGGATTGAGGAGGTCAAACATTGTCATAAGAGGCCTGGTGTGTGTGAACAAACATGTCAGACGTTCACATACACCCACTTCTGTAAAGCTTTATAAAACAATGTGGGGGTTAACAAAAAACCTCTGAGATCGACAACAGATATCGCCAGCTCTCCACTTTTTACCTTGAATGCCGAGTCAGCTCATCTGTTCTTCAAAGTAACGGTTAGTTAACTTTTACTATTGTTTTTTGTAGTTTCAATGTTCTCTGCCAGGCCACTTTCTATTGCTTTATACTCTATGTACACCCCATTCTCATTTTATTTTGTTCAAAATGTCTACACCATTATGAACCGTCCTACACATTTTTACCTCTGTAATTAGCACATAAAATTACAGAGTAGTGTTTCCAAATGTACATTTTGGTAGTGCACGTTTGCGTTACGTGCCATTTTTTTTTATAAAGTAAAACATTTTTAAATTATCAAAGGAATATGATGTTTGATTTACTCACTGTGGTACTTTTTTTTTTAATAGTAATATTTATTTATATTTATTTACAAGATTATAGGGACAATCCACCAGTGCCTTGTTGTATCGTTTTGGGTTGCACTAAGTCCTGCATGCATTTTCAAAGGATTTAAATTTAATAAGAAAATGGGTCTGGAGCTGTGGATTTCCATTATTCGAAATTGAAAGCAGAGTCAAGGATGTCATGGATGGCATGATGGGCAATCGATTTTGCGCCTGCAGCACACACTTCTCAGAAGATATGTGCCAACAATCACAGTACACTAAAAAGCCTCACTCCAGACTCCTTTGCAAATTACTTCCCAATGCTGCTCCAACTGAATTTCAGCACACGCTGACACAGGTGAGTAGTGGACAGTGAATTTCTAAATGTATTTTACAATTTTCTAACTTTGCCTGTATAATATGTCTTATAAATGACCTCTCAATATAGCGAAATAGTCTGAACAGGTAACATAATGAACTGTTTTCAGTTTTTGGGGAATAGTTCCAGTGAAATGTTATTAGACAAGTTTCCTTCGTGACACAATGTACTGTGGTTTGTACATTTTGAATTTTTGATTACTTTGTGTATCTCTACATATACTCGAATAGTTCAAAACAATGGGAGCCTTTTGAAAAATACACTCACATTGCGTCCTTTAAGAGAAAGGTCATTTTTTTAAAAGATTACCATGTCTGTCTTTATGTAGACCGAACGTTACCATGTAGGAAACAAAAGACACATCCAAAATCCTAACCATGAGGCCAAGCAACTTGCAAACTTTTTTTTCATCGTTTTTGATGTGGCCAAAATCGTAATCCTAATGTCCATTTTCTAATGAACAATGGTATGAATGTATAAAATCAATTAAAGGACTGTGATGCTACGTCGAGTTAACAGCAATCTCGCTCACCTTTCAAGTAAGTTTTTTAGAATATTCCTTCCGATGAGACTATGCAAAATATGTATTTGTTAAAGGTCAACTTAAAACATTACACGGCCCTCGGAAGTGTAGTTATGGTTAAGTTGCTAAACTCGCTTTTTTGGTGGCTTAGAACTTCTCACCAAACTTTGCAAAAAAAAGTATATGGCGGGCTCTGAATTTTTTCGCCAAGTTGGGTGAGGTTTTGTGCAGGGGGGGAGGCAAAGTTATAGGGGGGTCCCAAATTTCTTTTTTTTTCCCCCATTGACTGAATGGCCAAAACTTTGCACCAAATTTGTGGCATGAGCGGGGTTTGGGTCAGAAAGTGTGCTTTTGTGTGTTTGGTGGGAATCCGATCAGTACTTTTGTTGAAAACGACTGAAATGCACATCTCAAAAAATTAGAGCAGACCCATTTCCCTGTTCGCTCCACGCACTGAAGTCTCATTGGCCTGCGGTACGCCGGTACGCTGTGATGTCGGCGAACATTGGACGCGGACGGTGGTTGGCTGGAGGGAAGCGTGCTGTGCGTCAAAGGTTTTGGGAAACGCTGCCATGGTGTATCAGAGGAGAATGTGCCGGCAGAAGGGTCTAGAAAAAATGTTTTGGCGGCAAGAAGGGAAAAAAAAGGATTGGGGGAATAAGAAGGGATTTGTGTGAGATATGTGAATAGGTGGAAGAAGACGGAGGACTGGCTGCAGTATTCTTGCGTATTGCACCACATCACAAGTACCTACACAGGCGACTACTTTGTGTGGTGATTGGAAGCAGCTGTCGTAACGGCCCGATAGCTTGTGCTGCGACCTGTTTGCGCCGACCTCTTTCTGTGGTGAGTGGTGGCAGGCGATTTTCAGAAGGGGAGTGATTTGCACAGGACATAGGTTGAGTGGGAGTGCGGGTGGTTGTGCTGTGCGGATGGATTGCGGTAGTTGTGGACATGGTGGCATGCATGGGTGCATGAAATTGGGGTGGCTCTGTTGAAGGGTTATACTATTGGGTGCATGGCCCTAGGCCGTATGGCATGCAGTTAAGAGCCTAGGCCTTCAGCACACCCACCACAGCAATGCATGTCTTACTCTGCATTCGGTAGAGGGTGGTGCTTACATAGTGTGGTGTGTGCAGATAGGTTGGAGTAGGACCAATGTTGCGAACAGTATGTGAGAGAATAATTTGTGAATGAAGTGGGTACGGCCATAGTATGTGAATGAAAGTGCACAGGGGTGCAGGAGACAGTGGTTTCCTTCTACATTATGGTAACGGTTCCACTTTTTTGCTGCATAGCTCCATGGCGGTGCACAGGTTGGGTAGGAGTGATGGTGGCAGTGGTGTGTATGTGGATTGTCGTACTTGGTGACATGCATGGTGGCATTACATTGCAGTGGGTGTGTTGAAGGTCTAGACTATTGGGTGCATGGCCGAAGGCTGTAGGGTATGCACTGAAGAGCTTAGGGCTTGAGAATAGTCACAGCAGTAATGCATTTGTGACTCTACATCAGTTAGAGGTTGGTGACTTGCACAGAATGGGTGAGGAGCAAATTTCAGATGCAATAGAGCAGCAGAAGTGAGCTCGAATGCGTGCACGTTTGGTTGCGTAGGTGAGGTCACTGTTAGAACATGGCAAAGTTTTTATGTGTGGTTGAAGATGGTGCAGTGAAAGGTCACGCAGTGTGTGCACTGGGTGCAGTGTTTGCATGAGTATGGAAGAGGGTTTGGTTGAAGTGCAGCTTATACGTGCTTGGATAGTGTGCTGTGTGCAGATTGCTTGGAGTAGGGGCAATGTTGTAACATTTTGTGGTTAGGTTGGCAGTGACAACACTTTCTGAATGGAAGTGGGTAAAACCATACTAAGTGAATGAAAGGGCGTAGGTGTGCCGGAGACAGTGTAATGTTTGTAGAATATGGTAACTGTTGCATTTAACGCTGTGTAGCTCCATTGCGGTGCAGAGGTTGGGTAGGAGTGCTGGTGCCAGTGGTGCATATGTGCATAGTGGCAGTTGGCGACATGCCGACATGTATGGTTGCATTATGGTGCGGGAATGTGTGCAAGGAGCACACCCACTGCAGCAATGCAGGTTTGACAGTGCATCAGACAGAGGGTGGTGAGCTTTGGAGAATGGGGGTGGAGCACATTGTAAACGTGCTGCAGCAGCACAAGTGAGTTGAAAAGCGTTTATTGTGCGACCATGGTTGGGTGATAGTTGCTTTCACACTGGGGAGGACACAGTTATATCGAGTGGGGAGGAGTTTGCCAAAAAGCCTAATTAGCTAATTGCGCTTTCCAAATAGTCTCTTGTGCACATGTGTTGTGCTAAAAGACACATGCTCTACCGCATTGGTTGTTGCATGTGTTAGCTGTCATCCAGATGAAAAATGAACATTAGTTTTAATAGGTTTTCTCTGGATGAACAGGTGCAGGTTGAAATTGTAAAAACAATGAAGAATTTTTCTTCAACGATGTTCTCTCCGATGATAGTTACAGGAAAGACCCCTGAATGCTTAGGCAGGGGTTCCTTAATCCGAACGAGCGTAACCTGTGTAGTTCATGTTGTGCACTAGGTATGGTCGTTCTCTAGCCGACCGGTTTCTGTGGAACAAATTAGTGGGCCACATTCATCAGGGCTTCGCAGGGCATCTGGGTATGTGCCTGCTGGGAATCACATCTGTATCTCTTCAAAAACACTCCCTGTAGAGGTGACAAGGAGGGAGGGGAGAGAGATTGGGCACAGGTAAATATCTAGTGCTATGTCCAAAGATTGTCTCGAAACACTACATTAGTATATAATGAGGGGAGAAGGCTTACCCGCTCCGTGTGGTCTGGTAACTTAGCACGGTGGGTGAGACGACCCGGAACCTGTGGGCCAAAAGACAATGAATACTGTCAATAGTGATGCCTAAGTGCATCGTTTCGGAAAAGCAACAGGTAGCATGATAATTGCTATCTATTTTAACCAAATTGAGTGTATATCCTGTCTACAGCGACACGCGCTGCGTGGTCGCTGATGGTTTAGCAAACATACGAGGACATCCTGAGTCAAGGACACCACGCTCGAGGGGAGGGAATGGGTGGGGGGGGTGGCAGTCCGAGGCAAACCGCGAGGGGTGGTCGCTTACCTTGGAGCGTTCGTCTCTGTTCGCGTAACGAACCGCGCGCGAGAGATGTGTTTCTCAGCGGGCGGCGTTCGCAGACTGTTTTTATTTCCATTGTGTGCCGCGCGCGCGCGCCTGGCTCTAGCATGGCCGCCCCATCTGAAGGAGGCGGCGGCCATCGCAGAGTCAGGCAACGCGCGTCGCGGATCGCAGGGACATCGGCCAGCCACATTGTGCCTGGAGGGCACTGGTCACCGAAAAGGTATGATTCATTACTGTATGTTCAATGGCAATAGTTCACATGACCCCATAGCTCTCACACAGTGCGAGCGAATGCAGAGGAATGCAATGTAGAGAGAAGCAGAGAAGCACAAATCACAACACTATATCACAACATAAAATTAGAGGAATAACCACTGGTCCACTTTCAATCTGGCTCATAAGGTTGCCAATGATTGCCAGTGCGTTGCTTCATTCAGCCCAAATTTGTCTGTTTTGAGACGGAAAATCCAAAGTTGTTCCCGTCTGAACAGCAAGTTCTGTATATTCCCCCCTCTGGTGGGGATGGCCATTTTTTCGATTATTGTCCAAGTGAAATCTGCCGGGGTGTGCTTTTGGGCTAGAAAATGTTCCACCATAGGTGCCGTAATCTTCTTCGTGCGGATGCATGATCTATGTTCTGCAAGGCGTGTTTTAATAGGACGTGTTGTCATGCCTACGTAGCGTTTGTTGCAGGGGCATGTAATGATGTAAATCACGTTACTGCTGTTGCAGTTCGTAAATGTTTTTTGAATCCACGGGAAATGCCACCCTATGTCAATGGAGGTGGTTCTCTTGGTGCTGGAGCAAGCATTACATGCGCCACAAGGAGTGTGGCCAGTTTCTGGGTTCTGTCCCCACAGTGTGTTTGGTTTGGGTTCTATTTCTTTGTATGAATGTACGAGGGCGTCACGTAAGTTCTTCCTTCTTTTTAATGCAAACCTTGGGGTTTCTATACTGTGCTGGCCGACGTTGAGGATTGCCAAAGTTTCACGATTTCTTTCTTGATCTTGTTGATGAGTGGAGAAAAGCTCATTACTGCTGTTATAATGTTGTTGGCTTCATTCGGCTTGGCTTGATGTTCCATAGTGACTTCGCGTGGGATGTTACTGGCTCGTTTGCGTGCCTGTTTAATTATACGTTTAGGATACCCCCTATTGTGGAGTTTGGTTGCGAGGTCTGCTGATTGTCGATTGTAATCTAGTAATGTTGAACAGTTTCTCCGGTATCTAAGGAATTGTCCAAACGGTAAGTTCCTTCTCAAACTGGTAGGGTGGAAGCTCCCGTAGGTGAGTAGTGAGTTTCTATCCGTAGGTTTGTTAAACACTGTGCTGTGGATGGTTGCATTTCGTATCTCGAGAGTGAGATCTAGGAAATGTACAGACTCTGTACTATGGGTCTCTGAGAAATTGAGAAAGGGGTTCTGACTGTTGAGCCATGTCATGAACAATACAAGCTCAGGTTCAGTGCCTTTGAAGAGGAGTAACACATCGTCGATGTATCTAGACCATAATTCCAATTTGGGTAGCCATGGGTTAGCTGGATTGTAGATTCTTTCTTCTTCAAAGTTGGCTACGTATAAGTTCGCAAGACTCGGGGCGATTGTGGCTCCCATTGCCGTCCCAGAAACTTGTTCGTAGAACGAGTTCTCATAGATGAAGAAATTTTTGGTCAAGGCAATCTCCGCTAATTGCATCACTAGGGTAACTGGAGTTTGCATGGGAGGATCTCTTTCTCGTAGTATTTGCTCAATGACTCTAAGTGTGGCCATTTGGGGGATCTTAGTGTAGAGGGATTCGATGTCCAGTGTCACCAGGATGTTGTGTGCAGGATTGAAAGGGCGGTCCTTGATGAGTTCTAGAACGGCTGTAGTGTCCTTGAGGTATGAACGCATTTTCACAACTTCTGGTTTCAAAAAATAGTCCACAAACTGTGACAGTGGTTCCAGTATAGAGCCTATCCCGGATACAATAGGTCTGCCGGGTGGTGGATTCCTCCCTTTGTGGATTTTTGGTAGAGCATAGAAAGCCGGTTTTTTAGGGTATTTAGGGTTAAGGAATTCATACTCTTTGTTACTGATAAGTTCCTCAGCAATGGCTTCCTCTAGAATGGGTACTATCTGCCGTCTGATAGCTTCAGTGGGGTCCGATCCAAGTGGTCTATAGCTCGCATGATCTTGTAGGAGTTCCATCACCATTTGGTGGTATGCCATAGTGTCCATTATTACCATGGCACCCCCTTTGTCGGCTGGTTTTATGGTAATAGCGTCATTGTTGGATAGGGATAGAAGTGCCTGTTTATTCTTCTTGGAAAAAATTTTGAATCCCGGCATACTTTCTGACTCCAGTTCCTCCAGTTTCTTCAGGAGTGCTTTCTCAAACGTGATGGACTCGGGTGTAATGGCATTAGGCGGGGGGTAGAAGGTGGATTTTCCTCTCAGGGTGGTAGCCTTCTTCTCTTCTGAGAGTTTAATTTGCCCAAGATATTGTTTCAACCTGATTTTTCTGATGAGTTGGGCAATTTCTATCCTAGTTTGGAATGGGTCATGCTCGGCTGTGGGCACAAATGAAAGTCCCTTCTCGAGTAGATCTTCTTCATCTGGAGATAGGATATATTGTGAAAGATTTATCACTAGGCTTTCTGTTTGAAGTCTGCTCTCCTGTGGGCGTCTTCCAGAGTATCGATTCATTCGTTCGATGCTGTTGCCTGTCCTTGGCCGCGACCTTTGCTGCGGGTGACCCGAGTTGGTTGATTCTGCCAATGTACTTGCGGTTGCCAATTGCCTCTCCCTTTGTTCTTGGCTTTTCCTTGCCCTCTTTGAAAAAAAGGTCTTGATGGGCCACTATTGGCTAGGGCTGTTCCACTCAGTGAGCTGCTAGATCCTGAGGTGTTTGATCCACTCCCTGAACTTCCACTCGAGAATGCCCATTGGTTAGGTCTTGCTCGGTTGTTGTAAATTCTTTTTCTGTTGTGTTGGTTTACTTGTTGGCCTGGCGTGGAGGTGTTGTTGGCACTCAGGTCCTCATAGTATGCATCCGTGATGTAGGGATAGATTCTCTCTTGTGTATAGACCGCCAGATCTTTTTTGAGTTTGGTAACTTTCTTGTTGAGATTAAAGTCTCTAAATTCTTTCATTGTGGCCTCTAGGTCCTCCAAGCTTTTCTTATATTGGGCAAGGACATTCGAAGATTTAAGGTTCTCTTGTCTCTCTTCTATCTCCTTCATTAGTTTTTCGGACACAGATTTGGCTGTGCTGATGATTAATATCAGCCAGTCCCTGGTGCATTTATTAGAGATATAACTCCAGTCCTTCCTGAACTCTATATGTTCCAGGAATATTCTGGGTTCTATCCGTATAATCAGTCCCACGGGAGCTGCATGGGCTCGTAGATACTCTGTCATTATTGCCCGATGCAGTTCTGTTCTTATCAATTGTTTTTTCAGGACCTCCAGCTCATTCCATTCATTATTCGCCATCCCTGGGGCTGGTATGGATATTTCATCTCCTAGAATTGAGGGGATTGCCAGGATGGTATCTACCATTTCTTCAGCAAAAGCCAGGCATCTTGCTTCGGCCATTGTAAAGGTGCGGTCGGATGTAAGTGGGGTATCTTACTCTTGGTATGTCTGCCAAACAAAAACAGGCAAAATGGTGTAGGTACTCGAAAGTTTCAAGTTATAGTCCACAGCCCGTGGCTGTAAGAAGGACTCCACAAAGTCAAAGGGGACTACTTATGGGTATCTCAACTGTGTATTGCCCAAAACCGTTTTCACACTGGGGAGGACACAGTTATATCGAGTGGGGAGGAGTTTGCCAAAAAGCCTAATTAGCTAATTGCGCTTTCCAAATAGTCTCTTGTGCACATGTGTTGTGCTAAAAGACACATGCTCTACCGCATTGGTTGTTGCATGTGTTAGCTGTCATCCAGATGAAAAATGAACATTAGTTTTAATAGGTTGTCTCTGGATGAACAGGTGCAGGTTGAAATTGTAAAAACAATGAAGAATTTTTCTTCAACGATGTTCTCTCTGAAGATAGTTACAGGAAAGACCCCTGAATGCTTAGGCAGGGGGTCCTTAATCCGAACGAGCGTAACCTGTGTAGTTCATGTTGTGCACTAGGTATGGTCGTTCTCTAGCCGACCGGTTTCTGTGGAACAAATTAGTGGGCCACATTCATCAGGGCTTCGCAGGGCATCTGGGTATGTGCCTGCTGGGAATCACATCTGTATCTCTTCAAAAACACTCCCTGTAGAGGTGACAAGGAGGGAGGGGAGAGAGATTGGGCACAGGTAAATATCTAGTGCTATGTCCAAAGATTGTCTCGAAACACTACATTAGTTTATAATGAGGGGAGAAGGCTTACCCGCTCCGTGTGGTCTGGTAACTTAGCACGGTGGGTGAGACGGCCCGGAACCTGTGGGCCAAAAGACATGAATACTGTCAATAGTGATGCCTAAGTGCATCGTTTCGGAAAAGCAACAGGTAGCATGATAATTGCTATCTATTTTAACCAAATTGAGTGTATATCCTGTCTACAGCGACACGCGCTGCGTGGTCGCTGATGGTTTAGCAAACATACGAGGACATCCTGAGTCTACACATTGAGTCGCGCGTCTGAGTCAAGGACACCACGCTCGAGGGGAGGTGAATGGGTGGGGGGGGGGGTGGCAGTCCGAGGCAAGCCGCGAGGGGTGGTCGCTTACCTTGGAGCGTTCGTCTCTGTTCGCGTAACGAACCGCGCGCGAGAGATGTGTTTCTCAGCGGGCGGCGTTCGCAGACTGTTTTTATTTCCATTGTGTGCCGCGCGCGCGCGCCTGGCTCTAGCATGGCCGCCCCATCGGAAGGAGGCGGCGGCCATCGCAGAGTCAGGCAACGCGCGTCGCAGATCGCAGTGACATCGGCCAGCCACATTGTGCCTGGAGGGCACTGGTCACCGAAAAGGTATGATTCATTACTGTATGTTCAATGGCAATAGTTCACATGACCCCATAGCTCTCACACAGTACGAGCGAATGCAGAGGAATGCAATGTAGAGAGAAGCAGAGAAGCACAAATCACAACACTATATCACAACATAAAATTAGAGGAATAACCACTGGTCCACTTTCAATCTGGCTCATAAGGTTGCCAATGATTGCCAGTGCGTTGCTTCATTCAGCCCAAATTTGTCTGTTTTGAGACGGAAAATCCAAAGTTGTTCCCGTCTGAACAGGAAGTTCTGTATATTCCCCCCTCTGGTGGGGATGGCCATTTTTTCGATTATTGTCCAAGTGAAATCTGCCGGGGTGTGCTTTTGGGCTAGAAAATGTTCCACCATAGGTGCCGTAATCTTCTTCGTGCGGATGCATGATCTATGTTCTGCAAGGCGTGTTTTAATAGGACGTGTTGTCATGTCTACGTAGCGTTTGTTGCAGGGGCATGTAATGATGTAAATCACGTTACTGCTGTTGCAGTTCGTAAATGTTTTTTGAATCCACGGGAAATGCCACCCTATGTCAATGGAGGTGGTTCTCTTGGTGCTGGAGCAAGCATTACATGCGCCACAAGGAGTGTGGCCAGTTGCTGGGTTCTGTCCCCACAGTGTGTTTGGTTTGGGTTCTATTTCTTTGTATGAATGTACGAGGGCGTCACGTAAGTTCTTCCTTCTTTTTAATGCAAACCTTGGGGTTTCTATACTGTGCTGGCCGACGTTGAGGATTGGCCAAAGTTTCACGATTTCTTTCTTGATCTTGTTGATGAGTGGAGAGAAGCTCATTACTGCTGTTATAATGTTGTTGGCTTCATTCGGCTTGGCATGATGTTCCATAGTGACTTCGCGTGGGATGTTACTGGCTCGTTTGCGTGCCTGTTTAATTATACGTTTAGGATACCCCCTATTGTGGAGTTTGGTTGCGAGGTCTGCTGATTGTCGATTGTAATCTAGTAATGTTGAACAGTTTCTCCGGTATCTAAGGAATTGTCCAAACGGTAAGTTCCTTCTCAAACTGGTAGGGTGGAAGCTCCCGTAGGGGAGTAGTGAGTTTCTATCCGTAGGTTTGTTAAACACTGTGCTGTGGATTGTTGCATTTCGTATCTCGAGAGTGAGATCTAGGAAATGTACAGACTCTGTACTATGGGTCTCTGAGAAATCCGATGGGGCGGCCATGCTAGAGCCAGGCGCGCGCGCGGCACACAATGGAAATAAAAACAGTCTGCGAACGCCGCCCGCTGAGAAACACATCTCTCGCGCGCGGTTCGTTACGCGAACAGAGACGAACGCTCCAAGGTAAGCGACCACCCCTCGCGGTTTGCCTCGGACTGCCACCCCCCCCACCCTCCCCACCCCCCACCCATTCCCTCCCCTCGAGCGTGGTGTCCTTGACTCAGACACGCGACTCAATGTGTAGACTCAGGATGTCCTCGTATGTTTGCTAAACCATCAGCGACCACGCAGCGCGTGTCGCTGTAGACAGGATATACACTCAATTTGGTTAAAATAGATAGCAATTATCATGCTACCTGTTGCTTTTCCGAAACGATGCACTTAGGCATCACTATTGACAGTATTCATTGTCTTTTGGCCCACAGGTTCCGGGCCGTCTCACCCACCGTGCTAAGTTACCAGACCACACGGAGCGGGTAAGCCTTCTCCCCTCATTATATACTAATGTAGTGTTTCGAGACAATCTTTGGACATAGCACTAGATATTTACCTGTGCCCAATCTCTCTCCCCTCCCTCCTTGTCACCTCTACAGGGAGTGTTTTTGAAGAGATACAGATGTGATTCCCAGCAGGCACATACCCAGATGCCCTGCGAAGCCCTGATGAATGTGGCCCACTAATTTGTTCCACAGAAACCGGTCGGCTAGAGAACGACCATACCTAGTGCACAACATGAACTACACAGGTTACGCTCGTTCGGATTAAGGACCCCCTGCCTAAGCATTCAGGGGTCTTTCCTGTAACTATCTTCAGAGAGAACATCGTTGAAGAAAAATTCTTCATTGTTTTTACAATTTCAACCTGCACCTGTTCATCCAGAGAAAACCTATTAAAACTAATGTTCATTTTTCATCTGGATGACAGCTAACACATGCAACAACCAATGCGGTAGAGCATGTGTCTTTTAGCACAACACATGTGCACAAGAGACTATTTGGAAAGCGCAATTAGCTAATTAGGCTTTTTGGCAAACTCCTCCCCACTCGATATAACTGTGTCCTCCCCAGTGTGAAAACGGTTTTGGGCAATACACAGTTGAGATACCCATAAGTAGTCCCCTTTGACTTTGTTGGGTGATAGTTGCAACATGCTACAGTATTTGGTGAGCGTCAGGAGATGGTGCAGTGAGAAGTTGTGCAGTGTGGACACAGGGTGCAGTGTTTATGTGATGCGAGTATGGCAGAAGGTAATGTTGAAGTGCAGCTAATATGTGCTTGGTTAGTGTGCGGTGTACAGATTTATTGAAGTTGCCCCAATATTGTGAAGTTGTTGTGCTTAGGTTGCCAGTGACACAAGACTTGTGAATGGCAGTGGGTATGGGTGGTGCAGGCTGTGGTATGTTCGTGGATTGTGCTAATTGTGACACATTTTCGTGAACAGATGTTCTATGGTGTGGGGGAGTTGGGTAGAAGTGCTAGTACGTATGTTACTGTTTGTGCATATGGTTAGCTGCCCACATGGTCGCATGCATGTATCTGTAGTATTGTGGTGGGTGTGGGCAAGGGGTGCACTGTTGTGTGCATGGCCAAATATGTGCTGGGTGCGCTGCAGGATCTTTGGTGATGCTGCAATCGTGCATTTGTTAGCAGAAGTTTCTGGTAGAGGGGTTTTGGAATGAAATGGAATGTGCACAGACAGTGTGTAGCAGTAAATATGGAGTGGTGTACAGAAATGATAATGTGAAATGCAGAGGTTTTGTATGTGATCACTGCAGGCATGTTAGTTAATTTGACAGCATTCAATGAGGGAACGCTGCAAAAATGCCACTGCAAAGGGAAGAAGTACTGGCCTGTGGCCCTCACCGTAGATGGGAAAGCGTACGTGGCACATCCTGCCATTATGAGCATGCTGGCAATGTAAATGGAATTGTGGGAAATAGGCAATTCGGTGTTTCGGGTGTGGTTGCCAGGAAGGGGTGATACCATATCTTCCCAATACTGTGTCTTAAGGTTAGTGGACATGGAGAGAGGCACAGTGCTCATCGTCGGTGATGCCTTTCTGTGTCATCTGCACAGGTGTTGTGTGCAAAGAGGCGTTGCTGGTAATTTCAGGTTGGAAGGAGTGGACGCTTTCTGGGGCTGTAAGGGTGACTGCAGTTTCGGCTGGATGTTTCGGCTTTGCAGATATGTGGCCTCCGTCACAAATGTAGACTTTGTCATGGTGTACTATGGAAGTCTACATTTGGGTTACATGTCGTGTGGACGTTTAATTCGTCACCTGAAGAGGTTGCTGAACGCAGTGATGCAGATTTTTCCTACTGCCAAGGTTGTTTTCTCATGCATAACACCAAGAGGAGTATGGGCCCATGCCGGTGCAATTTGTCCCTAGCCAGAGTTCAGAAGGTGTGTTATAAACAGAAGCATGTGTGAATGTATGCAGACTGCTGACATGTTCTCCATCCACTCTGAGATCATGAGGTGGCAAAATATGCAGTGGTTCCGTAGAAATGGCATTTGTTTGAGCGCCATTGGCAATGCCGTTTTCTTTTACACTGTGCAAGAAGCATTGACCAGAATGTGGTAAAAATGTGAGTAGAGGCAAACAAACGCACATAAAAAAGAAAAAAAGTATATACCTTTATACATCTAGGATGGAAGACTCAATCCCATACCCAGCTTGAGATTGCTTCCCCGCCCACCCCCTCACTCTCACGAAAAGGTAGGTACTTTCAGGATTACACGTGCCACATCCTGGGTGGCCATGTGGATGTATGCGGATTGAGAAATCGTGCATACTTTTACTAAAGTTTGCAATAGACGTGCTTTGGAATGGCACGACACTTGTACTGTAATTGTCTAACGGTACATTTGAAGTGGAGTACAGGAGTGAGTGTTGGATGATGGTGGCTTCGATGCGATTGGTGGGTGTGTGTGCCTATTTACGCGTAACCCAATGAGGTACTGCTGCAGAGAAGATAGTGGAAAGGGAACAAGGACTGCTCCAGTTTTACAGGGGTGCGGCCCTCACAGTACTTTGGGAGGCGCAAGTGCTACAATCTGCCCTTCCCACTATGTTGTCCAATTGACATGGGACTGTGGGGAGTGTCCAATCAGGTGATTAGGGTGTGCGGCAATAGGAAGAAGGACTCCTGCTTCACTCGGGCCCGGCCCTCACCCTACTTGGGGAACCACTTGTGCCACATTCTGCCCTTTCGAGCCATGCTGGCCTATGGAAATGGGACTGTAAGGATTGTCCTATCAGGTGCTCGGAGTGTGCATCACAGGAAAGCGCACAAATAGGAAGAAGGACTCCACCTGCTTCACTGGGGCACAGACCTTGCGCTAGTTCGGAAAGCGCACGTGCCACATTCTGCCCTTCGAAGCATGCTGGCCAATGGATATGTGACTGTGGGTATTATCCAATTAGCTTCTTAGGTTCCGCCTCACAGGAAGGGGCGGTAACAAAATTATTACTTTACTTTGTGTACTCAGACTGGTAGAAATTTAGAGATGCAGAGTGTGGTTACTAGGTGATGTCTTTATGGTACATTTGCGCAGCTATGCCCGGGAAAGAGACTTGCATGGCCATTTCGGGTTGAAGGAGTGGAGGCTTTGTGGTGCGCTGCCGATGTCTGTAATTTCGACGTTGTCATTGGCCTTTGCAAACAAGTGGTTACTTTCGCGCCTTTTCATGTTGTCGTGGTACAGTATGAAGCTCAGCATTTGGGTTACGCGCCTTGTTCATATGTGTTGCATCAACTCAAGAGATTGATGAAAGCAGTGAAGCATTTTTTTCCCACTACGAAAATTCTATTCCCATCTATACAAACAAGAAGAGGGTGGGACTGTTCTAATGCAGTTTGTTCACACCCAGGGGCGGAATGTGTATCATCAATGGAAAAATGTCTACTTTGTTGTGCAATTCTAGAATGTTCTTCTGCAACAATGACATCATTGCTTCTCAAAATGTGGATTTATTCCATAACAATGGCATTTCTTTGTCGAACATTGGCAATGGTATTTTGTTGCTCCATCTACAAGATGCGGTGAAGAGCTTACTGTAAGAATGCGCGGAGTACAGAAAAAGAAAAATCTGTATAAAAAGTGAAAATCCTATTCATATCCATACCACTAAGAAGAGTATGCACCTGTTCTAATGCAGTTTAATCACAGAGAGAGGGTGGAAGGTGGAAGCATGTGTACTTTTTTGTATGATGCTGCAATGTCCTTCAGCAACAATGACATCATTGATTCCAAAAATGTGGACTTATTCCATGACAATGGCATTTATTTGTCCAATATTGGCAATGGTGTTTTGTTGTTCCATCTACAGGATGCAGTGAAGAGCTTACTGTAAGAATGTGCAGAGTGCAGAAAAATACAACATTCTCTATAAAAAACACAAAAAGTTTCTTTAAAAGCATCTAAAAAAACAAAATCACAAAAGGCTCTTTTTAGAGCCACCACTACATATGAAATCCGCTGTCCTGGTTGAAATGTATTCCGCCATGCCCGCACACAGCATGAAAAGTACGCTGACACTGCGTTACTTCCGGGATTCCACTGCCACATCCGGCACATTTGCCGAATGGCACGCATGGAAATGGGTCTGTGCAAGCTAAGAGATTGTGCAATAAGGCTTCTGGGTGTGGTGAGCAAGAATGTGTTGGAAGCGTAACGTTTGTAAAATAGTCACCAATTAAATATTATCGCACTGTACATAAATCTTGCTAGCATGTAATTGCAATCGCTACTGCAAAGGGTGGGCAGGGACTAGGACATGCATTGCGAATGAAAGTCGTAGACTGCAACTCAGTCCCAATACCCACTGTGTTCCTTTCTTCTTGCCTGTGAACAAAGGGCCACTCTACAGGTTGCTATGAACCGCACCATACAATAGCGAATGTATATATCCAACGTCTGATGCACCAGTTCTAAACAGCTTGTCATATGTCTGAATGTCTCAACACAGGTAACGGGTTCTTGCAGATATTGCTCTGCAGCATACTGTATGACACCACAAAACTGCTATTTGTAAGTCTTCAAATATAGCAATCTGTTCATCGAAGGGAAAGTACCGTCACTCGATGGCACGCGATTAGCCGTATCTGTAGCATTCATGGAGAGGAGTACATTTTGCCACATAGGAATGCTTTTCATCAGGAGACACGCAGTTTCATTAGGGAAAGCAACAAGACAGTTCAGGCAGCTTTACGTGGCCACAGTACCTTTGCAACCGGCACTGATAATCTTTGAGATCCGAAGATTTTGTTGTTTACTTAGCTGTGCTTACATTGAATTGTCTGCAAGTTAGCAAGCAGCAACAGCGTTCATATTTTCCAGACTCACTACAGACTGTCATATGTGCAGTGCAATCTTTTATGCACCTGTACAAACCGCAGTGAGCAACTTGCTATGCAACCTCACAGTGCTAAGTGCAGAGACGATGTGTGAGTTTCACGGGTCATGGAAGGGCAAGCAGCTCATCAACCAAAGCAACAGTCCATTTAACACGCAGCCAGGCAGCCAGGCATGACGCAGCCATAAATTGGTAGCTTTGCAACACGAAATCCATAGGTGGTAGGACTGTTTCAAATGCTGTAGCCTGTCACATGAACCGGTAGGGTTGGCGACAGGGAAGGCATTACCAGGAGAAAGAGGATAACATACGCATACGTATAGCTGTGCAACAGACAGAGGTCCGGTGCCACGACTAATTGAAAGGGAATGAGAAGATGTGGACATGAGGCCAGTCCTGTAGTCCTATGGACACTTCCATTGTGATTGGACAAACGCGGGCAGGTGCACTCTCAGTAGGAAACCTTAATTTTGCTTACCTGCAGGCATCTCGGGCAGCACTGTGCGCTACAGAGTCACAATGCAATTACAACATCAAAGCAACAAATACGCACAGACTCACAAACAGTTTACATGTACACGTTTAATTTGTGAGAAACATCGCCAGCATTGGGACAGGGTAGGGGTACTAGTAATTGCTTAGCAATTGTTCCATTTTTACATACAGGCTGTGTACGTTGCTTTTTACAGCGTCTCATTGATTTTGTGTGGCTATATGCTGTTGCGGAAGAAGTGCTGCTTCTGATGCATACCTTCAATGTAAAGTATGTCCTGTTACACACAAACATGTGTGAAGTATAACATAAAGCAATACATATTAACTACATTACTTTTTAGACTGTGCTGCTTGCCAATGCAATTACTATCGTTACTCATTTAGTGAAGAGGGATGTTCTCTTCCAGCCATTCTAGGGTGCTTGGCATTGTTGTGTAAAAAGAACAAATACCATGGTTTGCTATTGTGGTACACTGCAGAAATTCTGCAATCATAGGAGAGACTTCAGTGCAGTTACTACATTGCAGTTACGTTCGGCTCTCAATACTTTGCATTCCTTACTCTGCTATTTGCTTCTTCGTTTCCATGTACAGCGGCAGTGTAGTAATATTGTTGGATGCACAGGTCACTTAATGTACTGGTGCATTCCATTATGGTGCATACTCTCTGCCTTTGGTCTGTTTGTTTAACAAGTACAGGTTATGAACACCTTCTGGTATGCATCTCATGATAGTTCTCCCAATGACCTCCGATAGTTGTGTGGGAACATTATATTTACAATGCCTTGTGGAGGCTGTTTATGCAAACTATATACGCGTGATGTCATCAATGACATTTGTGATGTCATCTTTGAGGTCATGGGTGTTAGTCCTTGCAGTTCAGAGTGGTAGTGCAAGTTATGGCTGCGTACCTTACCATAATCCGTGAATTTCTGGGGGTTTTCGGTTTTACCTGTAAAGATAACGTCCCTATAACAAAGTATTTCCATTGAATTTCATAGTTTTTTCTAGTAGTGCAACTTACGCACAACGTCCCTTTAACAATGTTTTTTTTGTTGGTTTTATTGGTTATGTATAATATTAGCTTTTGATACAAACTGGCTCGTCGGAGCTCCTTTGTAGCCGGATTAACTCGGCAGACTTTCAGCGTCTTTTGCAACTTCCTGACATGCTTCCCATTTCTTATGCGGCGACATGAGGCTTGCTGCCCATTATCTTAGGCACTATTAATATTCAAAGAAATTATCCAAACACTCAAGGTTTTCCATAATTGGATTTAGAAGATGGAATCATAAGGTTCCGGATCCACTTTGCAGCACTCTGAGCAATGACATTTACAGCGGCATTGAAAGGACCATTTTTTCAATGAAAGCAACACAAACTGCCAGAGGCTGTTTCTCCGTCGCACTCCCCTGTGATGATGCTGCACTGATGAGGCCTTCCCTGGCCCCATTGCCCAGACGCCCTGCGCCGGCCGCCGGGTCCAGTTGTTGTGTGTTCTTTTCGCCCTGAGGAAGGCAACTATATTTCTCTGGAATTATTTGCCACACAGGTGGTTCTTTTGCCAAAACGTGTTGTAGATGTCCATTGAGTTTGTTTTTCGCTTTTCATTTAAGTCATGCAATGACACTTACACGTAGGCAGACCTGTCAATTAAACAAACAAGAAAAACTTTAACCGAAAAATTTGAAAATTCATCAACCTAATGATTAGAGTATTGACTGAATATAAGCCAATACCTGGAGTTATTATTTATCTATTTATTTCTCATTTTTCAGTTTTTTACTTCATTGTGATGAGCAAAATGACTGTTCAAACTCATTGTTCTCTGATTTTCTGCTTCATTGTTTAACTTCAGACTTGTTTAATTACCTCCAAAACTGTTTTATTCATTTATCATTATGCCTTTTGAAATACAATCTTCACGGCAATACATTTCTTTTTCTTTTTTACCATGAGATTATCTTGATTGCTTTCAGAGTTTGCTACAGCCACTAATTTGTTGATTTAGTGATATCAGGTTGATACACCTATTAATTAAACTATTACCAAAACTACTCTTAAATTAACTTCACAGCAGTGTGGACCCTATTTTTCCTGTCTAGTTGCAGTCCCATTCCACCACTGCTTTTGGGACACTTCCCCCTCTTTGTTTTTCTAAACAAACTGGCTCGTAGGCTTCTTTGTAAATATAAACTATCTTTAACATGTAATTTTTTTTGTATGTTACTTCTTTATTATTACAATTACTGTTATGGAACTTCCGCAACGCACTATTCTTTTACTGCAACTGGTCTGGAGGATGAGGTACGAGAAGTGACAATGTATTGATTTACACTAATAGTGATTAACAATATTTTTTTTTTTACATGCAAGATAACTTATTTGTTTGATAATTTGAAATACTGTCAGCAAATTTAAAAGCATTAGATCAACAACCTTGATGCATTTATCACAGAAACACATGCAACAATGAAAGTAAACCTTCAGAAAAATTTACATTGTCACTGAATAACAGGCCGTTTCAATGGTTTAGGTTTTTGTTTACAAACTTTTAGCTGCTTAGCAAAACATTGAATCAGGGAAGCAAAACAACATTACAAAGCATTAAAGGGGCCACAATGTAATCAATATGGTTTGCCAGATGATCTCGCACCAACTCCCTGGGACATCTCTGAAGGTTATCAGGTACAGTTTTCAAATGTCTTTTTAAAATGTTACATGTACACAGTGTTGAACTTTATGTCAACACCCATGTAAAGATTTTAATCATACATTTAACCATACCTTTTGACATAACTGATATTGGAAGGTCGACAATCATTAAATCAACTTTCTCAAGATGTACTTTGTGAGTTCAAAGATTTTAACATTAAATTGTTTAACAATGTAATTAAAGTTCAAGGCATGTACTACTGAAGCAGTCAAAATTGAAGAGACATGGACAAGAGGTATATATAAGATATTGTAAAATATCAGTTATCAATTTTAACTGCGATTTAATATGTCTTAATGGTTTCCATAGTGACATTTCGTTAAATATGTATATATATGATTCTTTAAGTGGAAGAGCACATTTTGAGGTTTGTACAATTTCTAAATGCTTTTTCAGCTTTGTCTGGTGGTCGGCAAATCCAATTTGACCGTTTCAAGGAAAATTCTGAAAACAAGGGTACACAACAGAAGGTTTAAAAAAAGTGGTTTATCAGTTATTTCATTGATATTACATTTTCATGTTGTAATTCATATATTCTCTATGTGTGCTATGAATTAAGCACATTTTTTTCCACGTTAGAGGCCTAGGAAGAAGAGGATCATAAAGACTCCAACAACTACACAAACTAATGATGTCACTTCCCTAACCATTGTCACTTGAGAGCACCTACATTTTGAGGCTCAGCATGGTCCTCACAAGATTCAGTGTTGTGATGCAGATGTCCAGTGGTCGGAATTTGAATTGAATGTCAGCAGTGACCCATGGAAAGTAACCCTCGGTCATTGTTACAGCACACAACATCACCCAGAAGAAACGGACAACACAGAAGATGTTTCAGAATTGCTTGCAGAACCGCTCACTCATCCACACCCTCTAAAAAAAGCTGTCTAAGAAACAAAAATGTTTCCTATTTCCCCAATACATGTGGACAAATCAGAAATATCACAGACAGAAATAACAGAAGCATCTTCGCTACTGATTGACGATTGTGCTCATGTAGTCGACTTCACTCTTCCTAGTGTTGAGGACTTATCCACCACCATGGAATCGCAAACCATATTCTTCTGGACGATTGGCTATTAAAAGGAACCAAAATACACATTGTATTTGGCTGCTGCCCGATAGAGAATATGAAAATTATTAAATCAGATCATAAATTATGTAGGAGAATTTGTGGGGAGGCATTGGTGAAGTTTACTTGTGTATTCAAAGGCACCAACCTGAAGATCATGGGTAGCTGTGTACACCACCATAACTAATTTTCATGGTCTGCTCAACCGATACTTGGAAAAGTGCCAGCTGGAAAAGTACGTTCATCGGCTGTTTAGCGGATCAACATACAGTACAATTTCAAGTTTTTCTATGGTTGTGGGACTCAAGTTCCTTTCAAAACCCCAGCACTACAAATATCAGAAGGATTGGTTGTTGCTGCTATTTGCCAGGCATGGACACTCGAACAGATGTCCATGGACAATGCTCTCGGTGGCAAAAGGCTCTGGCCTGCTGGTGATGGACAGTGTGACAGTCCAGGTTTTTCTGCTAAATATTGCACTTACCGTTTTCAAGACATTGGAACCAAAAAAATAGTGAGTTCAGTCACTTTAAGTATCTGAATATACATAGTCTGTTGCCATGGAAAAATATTGTTCAATTAAATCCAACTTCTGCAACCCAGAGGAATTCAAATAGACCTAATAGCCACTGACAGGCATGTTTCAATAGCCAAGGCCATGCAAGAGCAGTTCCCATACATAAAGCCTCAATATGATGTATGACATGTCGCAAAATCAATAAAAAAAATTACAGCTACTGGAAAAAAAAAAAGGCTACAGAAAACCTTTTAAATTGGTCACAGTCTATCAGCAACCATCTTTGGTGGAGCTCAAAAACTTGAGGAATGTGTAGATCTTCTGGAAAAATGGCCTTCGTTGATGCACCATTGTTCTAACTTAAACTCTTGGGAAGAAAACGAACATTTCCACAAATGTGCACATTGACCATTGAGCAGGAGCATAAGAAAATATAATTGGCTCCAGGCTCCCCCCTCAAACAGCACTTGAGAAGATTGTGTACGACAAAATGGTTTCTAGAGACTTGAGGGGACTCAGAGTTCTGACACACTGGAGATTTGGAGGTGTTCCATAATATCTTAGTAATGTACAGGCCTAAAAGGTTGCATTTTGGCATAGAAGGTATGGAGGCCAGAACAAGACGGGCTAAACTTGCACACAACGAGAAGGTGTCCCGTCAAAGTGTCGAAAACATAGTTTCGAAATACAATAATTTCGAAACAAAAGCATAGAAAAAATAATTTCAAATGCATTTTTTTTTTAATGTAAATATTTTTTTTGGTTGGTTCGTATAGTAAAATGTGTGGCACCCCCCTAAAAAAAAAAAAAAAAAAAAAAACTACACAAAAAACAAAAACAAAAAAAATACTAAAAAAAACCTAAAAAAACCTAAAAAAAAAAACATGCATTCGAAAAATAACATTTCAATCCTTTTGTGTCAAAACTTTTTTATTTCGACACTAGGACTGTCGAAAAAGTGACTATAAACCCAACGAGAACGTTGGAAGGGAACAAGCAAAAACTGCAGGAATTTTCGGGTGCCTTGTTACAACAAGGAGTTTACCAAAAGAAGCAAACAGTCAGTGGCAACAGTGCTACAGATTATTTTACTCCCCATTTTTAAAGTTTGAGAATAAATGTGATTTTAAGAGTAAAAATGACTTTTCTCCTTTGCGAGAGAGTAAAATGTATGTGAAATCCAGCTGATGTGTGCAAAAACTGTATGGCAATCATTACTACGTGGCAGCTTTCTGAATTGTGACAGAATACACCTTTCATGATTTCTCTAATGTCTGGCCATTTGATCTCTCCTGTATATATTGAAAACACAAAAACCTAGCCAATTACACAGTAAAACAAACATGAATTGTATTGTATATTTTGAGCTTCAATAGCAGAATTGTTTTTTGATGTTTAATGAAAGTCCTAATTGCCTGGAGCTAATACCACCTAATCGTATGTCAATGTTATGATACAACAGTGCAGAGAGGCAAGTACTCCATGCTAAATTCTTCATCTAATCTCACGGTCAAATGGTTATTTATATAGCGCTTTTGACAAAGCGCTGTACATAATTGCATTGTGAAAATTAGGCCTTTCCCCCACTTTACAGGACTCTCAGACTTAAGGGTGTGTTTCTCTGCTATTCACATTGCATTCCGGAAGGAGTGCCGTCCTGCAGTTTCTGCCTCCCACTAAGGCATTCATCTAGCTAACTTTCTACCATTATCTAAGCTTCTATCGTCTTGTCCAACTGTCCACTTGTCTCGTCTCTCTCTGCCTGCACTTCTCCCTGTGACCTTCCCTAGCTTTCTCCTGCCCCCCCACCCTTCTCACCCTCTCCTCTCCTCTCCTCTCCTCTCCTCTCCCCACCTACTCTATAGTGATATATGATATGATATGGCATTTATAACGTGCCTATACACAAGTGTTTTAAGGTGCAGTGTGGCAAGGGAGGGGGAACAAGGGAAGACAGACAGCGATCCTACTAGGCCAGGTGTCATTCAGATCATGCAAGTGCATAGGAAGTGGGAAAGGGAAAAGTGCATGGGGGAAAGGAGAGGGGAAGTGCAGTGCAGTACATAGGATATTAGAATAAATAAGAAAATAAAACGGCCAGCTGGAGGCAAGGTAAGTGCAGACATAAGTGCTGGTAGGCGGGCTGTAGGGATACAGAAAAACAGTCCCCAAGTGCAGGGGTTGCCAGGGAGGCAGTGCAGATGGGCAACTAGCGGGGCCTGGGCCAGAGAACAGAAAGGGTGTTCAGGTAACCACTGCAGTTTCTGTCAGGAATTCAGCAGGGGAGAGGGGGAGAGAAAGCTGAAGCAAAGAGGAAGGTTTTGAGGTGCTTCCGGAACCGGAGATGGTTCTCCTCAAGTATCAGCGAGGCAGGAAGGATGTTCCAGAGGGAGGCCCCTGCTAAAGAGAGAGAGATCTACCATCAACTAGTTGCTTGGAGAAGTGACTGACCCAGAGGGAGTTGGAGGCGGATGAGCAAGAGCTCGAGAAGGAAGATATTTAGGAAGAGAGAGTTGAAGGTATTGCGGCCCCAAACCCCAGAAGGCCTTGTGAACAATGCAGAGGGTTTTGAACTTAATCCTCGAAGCCACTTGGAGCTAGTGCAGAAATTTCAGTCCTGGAGAGATACGATCCCTGGGCTTGAGGCCAAGGACAAGTTTTGCAGTCCTGTTCTGGATAAGTTGCAGCGGACGGAGAGTAGAGGCAGGCAGATTTAGATAGAGGCTGTTACAATAGTCCAGCATAGAGAGAACCAGGGCTCTGGAGACAGTGAGCTTCTGGGGAAGGAGAGGAAAGGAAGAATACCTCTGAGGAGGTGCAGCTGGTAGTGTGACTTCTTGGAGACGTCAGAGATGTGAGGAGAGAAGGAGAGTGTGGAGTCGAAGATGACCCCGAGGTTTTTTGCCTTGCAGGTGGGAGCAGGAAGAGGGCCAAGAGAGGCCGGCCAGAGAGCTGCAGGGAAGGAGGGAGTGGGTGTGCCGATGAGTAGAATCTCAGTCTTACTGGCATTAAGGCAGAGGTCATTGGCGGCACACCACTCCTGGATGGCAGACAGACAGTCAGAGATAAGGGAAGGAGAGGAGGAGGCCGAGGGTAGCCTGAAAATGAGCTGGGTATCATCCGCATAGCACTGAAAGTTGGGGTAGGGAGCAGCGATGCGGTGGGCAAGAAGTGCCAGGTATTGGTTGAACAGCCAGGGAGAGAGGTTAGATCCCTGGGGGACACCACAGGTAGAGAAAAAGTTATCAGAGCGGAAGGACCCCCAGTTGGACCTGGGAGGGTCGGTCGGATAGGAAAGAAGTCAGCCACGCCAGAGCCTGACCAGTGATTCCCAGGTTATTACGGAGACGGTTGAGCAGGATGGCATGGTTCACAGTGTCAAAGGCAGAAGAGAGATCAAGCAAGATGAGAACACACAGGGTGTTAAAGGTTGGAGAGCAGGTCTTCACGGATGTTCAGGAGAGCAGTTTCTGTGCTTCTGGCAGCTCTGAAGCCAGACTGATGGTCATGAAGACAACCAACAGATTCAGTGTGGAGATTAAGCTGGGAGATGGCCAGTTTCTCCAGGAGTTTGCCCAGGAAGGGGGTGATGGAGATTGGGCAATAGTTAGCCAGGCAGGAGGGGTCGGCAGAGGGTTTCTTAAGAAGAGGGTGCACAAGGGAGTGCTTCAGGGGGGATGGGAAGACTCCGGTGGCGAAGGAGTGATTGCAGAAATCAGTCAGGGCAGGAGCCAGGGAGTCGATGTGGTCCTTGATGGTTTGGGGAACAGGGGTGAACCCATTTCAGCGAGACTTTCATAGATCGTACTTGTCTAGAAACCTCGTCTGCAGAGAAAAGGGGAAAGGCAGAGAAAGAGGAAGGGGGGTTGCTGCAGAGGGGCCAGAGGAAGAGCAGGGAGTAGAGGGAGGGAGGCGATGGGAGGAGAGTGAGGACAGGATGTCCTGAGTTTTTGAAATGAAGTGAGAGGCCAGTGCCGTGCAGAGGGCCTGGGAAGGGACAGGAGAGGTAGAGACTGCGGCAGGATTGGCCAGTTCCTTGCAGATGTTAAAAAGTTCAGCCGAGTTGTTGGATGTCGCAGAGACGCGGGCTTGGATATGGGCTCTCTTCTTGGTTAGGACAGAGAGCCAGTATTGCCTTTGGAGCAGGCCAGTTTGTCAGAGGGTGTACATGAAGCAAGCCATTTCCTCTCAGCCACCCTGCACTTACGTTTTAGGGTGACGAAGTCTGAGTCGTACCAGGAGTTGCACTTGGTTTGGGGCTTCAGGCGGATTCTCATGACAGGGGTAAGGATATCAAGAGTATCATATATAGCAGAGTGGATCGTGGAGAGGGCTGTGTCAGGGTGAGAACAAGCCAATGGGGGACGAGAGAAAGTGGCGGCGAAAGCCTCAACTGACATGCGGATCATGGGTCGGATGACCGAGAAGGTGGGTCATCCTCTGACAAACTGGCCTGCCGCCTACTCCAAAGGCAATACCGGCTCTCTGTCGGCACCAAGAAGAGAGCACACAACCAAGCCCACGTCTCCATGGCATCCACCAACTCGGCCGAACTCCAAACTCTGCAAGGAGCTGGCCAATCCTGCTGCAATCTCCACCTCTCCTGTCCCCTTCCAGGCCCTCTGCATGCCCCTGGCTTCTCATTTCATCTCTAAAACTCAGGACATCCTGTCCTCCCTCTCTCTTTTTCTGCTCCCCCCTCCACTACTCCCCCTCCTCTTTTGGCCCTTTTGTGGCCACCCCTCCTCCACCCTTCTCTGCCTTTCCCCTGCTCTCCCCATACAAAGTTTCAAGACAAGTCTGATCTATGCAAGTCTCGTCAAAACAGGTTCTCCCCTGATCCTCTAAAACCATCAAGGAACACCCTGGCTCCTGCTTTGGCCGACTTCTGCAACCACTCTGTCACCAGAGTTTTCCCTTCCTCCCTGAAGCACTCCCTCGTGCACCCTCTTCTTAAGAAACCCTCTGCCGACCCATCCTGCCCAGCTAACTATCGCCCGATCTCCATCACTCCTTTCCTTGTCAAACTCTTGGAAAAGCTGCCCATCTCCCAGCTTAACCTCCACTCTGAATCTGTTGGTTGTCTCCATGATCATCAGCCTGGCTTCAGAGCTGCCAGATGCACAGAAACTGCTCTCCTGAACACCCGTGAAGACTTGCTCTCCAACCTCGATTCCAATACCCCCTGTGTTCTCATCTTCCTTGATCGGTTTTCTGCCTTTGACACGGTCAACCATGCCATCCTGCTCAACCGTCTCTGTGATAACCTGGGTATCACCAATCAGGCCATGGCATGGCTGACTTCTTTCCTCTCCGATAGATCCTCCCAGGTCCAACTGGGGGTCCTTCCCCTCGTCTATCTCTATCTCTACCTGTGGTGTTCCCCAGGGGTCTAATCTCTCTCCCTGGCTGTTCAACCAATACCTGGCATTTCTTTCCCACCGCATTGCAGCTCTCGACCCCAACTTTCAGTGCTATGCGGATGACACTCAACTCATTTTCAGACTCCCCTCAGCCACCTCTTCTCCTTCTCTCATCTCTGATTGTCTACTATCCAGGAGTGGTGTGACGCCAATGCTACCTGCCTTAATACCAGAAAGACTGAGATTTGCCTGATCGGCACACCTGCTCCCTCCTTTCCTGTCACTCTCTGGCCGGCCTCTCTTAGCCCTCCTCCTGCTCCCACAGATGAGGCTAAAAACCTTGGGGTCACCTTTGACTTCACGCTCTCCTTCTCTCCTCACATCTTCGACATCTCTAAGAAGTCACACTACCAGCTGCACCTCACGAGAGGTATTCTTCCGTTCCTCTCCTTCCCCCAGAAGCTCACTGTCTCCAGAGCTCTGGTTCTCTCTAGGCTGGACTACTGCAACAGCCTTTTTCTAAATCTACTGGCATCTACACTCAGCCATCTGCAACTCATCCAAAACAGGACTGCAAGACTTGTCCTTGGCCTCAAGCCCAGGGATCATATCTCTCCTGGACTGAAATTTCTGCACTGGCTCCAAGTGGCTGCGAGGATTAAGTTCAAAACCCTCTGCATTGTCCTCAAGGCTTTTTGGGGCCTGAAAACCTTCAACTCTCTCTTCTTAAATATCTGCCTCCAACTCCCTCAGGGTCAGTCGCTTCTCCAAGCAACAAGTTGGTGGTAGATCTCTTTCCTCGGCTGGGGCCTCCCTCTGGAACAGCCTCCCTGCCTCACTGAAACTTGAGGAGAACCATCTCCAGTTGCGGAAGAACCTCAAGATCTTCCTTTTTGCTTCCGCTTTCTCTCCTCCTCTTCCCTGCTGAACTCCTGGCTGAAACTAAAACGGCACTGGTCACCTGGCTACCCTCTGTCTCGGCCCCCTCCGAGCCAGTTGCACACCTGCACTGTTCCCTGCACTCGACAAGCTGTTCTCTGTATCCCTACAGCCCCCTACCAGCACCTCGCACTTGAGGTCTGCACCTTTTATTTATTGTATTTATCGTTTATTATTTTACTGTTATTCCTATGCATTGCACTGCCCCTCTGCCCCTTCCCCTCGCACTTTTCCCCTCTCCCCCCCCCCATCACCTGCACTATCTCAATGTCACCTGGCTTAGTAGGATTGTTGTCTCCGTCTTCCCTTTGTTCCCCCTCCCTTGCCTTGTCGACCCCTGAAACACTTGTGTAGAGGCACGTTATAAATACCATATCATATCATAGAACATATTTAGCACAATTATCACCAAACTGAAGCGGGTACTCCTTTATCGACCTCGAAAGGATGAAAGGCCGAGTTGGCCTTGCCGGGATTCAAACCTGCAACCTACAGATCACGCACAGATCGCAGAATGAGTGCTGAACCGGCTGAGCTACATTATTGGCCAACATCCTTCAGAGGTCAGGCAACTGAGTACCGACTGAGGTATAATAATCACAGTGCCTAGATGTTAAATGAACCATGTATGAAGTGCTAAATTAAGTTAAATACCTATCTGGATTGCACAGGGACAAGTTTTGCTGAGTTTCTATTTCAATTTTAAATGTAACTTTCATTTGTTTGTTTTTGAACAGCAGTTGCACTTCCTGGAGAGTCAGGTTTTGGAGGTTTTTGATATTTTAATTGCAGTTTGATGATTTGAGAGGCTAGAACCCCTGTGATTGTCATCAAACCAATCACTTACCCCACCTCTGACCATTTATAGAAATGTACCCCATTGACTGCAAGGTTGGATGGCTGTAAACTAGACCGTGCATAGTCAATTTTACACACTGTTTTTATAATTACAGTGTATATTAAGTTATACATGTAAACATGATCTGCCTCTGCATGATTATGCACACAGCACAGGAACTCTGAAAAATACAATTGTGCAATACTGGCTTGCTTTCACTGGGGAAAAAAGCATAATTTGTTACAAAATATGAATTCTCAATTGCAACTTAGTTTTCCATCTTATTAATTATACAATCCTAAAATGCTAAGAAAATAAACGCGCACTGTCCTTAGGTTTGCTCCATGAGCATCAACACAGCAGAAGCTAAATGGAAATAAACCATTCCTTTTATCAGTGTGAAGTTTCTTTTCTTGAAAGCCTTCAACGAAATACATTCAGTTTCAGAGGCTTTTATCCATGGCTTGCAATTCCATCCGTACAGATAAAAATCAAAAGAAGCGTTCTGGTTTGTGTAAAGTAACACCTGACCTTTGCACTGCCGGCTGCTCTAAACTTGTATGTAAAAGTACACAGGAAAAGAATAAAGCTGTCGTATTTAGAAAATTTTCATGCGTAAAAAGGCCTGGTACGCACATTATCCGGAGACCTGGGTGGCAAAGCCAATCTTCCAGCAGATGGATTTTGAATTTGTGAAAGATATTTAATGTGCTGGCCATGCAAAAACATGGAATAGCTCCAGAGTGTGTTTCCAGGGCCCAGTCTATGCCACAGAACATAGCAAAAAGAGGTTTTCCCTCCCAAACCTGAACTTGTTGAAAAGTTGACTTCAAGATTCAAATGATGTGCGGCTATCTTCACAATGTTTAACAAAGCCAGTTTCAAGTTTTTGTAGTGTTTGCAAACTGTTTTCATTGTACAATAAATCGGATAGTATGCGACTTCAGATGTAATTGTTAAATAATTTATTTTTAATTAATTACTGTGTGTTTAGTAATGTCACTAGATAGGCTTTAACATTTCTATGTTTCTTTGATTTGTGTATTTATTACCATCAATATAATTGATTTATATTATAACAATGAATGTCAGTCTGATTATATCAAGTACTGGTGGGCTTAAAGCCAACAGTCAACAGGAACTATGTTTGACTCCCCCAGGCCAACTAATGGAGCGCTATAAACTAGCTCTGTGTTCCATAATGATAGCTTCTGGTAACCGGTTACTGCTGGATACCCAGACACTGCTTGCAATTCCAGCTTATTCAATCCTAATTTTGAGCTCTGTTTGTAATGAACCCACAGTAGTTGAAGAATCTAAGAAGAAAATTGGAGCAGCAGACATACAGAAACTCAACATCTCCAGAGCTCTGGTACTCTACAGGCTGGACAACTGCAACAGCCTCTTCCTAAGTCTTCCCAAATCCCCCCCCATTCGCCGTCTTCAACTAATCCAGAATAGGACTGTGAAACTTATCCTTGGCCTTAAGCCCAGGGACCGCATATGACAAACCCAAATATATCTCCAATGGCTCTCAGTGGCTGCGAGGATCAAGTTCAAGACCCTCTGCATCATCCACAAGGCATTCTGGGGCTAGGGACCCCACTACATCTGACCCTTTCCCGAAATACCACCCTCTTAAGAGACCTTCGGTCAACTAACAATTCTCTGCAGATCAGACACTATTCCAGGTAGAGAGTGTGGGGTACATCTCTTTCCTCAGCAGGAGCATCCATCTAATGGCCACCCTGCCCCTCTCAGGCTTCTGACTGATCTCCTTGAGTTTGGGAAGAATCTCAAGACCCAACTTTTCTCTTCTTCATCATTATTCCATCCCGCCCTGCTAAAATCCCCCTCTGTCGCATTGACTGGTCCCTTCTGAGCTCCACAGGGCACCAGCCCCTCCTCACCCAGTATACCCCAGACCCACGTCTTCCTGCCCCCAGTCCCGCACAACCTGCACTTGCCCTTCCGTGCCCCTTTGCCCTGGCGGGGTGTGCATCCCTACCGGCCTGGACCACCCCATCCTTGCGTTGCATGGGGTCCTCACTTCCTGCTTGCACTGGCACTTGTCCACCTGGCCTCCCCTTAGCACTTGCATAGCCCCATTAATTCTCTACCTCCTCCCCCGCAGTTGTATACCTCCTCTTGCCCCACAGCTCCCTCCCACCCTAGCATTTGTCCTTCTGCCCTGACCTACACATCCGTCCCCGCTCCCTCACCCCGAACTTCTGCATGAGCCAAATGACAAGGCCTAGTAGGACCATTTTTTTCTTCCGTGCCGCGCCTCCTCCCCCCCACCCCTTTTTGTCTTGTGGCACCTTGAAACACCATATTTTGTTTAGGCGCTTTACAAATAATAAATAAAATAAATTAAGTCTAATCTCGCTGGAAAGTACGAATCACGATAAGTGGCTGCAGATAGCAATAAACCACAGGTCTATGTACCACAATGTTAGCCAACACTGACATAACGAGCAAAGGCATATGTCTTGCCAATGTGCACTATGAACATTTGCTCGCCTGTGGCCTTTGCACATTTACATCTTAGTGTAGAGGCGCACATGTGGAGGACTACCAGGCATGCATGTTTCAATGCAGAAATTGATAGGATTGCTGGAATAGATATTATGCAGAAGCCAGTAAGCCTTTCAAAAGTGCACTCGAGGCATGCTGGAATTTTAGCGATGTAAACTTTTTTTCTTTTTATTGTTGCATATTGGCTGCAACAGTCCACCCAGCCTGGTGCAAAATAACACCATTTCCCCCCTCTCCCTTCCCGGTCCTTCTGTACCGTCTCGATATATTAAGCCACTGCTTTTGTATTCGAATTCTGTTTATTTCAGAAAAGTGGCCCACTTTGGCCAAAGGAAACTTCCCACACTATTAAAGTAGCTTTTTTCGGGCATTGCCCTATTGGAGTATAGGGAAATCCGAGCATATCTGCACCTCGCCTAGGGTAATCTTTGAACGAATACGGAAATGGACCAGGCGCATCAATACAGTTCCAATGGAAGTAAATATTTTTATATGTGGGATACTTGAAATATTTCTTTGTTTTTCACTGCACAGGTTGCCATTAATATTGTTCAATGTTGTGGCATGTGTTCCCAAAATTAAACTCCCTCCGACACACTGAGCGCTGGATGAAGGGTAAAAATTGTTGTGTGTCCTTGAATCCACTGCGCTAACAATTTGAAGGCCAAATTATGTCGAATAGCCACAAATAAGTGATAAGATGCACTATATTGAAACTTACGTAGGAATGTTAAGTTTATATTATTGAGATCAGTCTTGGGGGCGCTGTTGCGCACAGAGTTGCATGCAAGTCTCTCTGTGAGCTCCATCAGTGATCTGGGGAGTCTGGCGTAATACCTACATAAAATCGTTCCGGTTTGCCACCAAAATACGTTGAGAGAGTCATGAACCTAATGAGCACATTCTGACCGAAGATCAAGAACTTTGCTCCTCCAGCACCGGAGAAACGCAATGAAATATATGCAGCCCCCCAGGCCGGGCACAGCGTGGCTCTCAAAGTGGGCATGCCTGGTCACGAGGAGGAGGTTGTGGCTAAGATCCAAAAGCCATAACATAATAGCCTGAGGCATGAAGGTGCCTAGCCCGTCCCACGGACGCAGCACCTTTGCGGACCCAGGGTGAGCCCCACCCCCCGCCCTCGTGCCCTGCATCTGAGGGGAGTGAGGCGGATACCCCATCCAGAGGACACAGGAAAGCTGGCACGGCACTGGTGAACTGGCCAATACGTGGTGCCCATCTAGAGGTCCCATCCGCCTCCTCTGCGAGCCACACAAAGAGTCATCCACCCGTTCGAAGTGCACTGAGGCACGCACTTCAGACGAACCGCCGGATTCACCCACACAACGCCTCCGAATGTATAGATGCACACATCATCAAGCAACAGATTCTTGCGGTAAGGGGACAGCCGGGAGGGATAGCGAAACCGCTCGTGCACCCAGGGTCTTGTTAACAACACGCACCTGCTGGCTGCTTCCAGCCAGTGGCGTCCCACACCCACTCCCCAGTTGCCACTTCGGTACGTTTGACCCCTATGACCCATACCCTCGAACCATCAGCGAGGTGGGGAGGCCTCCCCCTCTGTAGGGACCATAGACATAGCAGATGGGGGCGGGAGCACAATATTAATTACCTGCTTAAAACACTATCCGCACTAGGGGCCACCACAAGGAGAACACCATGCGGAATAGGCCCGATATCCCTTGCTGGCAGCCAGCAGCTGGAGATGCTCACCAGCTATTGGGGCGGGTTGAACTGCGGTGAATGGAGAGGCCGCACAGTGATTCCCTGGATCGGCGTCACACATCAGGCTTGCACAGTTTTGCCAACAAGATGCAGTGCATGGACACGTGCCATGAAACAGCACTAGGGTAACTGTGACAAACAAGTGCTGCAGCACTTGATATATATTATCCCATTAACACAACTATGCCAACAGACCACTGATCTCCATAACGAACCCGCACAGCGTAACTAGGACCCCATGGAAGGCGTTGAATGTCGTGCTCGACAATATAAACTTGGGGTGAACGTAGCATTGTGTTGACATCACAGTTAGCTACATTTGTAGAGCAAGCCACGAGGGAAGAAATACTGGTGCGTAGGTGTAAAGACTGTACCCACCGGAACAAGCATAGACATACCGCCCCACCACCCTCTACAATCCTCCAGGGTACCCTCTCAGATACTTCAAACAGGTTGACTGGAACAGAGACCCACTGGCCCATGGACCCAACAATTAACATATTATCTCCATGAAGGGGCACACGGAAGGACAGGCGTGGCTCCAACAACACCTGTGCTTGAGCCCGCTGGTGCGCCCTCCACCTATGGAACCGGCTTGTGCACGGTGACCCTTCCCTACACAATAGGATAATGCCTAAAGGCGCACCCTCTAAAAAGGGTGGCACAATAGACAAATTCATGAAACCCACTTCTAAACAAACACCAACGGCAGCGACACTGGTCGGCAAGAAATGGTGACGACAGCACTTCCCACTGATCTGCAAGGAGTCTTCACCGTCATACAACAGGGGTTTGCAGCGTTTAACGATAAGCTAGATGGCATTAATATCAATCAACACAACGCGGGCACAAATGGAAAAAGCAGCACAACGTATTACTGAAGCCGAAACATGGATTAGTACAGTAGAAGACACTGTGGAAACCCTGCAGAACACTGACAACCATGGCAAAAGACTTGGGCACCATCAAACTGAAATGTGAAGATTTAGAAGCGAGATCGATGAGGAAGAACATACGCATCGTGGGAATTCCTGAAGATGCCTTGAAGGGCCCCATGGAACAAGCAGTGGAAGAATTCTTGAAAGACACACTGGGAGACCCAGGATGGTCCCCGATGTTTGTAGTTGAGCGTGCACATAGATCACTTGCAGCGAGGCCTAAACCAGGTGCTTACCCTCGACCCATCATAGCTCGCTTGATGAACTACAGGGACAGAGACCTGGTACTGAGAGCAGCCAGGGAGAAGCAGGAGCTCCGGCTGGTATCCGACATAAAACACATTTTCCCGGACTATACACTGGCGGTACAACAAGAGAGATGAACATTTATAGGGGTGAAGAAATTGCTGAGAGAACGCCAGATCCCTTATGCTATGTTATACCCAGCGAGACTGCGTATGCAGTTCAAGAACAAGACTTATTTTTTCACATTTCCGGAAGAGGCAGCCTCATTTGTGGAGGCCAATACCCCCCTGACAGCGACTCAGCCTTCCCAAGAGATGTAGTGAAGGCGAGACAAAGGCACACTCCAACAGTGGCGCCACCCTACATTGTCCGGACAGAGTGTACTGTAGCAGTGAGTAACCCTTGTGGACGCTATACTAGTAACTGAGCAGCAGCCTGCGACCAGACCATTAAGTATGTAGGGGGTCGTATACTACGATAGGCAATGTATCCATGTATGAAGAATTCTGTAACTCAACCCCTAAGGTGCTCATAATGTGTTTTTGAAATACAGGACTGTGCTGGGAAGGTGGCAAGCCTAGGAATGTTATTCTTGTGAGACAGGTAGCCGGCACTCCCGGACAGCACGGAAGCAGAAGTCCCCAATGCGAGTGCATAGCCTAGTTAATTTTGTTGGGGTGGTTTGCGGGGGGGGTGGTGGTATGGTGGGAAGTACATAGACAAAGTTCAGGGTACTAGGAGGGCGCGGGAGGGAGGGGTGGCGGAGAGTTGGGTGAAAATGTTAAAATTGCACAGACAGGGCACGACAGGTAACGATCACGGCTCACGCAGGCACAAACTGACGGAACCCGACAGCTGATATATATAGGCAATGGCCGACACCAGATTCACAGGAATAAAAATGCTGATCTGGAAAGTCAGGGGCCTGGGTCTCCCTATGAAAGCACGGAAGGTGATCGCATATGCAAACCGACAAGGAGCCGCAATACTATACTTGCAGGAAACACATTTCCAAGGCTACCATGCACGCAAGTTTGCCCCTGGTTGGGGCGAACGCCGCTACTATACTTCCTATTCCACTAAAGCTAGAGGGGTTATGATCTTAATAGACAGGTCGCTCCTCTTTACACACTATACAACGGAAACTGACAACCATGGCAGATATGTATTTGTACATGGAAAATTGGGGAATGCAGAAGTATTACTGATGAATGTTTACGGTCCCAATATTGATGATCCCGAATTTTACAAACAAGTGTTTCAGAAATTCGCTAAGTACCCCACTGCACTACTACTCTGTGGGGGGGAGGGGATTTTAACACCATACTTGATACTGACCCAGACCACACATCAACTGCTCCCAGATCCCTGACAAATGTGGCCCGCACAATCCACACACATGTTGATGACCTGGACCCGAGGGACGCCTGGCACTCACTACACGGAGCACAGAGGTCTTTTACCTTTAACTGTTCCGTGCACGATATGCACTCCCGCATAGACCTATGGCTAATAATATCCAGCATGGCTTTGAGCTGGGTAGGCGAAGTTTAGATTATTTCCAGGACACGGTCAGATCATTTGCCTATATCAATCACCATAAACATCCCTGATAGTGAGCCCCGGAGAGCGCAATGGCGCTTTAAACCCACGTCGCTCCTGGACCCAGTTTTCCGAACCAACATCGCGCAGCATATCTCAGACTTCTTTGAAACCAACGAAGGCTCAGCAACTGAGCAAGCTACCCTATGGCAAGCATTCAAAGTCTATAAGCGGGCAATACCAATATCCACTGAATTCGGGGTGCTGCAGGACATCAGTCGGGAGCTCAAGAGAAGAGAGGCATCCTTAGCCCAGTTACAGGCAGAATACTTGACCAACCCAGCCCCACAGATAATTGAAGCACAACTAGACAACTTTTGTGAAGCCACAGATAGAGAGCTCCGCTTCTTCGACAGACCAATGGCGGCTCGTAGATACGGGGAACAGGAAAAACCAGGCCAACGTCTGGAACGTACAGAAACGGGTAGCACAACCATTCCATGTATCACTAGGCAGGGTGGGGTAGCGGTAAGAAAGCGAGTGAGGTCAATGGTGTGTTCTACGACTTCTTCAGTGATCTATACTCCCCTCCACCCCTCCCCCCAAGAGTGTGGCCACTGATAAGGTTATCGACTACCTTGCCGCGATACCCATAACACGGTTGTCTGAGGACACGCGTAACGCTCTAGATACCCCAATTACACATGCCGAAATAAAAGTGTCGATAAAGGACCTTCCCGGCGGGAAGGCTCTGGGATCTGACAGTCTGGGGGATGAATTCTATAAGGAATTTACAGAGACACTCGCGCCCCGCCTTATGGCGGTATGGACAGAGGCCCTAGACACTGGCATTCGGCCGGAGTCAATGCAGGAAGCAGTCATAACTCTGTTGTTGAACCCGGGAAGTCTCCCGAGGAGTGCAGTTCATACTGACCACAATCACTCATCAACACAGATGTGAAAATCTTTGCCAAGATACTAGCTTCCCCGACAACCCGGTGATGGCTTCCAAAGATTATAAGGGGATTGCCATATCACTGGACATATGGAAGGCCGCTGACACTGTACTGGCCGTTCCCTGTTCAGGGTACTGCATAATTATGGATTTGGCCCTAATTTTATCAAGTGGGTGCGACTTCTGTACCCATAACCATATGCTAGGGTTTGGTGAATGGGACTTTATCCGCAGTGTTGGAGTTGGTGGGGGGAACCAGGCAGGGGTGCCCACCACTCTCCCAGTTATTGTCCGCAATTGTAATTGAACCCTTGGCCGATTTCATGAGGACGCGGCATGCGAGAGCGGGTATCCCCATTGCTGGGCGAATAGAACGGATCACGCTATATGGGGACAATATCATGTTGTTCGTAAGAAACCCTGAGAAATATCTTCAGAGAGTATTAGATGCAGCCCAGGAATTCAGAAGACTTTCCGGTCTCGGACTAGATAATAATAAGTCCGAAATGTTCCCACTGACGCACAACATGGTGCCACCAGGAAACCTATGCAGGCTGTGCTGGGCTCCTCAACAGGTTAGTTATTTGAGGGTGTAGATTGCGCGCTCTGCCATTTTGGTCTGTGCCCTTAATTATGACGCACTAGCCGTAGCCAAACACGACTCCTGGAACCACCTACCTATTTAACTTATGGGTTGGCTAGCACTAATCAAGATGATCATATTGCCCAAACCGTTTTACCTCTTTAGCACAATACCACTCTGGCCTGGAAGACCGTTCTTTGAGAAAACAACTAGCCCCTGTTCTGCCTTTGTATGGTAGGGCGATGTGAGGGCCAGCTGGCCAATGCCTCAAACAGTCTTATGAGCAGGGGGACTGGCGGCACCAGATTATGAGGTGTTTTACCTGTCAGCACAAGCATACTATTGCTATGAACTGGGTAACAGGAGCACCGCAGACCTTACGTTGAGTTAGAAACGCAAGGAACGTCAAGGGCCACATTACTGCACAGGATAGCTGCTGGAAAGAGGGGAAATTGCAACCACCTTAGACCCAAAATTGGCCATACAACAAGCATGGGCGGGACTGACACAACAACCCCGAAATACTGTGTTGTATAGCCCCCCCCCCCCGTGCCAATCTGGGATGCGCCCTATCTGGCCCCGTCAACGGACACAGCATTATGCATACACTGGTGGGAGGTGGGTATTATACAGTTTGGAGATATGTACCATAATGGTCTGTTTAGGCCCTTGGCGGATATTAAACCCCAAATAGGTGATACCCCACTTCAGAAGCTACAATACCTTAGACTCAGATCGGCAATAGCAGCAACATGGGACGGCTTCCCACAAAAGCCTGAGTCACATCCCTGTCTTAATTACATAGCCTCTTCCGGGACAATCAAGAAAATTGGCTCAGCACAGTATAGGATGGCGCTGGAAACTAGGAGGGCGCAGGTCCTGATGTTTGGGGGGAATTGGAAAATTACCTTGGGGTCACGCTGTGCGGCCTTACGAAACAAGTGTCGCTTAATTCCAGGTTCAGGCTGATCCACTTTAAAATACTAAATAGAGTGCACCGCACCCCAGCTCGTTTGAGGAGAATGTATGCAACAGCTGCAGGGGAATGCCCTAGGTGCGCGAGTGGGGAAGCCGACCCGATATATATGTTGTGGTCACGTGGGAAGCTCTCTGAATACTGGAGTGGGGTGTGTGAGGCACTTGAGGCTATGGTGGAGCAACCGGTAGACTGGGAACAATCCATGTGTATATTGGGCTGTGTACTTAAAATGAATGCGGCGAAATGCAAACTTATTAATATTGGGCTCCTACTGGCTAGACGCGCCATATTAATGAGGTGGTAGAAAGGGGCGCCCCCAACAACAGAGGAATGGGTAAATGACATGGTATGGGCAAGTGATCAGGAGGAAGTATACTCTAGCTTACTTCCCTGCACCAACACACCAAGAGATATATGGGGGTGGTTTCCGTTAATACCTGAGCAACAGAACTGCTGCGGACAATAGTGAAAACAGAACAGTGTAAATGCTCATTACAACAGGCCTGTATACCGTTTATATATTACTACCTGTGTAAACGTGAAACTGTTGTACTAATGCTTTATGGCATCTACAGTGCAACTTAAATAAAGGTTTTTTAAAAAAATGGAGATCCGTCTTTCGAAGCATTTAGTCATCCGTCTCATGCGGAGAATGCAAATACAAGCCACAACGTAAGCTACGTTTTAAATAATATTTATGCAAGTGAGGATGGCAAGTGTGCTGTATGCTACATGATTTACGTTTTGACGGATGAATGTTCAATTTGACACAAATACATTTTTTTAAACACAATTTTATTGATTTATTAATAGTGTAAGTTAAAGACTCATGTATTCGATCACATTACAATGTACAATCAATTGCGTCCGTTTGTTCACTTACCCCTCCGCCGCCCCTTCAAGTCCCTCCCACCGACTACCCAGCCTATTCCACATTCATCATCTCCACCACATTACATCCGACTATGCCGGCCTGTACATTTTCTCGCTAATCCACCTATTATGACGGGGCATTTATTTCCTTTTGGATATCACTGTGCTCAGGGGTCATCAATTCCTGCAACATATGCCTCCAGGAGTCCAGGTTTTCGTTTTGTTCTGCTTGGCCTCGGAGGACTACCTCCTGCCATACTGTGGTTTCTGCCAACGTCCATTTTTGAAGGTCACTACACCACCGTTTTACTTCCGGACCTTTGTGCACTTTCCAGCCCATCGATATCCTACGTTTCGCCAGGATGTAGGCTAGGTCTTTCAACTTGCTAACATGTTGCGCTTTCTTAGGGCGTACAAAACTGCCCAGCATACATGCTGTGGGGGATTGTGTCCAATATTATACCTGCCTTGGCTAGAACCTGAGCTATATCTTCCCAGGACTCTACAAGGCCAGAACATGTGTCACAGGTCTGCATTATTCAGTACACATGTCGGGCAGGTTTGCTCTGTTGCCATGTTACATTTGTCGATTTTCTTAGGGGTTGGATATGCTCTATGAGTTACGTACAATTGTATAAACTGATGTTTCGGGTTTCTGGACACTTATGGTAAACTACCACTCTACCGCAAACCTTGTCTGTCAATTGTTCCTGCAGGTCTGTTTCCAGCTACGCCTGGTCTGCTTGAGCATATCTCCCTGCTTTGACATTAATAGCTCATATATTCTTGATACTGCATGCCCCCCTTTCTGAGATGATATAAAGCGTTTCTATCCCATCTTCCTCCTGTAGTTCTCAGTTTCCGGTCATTTCTGCTTTAGCTTGGAGAGGAATGAGGCGTGCGTTATGTGTTGTCCCACATGTAAGCCCGTTTGAATTAAGTGCCCCGAAGTCCATTGGCCTCCCCTCTCGTACTACATCTCCCACCGTCACCACCCCCCCATGGGTTCCCAATACTTTCTCACATTTAGTCTGAATTGTGAGTCCTCCGCCTTTAGTGTGACCCAGGGGATCGGGGGGTGGTGGGGGGGCAGAGTAAGAACGTTCTTTCTCTAGAAAGCGACAGGCCTTATTCCATTTCGTCCTGCCTAGCATGAGCAATAGCGGGGACTTCAGATCATGTGGCGCTTTTGTCCATATCGCCTCCTTCAAGAAGGATGGGGTGCATGCTGGCTGTAGCAACAGGGTGTCCTGACTTGTTTCGTCCGACAGCCAGTATGTGACAAATTGAAGTTGGCTCACCACAAAATATCCTTCAAAATTGGGCACTTTTATACCCCCCTCCCCCCCGATCGTATGGCCTCTGCAGTTTCGCCAGTGTCATCCTGCATCTTGCATTGTTCCATAAATAGCTACATGTGGTGTCAAGTCTCGTACGGGATGTTGGTGAAAAAATGAAGGAGCCTCGGGAGCACCACCATTTTTAATAACGCGGCCTCATCAGTGAGAGTGGTAATCTGGCCCAGATAGTCATGGATTTTTCAATTGTATCCACCGCTTTGTGGATTCTGTTTGTGTTCCATCGTGGGGTTGTGAGAAATATCTACTCCCAAGTATCTAAATGTGTTCCCACTTAATCGGTAGCACTGGCAATGTTTTCAGGGCTTTCCCTCTATACCCTGTTAATGGGAACAAGCAAGACTTCTGCGCGCTAATTGCGATACCAGATAGGTCTGCATAGCATTCAAACAAATCCACGACATATTGCAAGTTAGTCTCTGTGTGTTGCAGGTATAAAAGCATATCATCTGCATATACAAGTTCCAATAGTGCAGTGTGACTATACCCGCCTCTTGGTATTCCTTCTGGAGATACGCCACCAAGAGTTCTAAGGCCAATATAAATAACATAGGGGACCAAGGGCAGCCCTGCCTCGTGCCTTTACCTAGCAGCCATTAATCTGAGATGTAAGTGCCTGTCTTGACACTCGCTACCGAACTGCTATATAGCAGCCGTGGCCACTTAATGTATGTGGGCCCCATGCCAACACTCTGCAGCACCGCCAGCAGCCATGGCCATGTAACCGAGTCAAATGCCTTAACTGCATCAAGCGAGGCCACAGCATAGAGGTGCGTACTGTCATGTGTGTAATCAATGACGTGGTGTAACCTCCTCAGGTTACATTCAATATTCCTATCTGGAATGTATCCGGACTGGTCCGGGTGTATAAGCTTGCATTTCACCGTTCTAAGCCTGTGGCATTTTCCCATCCTGATTAAATAACGACAAAGGCCTGAATGATCTGCAATCAGTATTGGGCTTGTTGGGCTTCAACAGCGGGATGATCATGGACTACCTCTGCGACAGTGGTAAGGTGCCTGTGTCTAACGCTTCATTTAACATTGCCAACAGCGGAGGCGTAACATCAGTCAAATTCCTTGTAAAATTTACTGGGCAATTCATCTGTCCCTGGGGCTTTGCCAGTAGGCAACCCCCTAATCGTGGTTTCTAGTTCTTCTATAGTTATGGGAGCCTCTAGACTGTCCGCTTCCTCTGCATCTAGTTTCGGGAGATCTATCTGCGCTAAGGCCTCCTCCATCTCTTCCAACTGCGTTATTGATGTCTCTGCATACAGCTCCTTATAATAATCATGAAAACTTTTGTTCATGTCTTCTTGCATCATATAAACCTCCCCATTTTCCCTTAGAATCGTTTGCATCATCTCCCGCTTGGACTCACTTTTGTATAGCCAGGCCAGCAAGCGTCCCGGCTTATCCCTTTCTGCATGTTGCCTTTCTACATTCTTATTATAGTTCAGCATGTCCAATCTGCCCCAAAGAGTCATGCATTCCTGCTTCAGGCAGAGAACTTCTTGGGCCCGTCCCCTGGACATGTCCCAGGTCGGTCTATGGCTTTTTCCGCTTTGCGTAAATCTTTATTGTGGCTTGCATTCCCTTTGCTTTAGCTATTGCCGTCCCCCTGATCACTACCTTGAAGGCTTCCCATAACATCCCAGCTGATTTTACACTCCCCGTGTTGTCTTTGAAGTAGTCCTTCACGCCTTCTCTTAGCTGTTCCCGGAACACCAAATCTCTCAGTGATTCACCTCTAAGCTTCCAGGTCAGAATGCATGCCCTAGGAACAATGATCTGCCACGTGACCACCAGGGGCGCGGGATCTGATAATACTTGTGCTTTATACTCCACCCCTTTCAATTCACTTAGAGTTTGCTCCTCTGTGAAAACATAGTCGTAGTCTGGTTTATAGGTCATTCGGGGTTGTCTAATGTGAATATCCACAGGGTTGCTGGTGCAAGGCCCACCATATGTCAGACAGTGTGAAGGCACGCAACAGTGCGTTGAAAGGTTTGGCTGAAGGGACTGGGTGCGTGAATTTATCATCTGACCCATCAAGCTCTGGGTTTAACGAGCAATTAAAATCTCCCCCCATACTAATGTGCCATCTATGTATGGGCTAATTTGAGGATATAGCGAGCTGAAGTAGGTCGCTGTGACATGGTGTGGTGCACAAGCATTAATAATGCAGAGCTCTCTTTGTTCCACAAATCCCTGTACTATAACCATCCTTCCGTCTTTATCCTTAAAAGTCTTTAAGACCCTGAATGGTACAGTCGGCGCAACCAATAACACCCCTCTGGCATATGCCGAATACAGCAAGCCTAGAGTTGTGTCACTATTTTCTGGCGAGGGTGGCTAGTTTTTCCCCTGTAAGGCAGGTTTCTTGGAGGAGGGCCACGTCGCAGATATGTCATTATTCTATTACATTTGACATAACTATTTACCCCCCCACCCACCTCTGACATTCCAGGAAGCTATTCTAAGTTCTGCCATGCCAAAAATAGGCTGCTACACGAATCAGTCCATTGTACACCTTACAATTAACTTGTGTGGATCTATAGGCTAACTACCAAATAAATACCCCAACTCCCTTCCCGGCTGAAGACCTTGTGCTCAGGCATTCCCGCTTCTCACTCCCATGCTAGTTGCTTGTCCTGGGGCCTGGAGTGCAGCAGTTGGATACATAACAGCTAGTATCCAAAAACGAATCCAAACTTGGGTGAAGGACACTTCCTTGCTTGCGCTCCCGATTGGAGCCTGCACTGCTCCACCAAGGTGTTAGTGCCCATGTCCTTGCCGATAGGTCGCGCGCGCTGCTGCAATCGATTATGCAACCTCTCTGCAAGCCCTCCATAGGCCTTTAGCATGTGTCCATATCACCTGTTATTTGTTTCTCTGCACCTGTTGGCAAGTTCTGTGTCCATCCATTTATGTGCATCATCAGGGGTGTCAAAGAAGAGGGCACGTCCTTTGCTTATAACCGTAAGCCTTGCCGGATACAGCAGCATGTACTTGAGGCATGCCTCCTGCAGCCTCCTCTTGACCAATGTGAAGTGCAAGGTGTAGTCTGGGTATGCAGTAATGTTGGCTGTGCTTGGTGAATCGTACCACCTTTCCGGAAGTATTCAAGGATCTTTTCTCTGTCTTTGTAGTTCAAAATACAGGCTATTATAGGCTGTGGCGGTTGTTTCCTCATCAGGGCACTGTGCGCCCTTTCTCTAATGTGAAACCCTGCATAAGGGTGCCTGGGCCAGTTTCTTGTAGCAGCATGTTCTCTATGAGGTTTGTAGGGTTCGTGCCCTCTTCACCTTTCGGGAGTCCAATGATTCTCAAGTTATTGCATCTGGCCCGCCCTTCTGTATCTTCAACTATCCCCTCCAGGTTCTGCAGTTGTTGCTGCAATATCGTTACATCTCTTGAGGTCTCTTTCAAACAAGCAGTATTTACTTTCAAGGGCTGCAGTGCGTTCTGCCAGTGACCGAACATCTTGCCTCAGGAGATTCACGTCCAGGCTGATGGCATCCATTTTGGATTCTAATGCAATCTTCAGGGTTGCTATGGCCGCTAGAACCTGCTGGTCTCCCTTTGTGGAGTCCTGCTCCTCTTGCGGCAGTGGGGTCGCTGGCATAGTGCTCTCCCTCGAATTTGAGGGTTTGGTGAACGTATCCAACGTGCGCCGTTTGGACTTGTTTTTATGGACTTTGACGTCATGCCTGGGTCCCCTATGCGAAGTCATTTGCAGACCATTAGTTCAACGCTTGCCTTTTGTCTGTTCTGCTGAATGCCAGCCTATGGTGAATGGGGGCTGCTCCCAGTATTTCCAGGCTCACAGTATTGGCCCTGTAGTGCCTTCAGTGTGTACAGCTCAAATGCGACGCTCGTAGTCCCTGCTGTGACGGCAAGCTTCAGTGCGCCATGTTGGGAGGTAGCTCCCTGCCTTCACGTGTAACGTACACGTTATAATGTTTGGTGTATACGCTCTGGGTGCATTGGCGATTGCCAGTTTACACTCCTGCACCTGTGTGGTCCACTAAACAGTTCCCAGTTCCAATCTCTGCCTCAGGAGCCGGCTTTGTTCATTAGAGGCGAACAGTCGCCACGTAACTACCTGTAATGCTGTAGCTCCAGACATCACGTCAATTTGTGTTCCCCATTGCACTGTTCCACCGTTGTGCACTTCCTCCCTTGGACTGGTGGACCTAACCAGTCTCAAGAACATCTGCAGTTTGAGCCATCTCACGAAGTGCTGCGACCTTCCAGGCCTGCAATCCTCGAATACCCTGGGACCTCTCGCATTGCTGTAATGCATCGTCTCGTCAACCGCGGTTCCAGCTGCAAACTTGTGGACATCTGTCAGGGCCTATAGAGACTTTATTCTGGTAGTAGAAATCCCTAGTAGAAATCCCCTCAGAAGAGTCGAGGACGGAGAGAAGAAAGAGGCCGGGTGACAACCATTGCGGCTAAAAAGCCTGTGTCGAGCCTCCGCAACCAAGTGCTGCGACGATAGTCTGCTAGGCATCCCTGTGACTGAATCTGACGTCTGCTCCAGCCAAAAGGTCTTCATCCAGCCGCCAAGGACAGATACCCAAACTAGAGCAGTTGTCGCCTCACCTTGGGGAGCAAAAGTGACATTGCTCTTCTTTATCATAGAAGGTACTGTCTAACTCCTGGGTGCTTACCTAGGCAGTTTTTGTGTTGCTGTTCGCTCCTCCTGAGATACTTGAGCCACGTTGGGGTGAATGACCCAACTGTGTTCTCCCAAGTCTAAAGACATCCGTCCTTTTAGCTGAAATCATTCAGGTGGCCTACCTAGCCCCCCTGCATCCTTTGAATCAAATTCCCAAATCTTGTTACAAAAACATTCCTTCTGCAACTTTGACAGTGTCTGCCTTCCTCCGTTCTGCTGCCTACGGGTCACTGGTTCCCCAGTGTCCCCATCTGACTTTTGAGACTATCATCCCCCAGATAGTGTTGGACTTCTGAAGAAAAGGTTTCCTAAAGTTGTTAACCTACCAGTATTGCTAATCAAGTAAATGTTTGTTGATGAATGATTTGCTAACCTAAAGCTACTCTTATACTTACCTGTAAATCATCTAAGATCTACTACTGAAACCGAGTATTGCAGCAGCAAATGTCTAGTGTACATATCTGTGTGAACTATTTTAGCTTACCTGAACTGTCTTGATTTTGACATTGCCTTAGTATATATAATAAATATATGTCAAGTTTTATAATACTACAGTGTATGATTCCTTGACCATACTAGTGCTCAAAAGGTCTTTGTACTCAACTACAGCCCTACTCCTTCCTAGACTAATACACATATAAACAGTCTTGGGCTGATTCCGGCACTCCTCTCAATTTAACAGTGGAGAAAATGCATAGCCGCGTAACAGAGGTCTATTACCCTTAGACTGTAAAGGGAAACTAAACTTGAAAATAACTATTTAGACCTGAAAGTGTTTCGCGCTTTGCAAAAAATGTATCCAAATAATCAGACAACACGAAAAGAGAAATTAGTCGTGTATTATGGTTTCAGGATTGACGGTACTGAAAATAATAAATCCATCGGTGTCTTAGCCTGACTTTGTTTTGAAGTCTTACATGCGAAAAAAATATAAAGAGATTGAGACGTCACAATTTGTAATTTTTCCCAACTTTTAAACTTTAATTGGTGGTAACGTGCATTCAGGTGATTAGGTAGAGTAAAGATCAAATTGCATATTGTCCCAATTTGTTGTTGAAAAAACGAACACTGTTGTCATGAATCCTGTTACATCACAGAGAAATTCAGGTTAATTTAGTTATGGTCACTGTTTCTTACTTGGTCACTGTTACTTCACAGTTAAAGGTCACACAAGTTTTTATACCCTAAATGCACAAAAGTGATTGTTGTGGATCTGCTACCCTCTTAATCACTGTTAGGGTTTGCTTCGCTTGATTTTCTACCAATTATAGTGTGGATATACTGGTGGTGAGGCTATGTTATTGGTCTGCTACCCAACACGTGTTTCACAGTCTGTTTTCGGACGGATCATCAGGGGTTATTTATTGAATTGAAGTCAAATTGCGAAGTTTGTACTGTTTTGATTGTTCTGTTGAACATTGTTTGGATTAGCTCTTAGGCAGCCCTTTTTATAACGTTGTGAATGAGAAGAAAAGGTTCCAACTCGTAAGGTGTCAGAAATAAGATGTGGCTGCTCTCTAAGGAGAACCTTGGTCTCAGGCGGAGATGGAGAGAGATGTATCGATGCGCGCCTCACACGGTCCGATTGCCGTATGCTAGTAGCACTATAATTGGTAGAAAATCAAGCGAAGCAAACCCTAATACTGTGAAGTAACAGTAATTAAGAGGGTAGCAGATCCACAACAATCACTTTTGTGCATTTAGGGTATAAAAACGTGTGTGACCTTTAACTGTGAAGTAACAGTGACCAAGTAAGAAACAGTGACCATAACTAAGTTAACCTGAATTTCTCTGAGATGTAACAGGATTCATGGCAACAGTGTTCATTTTATAACCTTACACAACATTAAATACACTTTCATTATGAAAACAAAACATTTCAGTTCATTGCATGAACATAAAAAGTATCAACAGTAATATAACAAATTGTCTAAAACCACATAGCACCATCACAATTAGACCAATATTACCAAAAGTTTATCAAAATGTGCTTCTTGTAAATTTTTTCAGAACGGCAATCGTAGCTAGGATTCCCTCCCTGCTAGAGGTTCTGTTACAAATAAAATGTTCAACATCTAAAATTGCAGTTATATGTAAAACGGCTCAAATATTGGGTTCTCACTCCTGTCAACGCTGTACAATATATGATGTGCTTCCTATTTGTGATTGCTGTTATATCATTACATAGAGTGCATCTTGCATCAGTTTCATTTTCCTGCCGTGTGACTTGGCAAATCTCTCTAGTCGGCAGAAGATTAAGTAGAATTGGGCTTCCGGGTACGAGTTTGGGAACTTCATCAAATAGTTTAGAATTGGTTTGAGTATAGGTATTGGGTAGGCGCCAACATCATATGCCCATTTACTGATGTTCCAGCTGTTGCCAATTTACGGTTTGGTAGTACCATAACAACAGTTTGGCAAATGTCTCCACAATGACTACACAAAAGCCAAAACAGCTGGCTTTGCCAATGACGGTTAAAGATGCTACAAGAATCCTAGCAGACAAAGCAATTTGCGAATGCATACAATGGCATCACCCCATTACTGCACAGCTGAAAATACCACAGCCAAAAATGCAGAGTTTTTTACTGCACATTTCAACACAATTATATGTGGGGTGTTGGTTAGGGTAATAAATAATGTGATGAGAGTATGGGAGGGACTCTGGGGGGTCTCCCTCTGCATATATTGCATGGAAATGTGTGAAAGGAAAACAATAAATTCGGCATTTTCGACGGCTGTGTTTTATTTTCGCAGTAATCACATAGATCCCATACAATTCAACCATCGAGCAAAGCAGTTTAGGCAGTGACTCACCAATAGAAAAATAGGACAAGCTTCAATCGACAATCTTGATTGAAATCACTTCTTGTCTGGGGTGGCTCGCCCACAAAGCACGCAATGGCGATACGCCCACCCTCCCCAGAATCTTCTGGACCATCTATGGCCTGAAAGTAAAGGAAACCCAGCAACAAAAAAAAATTCAAAAGCGAGCGATTTTAACCTGCTCCATAATAATGCAAATGTAGCATTTGCAAATAAGCTAAACGCATTTAAATTCTCTGCAAATGCAAAGACTGGTTGTGTCCCTTATGTCCTGCATGGCACTTTACAGGGGTAAATGGCAGTGAATAAAATAACTATGCCTCAGCTCAGGCAGAGCTCTGTGAACTCATTAGGGAGACTATCAATGATGTCACAGATTTAGAAACCTTCAGGGGCAGTGGGAAATCAAATCTGGGGCATGATGGATACTAAAGGCCTCTTGACCCCTCACACCGTCTGACTACATGTCTCAGGCTGGGGACGGAGGTCAGAATACCGCCCTCTACCTGATCCAAGACCTGGCAGGATGGGGTCGGGTGAAGGGCGTCTCCTGACCCTGTTCCTCAAAGACGTCGACGTCTGGACAAAAGCGGGAAGCCCATCCTGAAGAGAAGATCACCACTGCTCCCCATTACCTTTTTAGTATAAAAAAATGGAATGTTGTGTATGCATTATTTGTGCGCCCTCGTATTTGCCTCTGGAGAATAGCTCAGGGGCACCATGCTCGCCTTGGAAGCAAGACGACACGGAACAACGGGGTTCGATCCCCAGGTCCGCGCTTAGAAACCTCTGGGTGTAAAGCGCGTTATAAATAACCTATCATATCACACTTATTTGTGGAAGTGTACGTGTGTGAGAAATAGCCTATTTGAAAAGGGTGCATGCATGGGAGTGGCCAAGTATCTGTGAGGAAGCCTTAGAGTGAGAATGAATGATTGAGCTGTATGAGCGAGTGTCTGATTGTGTGAACGCATATCAATGTGTGTGCGTGAAAGGCTGTGGCCGGGTGGTGGCATTAGTGCACACAGCCTAATGCATTTGTAAAATGGCATGACATCTTTTATTATGGAATGGCATTAAACAAAAAGGTCTTCAGGGCAAAGCCCACATTCTCAGTGTTCTTAAATTTGGTGTTGGGGGAGGGGGCATTTGTGTAGCAAACAAGCCACAGTACGAAAACATGTCTTTTTACACTGAGTTAGGGCTATGCCAACATGAGTGAGTGTTCTTACATATGGGGTAGAAGGCATCTGTGCAGCAATCAACAATCACAGACATGTTTTTTCTTACTGTGGTATGTCGTTTTACACTGGTGTGAAGGGAAAAGTCAACATGAGGCTTCTTACATGGAATACAGACCTACATTGGTGCAACCAGTCCAGAAAGGTTTTTTTTTTTACTGTGCCATGCCATTTTTAACTGGCGGTAAGGGCAAAGCCAACACGATTAGTGTGTTCATGTGGTCATACTGACTCAGTTGGCACAGCCTGCATGGCACTTTCTTACTGTGACATGGAGCATAAAGGGCATAGCCCACATGAGGAGTGTGTTTAAGTGAAAACAGCCTACATTGCTGCAGACAGTCTGGAAATATTTTCTAACTGTTGCGTGCATTTTTTACTGGCATGAAGGACAAAGACAACAGGAGTATGTTTTTACATGGGGCTACTGGCATGTTTTGGCACAGCCAGCATGGACATATTTTCTTATCATATCATATGATTGCAGGCATTATGGGCAAAGCAAACATAAGTATTTTATTATGTAAGAATACTGGTATTTTATTATGTAAGAATACTGGTATATATTGGTGCAGCCAGTATGGGCATGTATGGGAACTGTCCACATGAAAATATGTTTTTACATTGGCAAAATAAGACCTATTGGGCCAAGGTATCATGAAAATGCTCCTGTGCACTGTTGGGGACTTGGCAACTGAAGGATCTTCTCATGCCTTGCCCTACAGAACAGATTCTAAACTGTGTGGCCTTTTAGCCAAATGTTTACTGAAAGCGTGTTGTAAAATGCACCATTTTAATCCATTCAAATATTTTCTCCAGGGGAAGCAAGACAGCCCCTCCCACCCCAAATCTTCCTGCTTCGATTATGGCTTCTTGCTACACTCTGCCGCTTCCACATATTCACTGAAACGTAGACGGCCCCAAATAAAAATTAAATGTAATTTCTCTTTTCCCTTCTTTAAAAAAAAAAATTAAAAAACAAAAACAAAAAAAAACAAAAAACCCACTAGCTGCCTCTGCTTCCTCTACTAAAACAACATTAAGAAAACCTGCAATGATAAACAGCTTAGGTCACCACTACATTCACAGTTCCTAGAGATGCACGTGATCTGCCATACAGCTCAAGCTCACTTAACTGGACCTCAAAATGGTGGTGAAGATTCTCAATGAGCAAAGTTTATTGCATTCGCTCAGCTTACATCATCGATAGAAAATTATAAGGGCACTGCCAAGGGAATGGTAATGCTCTGCTAAACCATTTTATTAATGGTTGATGAAAGGACTACTGCTCTCCAGAAGTACAGGAACGAGTAGTGGTTTCTAAAGTCCTACTCTACCCAATAATATTACTAAACCAGTAACAATCTCAATCATAAAGGGTGAAATGGGTATGACATGAATCTTATACCGCCTCTTCCTCAAAGGCAGAACGGGCCAGGGGCAGGCTTCACCCTTCTAAAGGATATAAACCACCAATGAAGCATGCAGACAATAGCACTGTATCACCAAAATAAAAGAAACATCTAATGAAATAAAAAAAATAGAAGACACTAATCAAACTTAAAGGGCAGAAACTAATCAAACACGAACCCGCCCCTGCAACAAAATATGCAGACTTTTATTTCAAAGGGCACTAAGTATATCAAGACAGGGGAATGCAGATAATTGTCTGTAGTAATATTCAAATGTAAGCATACATTGTTAAGGTAAAGAGTGGGGTCTGAAATCTTTGCTCAATTCAAGCATTCTGTATGTGGCCACCCACTGATGTTGAAACAGAAGTTTTTGTCATCCGATTGCTGTTCTCAGAGTGTTTTGTCTGCAGGGATTTGGAAGGGAGTACGAGGAGAAACTAACCACTTCTAAGCTAGTAGGACCCATCATCTGGGGTCAAATACTCTAAGCAACACTACCACCCCCCCTCATGTCTTATTGAGTTCAAAGACTCTCCAGTCATTATATCCCAGGTGTGGCTTCCCCATTGTGCTTGCAGGGCTTTCTTTGAAGCACTGACTCCCATTCAGTTACCTAGAGTATGTCCAATTACTCTGGAAAAGTGCCAATCTTTCCTAATCCGGGAACAAAGGGCGACTTCAGGGCGTGGCCTACCACCTTTTTGTTGGTGAACCCCAGACAGTGATCAACAAAGGTTCCGACAACTGCAGGTCATGGAAAACATGTAGATAATAAAATTACAGCAGATGGTTTTGTCAAAGTATACCTGTATTTCAACATAGGCCACTATATATCGAATCAGATGTAGCGTCATTGTTATAATGAACGAAACTGCCACCAGGCCATGGTGATTTACAGTTATAAATGTATTTACATTTACCTTCAAAAGGGGATTCCCGTATTTATTCCAACCAAATGAAAAAGCAGCATTTAGAATAACTTTTGTTCTACACATGCCAGATATCAGTAATGCACCTTTCAATTTGTAGGCTACTAGTACATTTGTTAAATGATTTCCAACCAAAAACACGTTCACTTTTTAGTGAGTCAGATGGGGGACTTTATGAAAGTGTAGCCCCAGTGCCGCCAACATGTTGCTGGCATGGCAATTAGTGACGCCCAGTAGCAAATACACATGGGTTGCTCTGAAGTATAAACGTTGGTAAGTTCAATCACACATTGCTATATATGTAGTCAGAATAACTAAAAAAAAATAACCACACTATGGCTTTAAAATTATTTCTTCAACTTATTCTCAACAGATATGCCAGTTTTAAATATAAGAATTAGTAACCATTATTTCAACAACTTATAACAGAACGTGCCGTTGCGCAGAGACACATTTTAGATTGTTTAAAATCAGTTATACCACAAGGCCTCAATGAAAACAATAGCTTATCTCGTTTCATGTCAATATTCTATCTGAATGTGGCAGGGTTCGGAACCGAGGGAACCTGGGAGCTATTTAGCTCCTGCTTATAGCCTGGTTAGCTTACAACTAACAGTTACCAGGAGCTACTCTTGGCTCCCCAGGCCAACAGATGCCAAACAAACAACTATGTGAATGTAACTCTCTGCATTTGGGACATCTAATAATAAAAATTAGGACACAAGGTCATAGCTAATGGATCCAATAATATGTCTGCATTTTATTTAAAAGTTAGATTTGCGTAGTTCTATGTACTAGCTCCTCGTTCCCCAGTGGTAGCTCCTGGTGACTGGTTAATGTTGGAAACACAGGAGCTGATTGGAGCTCCTGCTTACAAAATCTTAACTGCGAGATCTGATGTGGTATTATATCAGTGGGAATTTCAGCACTACGTAAGAGCTACAAGCGTTTCGCCTTTAAGAAATATTGAAGTTGGGAGAGATTATTGCTAGGTAGTAAATAATTGTGCTGAAAGGATTACAAGTCAAAGTATTGTGGCAACGATAGGTTTTAATGAGAACTGAGGAAAATAAGAAATTGTATATATTTTTCAGATTTGTAAAGATTGTGACGACTAAGATTTAGAACTGGGTGTAAGTTTGAATTTGCCACTGGCGACTAAGAAATCATGTGCTGTGTGTGTAGGATTAAGGTGGCAATTAACTTTTTGTGGCGGTCCAGAAAACTTGCAACTTTAAACCTGTACCTCTGATTTAACTATATTGACCATTAAAATGTATTTTTACGCATTATGATGATGGCTTCCAGTTTTGCATGTACACACTCAATTTCCTTATATTGTTCATCTGCAAAAAGAAGAAAAAAAAGAAAAGGAAATTCATGTGTCTTGATTAGATGTTTGTGGTGTTAATTATGCCTTGCAGGGCAAGGCCTGCCAAACTAACAAAGAGAGGCTAATAAAGGATGCATTTATCTTTGGAATGGCTTGAAGAGTTACAGAGATGTTTATTATGTCAGCTTAAGGAGCAGCTGCTTGCTTTTAATATGAAAATGGATCTCGTCTTGATGTGCAAGAACCCAGGTATGAGTTTCTCATTACAGACGTCAAGGTGCAACATTTTTTATTTGAATAAATGTGTCAGAGAACTCGATTCTTTATTAGTATATCAGCTATGCATAACAGTCGTTTATACAGCATTACTGAAATATATCCATACAAATATAAACTACCATCTCGACAAAATATGCATGCAGCAGTTACTATTTCACCATCTCAATTTAGTCGCAAATTATGTTTAACAGATCAACAAAAAATGTGGATAAATACAGATAAAATTATTAACAATACGGTTAAATATATAAGAAAAGTTTGAAAAACTAAATACCATAATTCCATAATTGTGAAGAAAAGCAGTTTTAAAATTGTACATTTAGAAACAAACGAGTAGGTTAAGTACAATGTTTAGCAGTAGAGTGATTAGGAGTTGCACTTTAACTGAATTTATTTGTTTGGGGGACTACTGAAATTGGAGTGAAAATGTTTACAAGTTTTAAACATTTTGGAATACATTGAAAGGAAGAAAAGACTAGTTGGCATGCCATAGCTTTTTCAATTTTGTAAAGATAGAGGAAAGACCTTTTTCACATGGTGATGAATAGGCCATAATAATTATTGAGCATATAACAATGGGTTGTGATATTCTTGTAGACCTAAAAAAGGGACTGTAAAGCTTTTCTGAAATCAATTTACAAGCCGAACATGCCAGTATGAGAAACCTTTGCTTAACTGTGGAGAACATGAATCTTGTGCGGGGAGTATCAAACAAGTTACTTTGAAATGAATCTGCAGGAGAAGGGTTTGAGGTAATCTTGTCTTGTTTATTTTTAAAGCATAATTTCCTCCGGATTCTGGTCCCCAACAAGGTCAAAATGTTTTGAGGGAGCGAGTATCCTCCTCTGTATCAAGAAGTTTTTTGGAAACAAGTATATCATGGTTAATACTTCTATTTAAGACTGGGATATCTGATGAAAATAATTTGAAGGAAATCGGAAAAAAATGTAACATTTTTTATAATAGTGTGCGCGGTGGCCGTTGTCAGTTTATGGTTGAACAGACTGCCAGTGAATGTGCGTCACATTTCTAGCGTTCTTGCTGTCCCTCTGGGCCTTCATTGAGAACTTTAGCCAGGCCCTCCTGTCCCACGATTGCCTCCCCGCTCCCCCCGCACCCTCTTCCTTATTTCGCGCCCTCCCGCCCCGCCCATCCCACCCCGATTGGTCCAACTGAGAGGATTCCCCTCCATTACCAGTTCCCCTAGGGCAGCCCTCTGTCCGGAAGCCCATCGGCTAAGGACCTGAGGCAAAGGACGACTCCTTCAGAGACGACTCCAGATCGTATCTGCAGGTATCCACCAATAAGTAAGTGTTGGAAGGGTTGGGCCAGAAGCAATTACTTCACGCCATACTACCCAACCACTCATCTAACAAAGCAACCACTGTAAACTTGTTATATCTGTAATATATTTGCATTTGGAAACTCTGTTCTATACAGGTGAGAGTTGCATTTAGGAGTGTGCCCAATAGCCTCTGTGTGAAAGTTGAATTTAAATGTGTGCCCAACAGACACTCTGTGAAAGTTGAATTTAAGAAGTTAAGAAATGTGCCTAAAAGTCTCTGTGCGAAAAGCTCAATTAGAAGTGTGCCTAATAACCTCTCTATGGAAAGTGAATTTGAAGAGTGCCCAATAGCCTCTCTGTGAAAATTAAATTTGAAGAGTGCCCAATAGCCGCTCATTGAAAGTTGAATTTAGAAGTACACTCAGAAGTCGAACTTAGAAGTGTACCCAATAGCCTCTCTGTGAAAGTTGAATTTAAATGTGTGTCGAATAGACTCTCTGTGAAAGTTGAATTTAAGAAGTGTCCTGAACAGCTTCTATTTGGAAGTTGAATGTTGAAGTGTGCCCAATAGACACTCTGTGAAGGTTGAATTTAGAAGTGTGCCCAATATCCTAATAGTCTAATGCCATGCCGGGTTGAACCGACTAATCTCCCTATAACCTCTCTGTGCAAAGTTGATTTAGATTCATGCCTAATACCCTCCCTGTATAAAGTTAAATTGAGAGAAGTGCACCTATTAGCATGCCCTAATTGAACCGACTAGTGTCCAGAATAGTCTCTCTGCACTTACTTCAATTTAGAAGTGCACACAACACCATTAGTATACCTAATAGTATATCTGTCTAATATAGAATCTACAAATGTGCCTAATAATCTAATATCCCCTCAATACAAAAATTGAATCTAGAGGTAGACCTATTATCTCTGTATACAGTTGAACTTAGAAGTGTACCTAATAGTACCTAATAGCCTAATATCATCTCTGTGAACAATTGAATCTAGAAGTGCACCTAATAGCCTAATATCTCTGTGTACAATTGAATCTAGAGGTGCACCTAATAGTCTAGTATCATCTCTGTGCAAACTGAACTCGGACGTGTGCCTAAAAGGCTGGCCCCACTGAATTTAGAACTACAATTAGAAAGCCCTCCCAAATCCACCTAAAAGCTCGTACCAAGCATGAGTGCACCCACTCCACCAAAGTTAGTCGGAAACGACCACCACGGACTGCCCCCACTCCCCGAACAGCCTGCCCTCCCGTCCCCCCTTCCCAAAATCACCCCACCCTCCTTCGCACTCCCTGCCATTCCCCTCTCCAGACACCAAGCCAGAGGGGCACGATGGCGAGTCAACCACCCTAAGAACACTCCTCCCCTGAACCCCACCACCGACCAACCAACGTTAACCATGCCCACTCCCCTCACCATCATACCTGGCACACCCTGCCTTGCAAACATCCACCCCCCGCCTTGCCCTCAAACCCCTGCCACCCCCCCGGAGCGCACACTTTCCACTCCCTAATATCTGCATGCCTAGCCCTAGCAAGAACCGAAGCCGCATCCCTCTCCCCCCTCTGGCCCCCCTACCCTCTCTCACACTCCAATCGCAACAAAGAAACTAAAGAGGAAACGTACCTGGTCCCCCTCAATCTCTCTGCACTCTTCGCCTCCCCTGTCTCGACCCACCACCTCATTCCCCCACTCACCTCCTTCCCCCGTGGCTTCACCCTTCCTGAAACCCCTCTCTCTCGATTTCTCATCTACTGCAACTGATACTCCTAACCGCCCACACCCCCCCTTTAAATCCCCTGAGCCAGACCGAATCATCCTAACACACGCAGCGACCCAATCCCGCCAATACTTCTGCTCGCCCACTATTCCCATCGATCATCACCCACCCTACCCCTCACCCTCTCCAGTTTCCAGTCTCTCTGCCACCACCCCCTTCCACTCCAGCTCCGAGACCAACCTCGCCAGCCAATATGAACTGCATCCTATTTAATGCCCGATCCGTAGCAAAAAACAGGCACTGCATCTTTGACCTCCTCGCCTCCGACAAATCAGACCTGGTTTTCATCACCGAAACTTGGCTCTCCAACGACTTTGCCCCAATCGCTAATGAAGCCTCCCCCCCCCCCCCCCCCCCGACTACTCTCTCATCCCACTGAACCGTCCTTCCAGAGGAGGAGGGGGGGGGGGGGAGTAGCATTCGTCTTCAAGTCTCTCTTCCACGCCTCAATCATCAACAATCAACCTTCCAATCCTTACTGCGAATCTCTCCTTGTTAAACTATCCCTCTTCTCCCCGTCGCTCTCACACAGCTTCCTATTAATCTACAGGCCCCCTGGCTACGATAGACAATTCGCAAACAACCTATGCGACTCTATTGGCACCCTTCAACTAAACCATCCCAACCTCACCCTTCTTGGAGACTTCAACATATGGCTCGACATCCCCACCAACCCTATGACACACTCGTTGACGGTTTAGACGCAATTAACCTCCAACCCCACATAAGGGGCCAGACTCACTATAAAGGACACACTCTTGATGCCATCTTTAGCTCCAACACCCGGATTCATTTAAACCCCCTCACCCCTATCATCTGGTCCTATCACTTAATTTTTTCGTTCGCCATTCGCTCACACAACCCCCTTCCCGTACTCGAATCTGAACCTCTGAATCTACGCAAATGCTGGAAAAAACAAATTATCGTCCCGGACCTAGCTGACGCGCTCCTCCAGTCTCCACCACCTACCTGCCAACTCAATAAACAACTAACCGCTGATGCCTTTGACTCATGGCTCAACGCATCTCTGATGCGGCTCACACCCTCTTGCAAACCATCAACCCGCCGTGGCCTCTTCCCCAAATGGTTCACTCCCGAGTTGAAGACCACTAAACAACTATATAAATACCTAGAACGCAAATGGCAGAAAGACAAAACCAAGGAGAGCAGGGCCACCTTGGCCCGACACCTCTATCAGTACAAGGCCGAAATCCGGAAAGCAAAAAAAGCCCACTACAACTCCTGAATCCTAAACTGCAAAAACCCAAGCAAAGAACTCCACAAAATCATCTCTGAATTCACCAAACCGGCTTGCACCACGACCGTCCCGAGCCCCTCACAATCACTGTGCGACTCACTCTCCCTCCACTTTTACAAAAACGGCTCTCGAAAGAACAAATACTCTAGCCACCAAACTGGCTCTTTTACATCCACCAGGCAATACTTCCCCCACCCCTCCATATCGGCCAACCCACCAGCTGCAACCGCTATGCAACCAACGTTCGAATCCTTTAGTCCAATATCACCAAAGCAATTTCTCAAACTCCTATCTGCCCGCAAACCATCTGGCTCTCCGCTAGAACCTTGCCCGGCCACAACCCTCAAAGAGATTTTTGCTTCCACCTGTGCAGGAGAACACGCAAGATCCATCATAAATACCTCCCTTTCCTCTGGTATCTTTCCCAACGCATTCAAAACGGTTCATGTCAAACCGCTAATTAAAAAACCATCCCTTGACCCACTTGAGCCCAAAAACTACCGCCCGATCCCAAACACCAGATTCCTTGCCAAACTCATTGACCGAACCGCATACTCCCAACTAAATGCCTTTGACGTAGCCAACAATCTCCTTGACCCCGCACAATCAGGTTTCAGAGCCCGTCACGGAACTGAAACCACCCTAACCTCAATCTGGGATGACCTTAAAATGACGGCAGACTCTGCGGGATGCGCCACACTAATACTTCTTGACCTATCTGACACAATCAATCACTCAATCCTCCTAGACTGCCTCCACTCCCTAGGAATTTGTGGAACCGCTCTTAAATGGGTAGCCTCATTCCTCAAAGAAAGGTACCAAACAACAATATCTCCACCTATACCTTCCAAGCCCGACCAGTCGACACGGGAGTCCCACAAGGAGCATGCCTATCCGCCCTCCTATTCAATCTGTACCTGATCACCCTCCCACCAATAATTCATTCACACAACATCCTTTGTTACAACTACGCTGACGACACTCAACTAATTCTAAAACTAATGAACTCAAAACCCAACTCCCGACCTAACCTGGCCTCCTGGACATAGAACTCTGGATGACCCAAAGCCACCTCCTGTTAAACCCCTCCAAAACGGAAATCATGGTATGTGGCAACTCCGATCTTCTTCCGCACCCACTACCCTGGCCACCTGCCATGGGCAACTTACCGACCCACTGCAACTCAGTAAAAAATCTTGAATGCACACTTGACTCTGACCTAACACTCTCGCGCATCAACAACGTCTCAAAGTCCTGCCACTACCACCTTAAAACTTTTAGGCGCATCTTTCCATATCTCTCCTTTCCCAACAGACTCTCTGCGGTCCAATCAATCGTTATATCAAGACTGGACTACGCAAACCCCCTATACCTCGGGAGTCCACGCGTACCAACTGAATAAACTCCAAAGGGCACAAAACACAGCAGCCAAAATGCTACTTACGCTCGGCCCAAGAGACCACATCTCCCCAGCCCTTAAGACGCTTCACTAGCTTCCAGTAGCCCGAAGGGTGACTTTCAAAACCTTATGCATCGCCCATTGAGCACTACATAAAACCAGACCTCAATATCTTCAAGACAAGCTAAAACCCTATCACCCTCCACGCACCCTAAAATCAAGCTCAGCCGGCCTCCTAGTCATACCCAAGACAAACTCAGTCAGGTTGGGTGGATCATCATTCTCAGCCTTGGCCCCCACCCTGTGGAACTCGCTCCCACCCCACATCCGCCTAACTGAGGATTTAACGTCTTTCCGCAAACTGCTGAAAACCTGGCTCTTCCCCTAAAACCAACCGGTACCAAAACGAACCCAAACAGACTAACAGCATCGCTTTGACAGCAATCCAACAAACTACCTGATGCAAGAAATTGACAGCTAATAACCCGAATATAAACTAGAAGGACAAACAGAATTAAACCAGTAAAGTATAAATCATAGGGAAATGGTAAAGAGATATAAACTGCCAAAATGGACATAATGCATGAGGAGCGAACAAAGTGAATGGCTTGGATTAAATAGTTAGAATGGATGAAGCGTGTGGAACAGATGAATGCGTCGAGTGGAAGAATGCATGAGTGGATGAACAGATGACTTTATAGATCGAATGAGTATGTAGATCGGATGAGTATGTAGATCGGATGAGTATATGGAATGGATGAACATGTTAAGCAGTTGAGCGTCTAGAGCGGATGAATGCGTAAATATAGAGAGGCGAGTAGAACGCATGAGTACGTAGAACAGATGAATGCACAGAACGGATGACTGTAGACCTGATGAGTGTGTAGAGGGGACGAGTATGCAGAGCGGACGAGTGTGGATAGCCGATGAGTACCGAAATGCGGAGAGTGTGTGATCGCTGGAGCAGATGAATGTGCAGACCTGGCGAATGTATAGAGCGGACGAGTGTATAGAGCAGATGAATATATAGAACAGGATTACTGCATATTAGCGAATTACTTCATAGGACTGATGAGCGCATATTGCTGTTGAATGCATGGAAAGCACGAGTGCCTAGAGCAGACGAGTGCCTAGAGCAGACGAGTGCCAGGAGAGGATGGGAGCAGGGACCAGATGAGTTGAATGCGTGGAAAGCACGAGCGCATACAGCGGATGAGTGCATAGAACAGTTGAGTGACGGGAGCGGACGAGTGCGTAGAAGGGGAGTGAACGAGTGCTTAGAGGGAACAGACATGCTGCGTAGAGCGGATGAGTTGCGTAGAGCAATTGAGTATGTAGAACAAATGAGTGCAGAGTGCATGCAGTATGGATGAGTACGTAGTCTGGATAAGTACGTAGAGCCTCTGAATGCGTAGAGCGGACGGAACGAGTGAAGTGTGTAGATGGATTCTATATCAATAGAACAAATGATATACGTGAATAGAATTAATCACATATATGGATGGAACGCGTGCTGGACGTTGATCGAACGGGTGACGTACGTTGATGGAACGGCTGACGTACGTTGATGGAACGGCTGACGTATAAAACAACTTAGCATACACGGAATGGTATGGACGAAATATATGGAGGGAGTACATAAAACAACTTAGAGTACACGAAACAGATTGGAGTAAATAGAGCAGTTTTGAGTGCGAATGGTGGACAAGAGTGCAAGAGGCAGACAAGAGTGCGAGTGGCAGACAGGAATGCATGCATGAGGCCAACATGAATGCATGCATGAAGCAGACAGAAGTGCATGCGTGGGGCAGACAGGAATGCATACGTGGGGCAGACAGGAATGCATACGTGGGGCAGACAGGAATGCATACGTGGGGCAGACTAGAGTATGTGGGGTGGAATGGAGCACGCAGGGCGGACTGGAGTGCACGAGTGCGTCGAGCAGACCGGAGTGTGAGGAGCAGACTGGGGTGCATGGAATGAATAAGAGTACATGGAATGGACTAGAGCGCATAGAATTGCGTGACGTACATAATATGGTTTGGAATGCAGGGAACGTTTGAAAGAGCATATAACCCATCATATCACACCACCACGCTTACTCTCCTCTTTACACCACCACTCAACTAGAACACAGTGATACTATGACACTATTCGGTATAACTGTTCTCATACAAACATCCGCCGCGCACTCCCCATCACTCTAAGTAAGCACTGTTGGTTACACACCCCCCAGCCAGGCGTTCTCCTCAGGCCTAACGCAGCCACATTCGGTCTGGATAAATCCTGCCAGAACGAACACATACTCCTGATCTCTCAACCACCACAGAAGCTATTACACGAATACCGCACCAGCTGCACACATACCTGGTGCTCACATGCACCTTTGACTCTCTCTACTGACCTGAACTTCGGTTCCCAAGGGCGTTCAACCTACCAGCGCCTTCAGACGATACCAATGGTATATAAGGCGCTATATAAATGCAAAATAACATAACATTAATCTGACACGTATAACAATGTAAGGCAAGACCAGGTTACTTGGGCCATTATGCACCTGAATAATTATCATATTTATTGCGGAAAATAGCTGTGACAGAGTTGTGCTATTACACAAGTTCAATTATACACACAATGATCGGCTGGACCATCCGTGTACAAACTCACCAACAACAGTTTTGAAAACAAGTCTGAAAATAAGGCCTACACTGATCTCACTGCAGGACCCATTTTCTAGCGCTTCAAAAATGCCAATAAAATCTGGGTGATTCCCACTAGCAGATGGAAGTCCATCACATTAAGGAATGATTTCAACATGCAAACCAACATGGTTTGGAGAATGAGAACACCAAAGCCCTTTGTTACTTTCCGCCTCCCAATTATGCACAGACCTTAATTCCTAGCAAACTTCTGTCAGAATAGGAATACATGAAATAAAATGGTTATATGTCCCTTTGCCAACAGGAAATGTTTAGAAGTCATTTTTTTTCAACTACTTTGAGAAACACATCTATTTTCTTTTTGGGGGATCCCCCCGAAAATCCCTTCCCTGTATTTGTATCCCTAGCCAACCCTCTCCCTACCCACTTTTATCCCCAACCCCTATATATGTCAGAGTTTTTTCAAAGTAATTAAAACACCTGTTGGCAAAACAACACTATACCGAAATTAAACAATCACAATAATACAAAAAAGCAGCAAAACTTAAAAGCCTATGAAGTACAGGATCCACCAACCAAGAACTACAGAATACATAAAAATAGACATAAGTATCAGACATAAGCAAATCAGCCAATACTGCTGACTATCTTATATGCTAAAACGGAATACCGCAAAAGTCACTGGAATAGGGACTAATTGGATGCAGCATGACGAGCATACAACTGGAATATCACAATACCCAACAGAGTATTTTACTTACATGAAAGTTTTCCAGTTTTAGCATCTTCAACATGATGCATATGGAGCAGTTGTTCTTGGCATGCGGCATTCAACTGGTATCAAATATAGGTGACTTATTAGAAGAGATGTCAAAATGGAAGAGCAAACGGGCAATGTTGTTTGGGCTGCCACCAGGCTGCCTTTTGAAAAGAAGGCTGTGTGTGTGTGTGTGTGTGCAAGCATTGATATTGTATATTGTGCTGATGAGGCTCCTAGTCTGCCTTCAACAACTAGCTTGGATCTGAATTTAATCCTGTAATGTGTTCAGTATGACATAATTTACATAGAGTTGTCACCTGTCTTTGGGGATCTATGTGCAATACCAGAAGTTAAAGAATACTAATAAGATTGAGTGATACACTGATTAAGAAGTTAGCGCAGAGTGTCAATTATGGCAGATAACTTCATATTCCTGATCAGTGTATCAAATCGTGCATACATGAAATTTGATAGGTACACTTCTGGTTCCTTAAAACAATGCACTACACTATACATGTAGATTGGTTACCTAAGTGTTGTAGTAAAGTGGTCTATGAGCCTTGGCATAATACTCTTATCCTGGAAAGATCACCTTATCTTGCTATACATACTGAGCCATCCTCTTTGAAAAAGATGTGCTCTTCTCACATTCTGGTGGCATGCTTTGATCCATTGTCTGCCCTTTCTTTTCACAATTGTCCTTTGAGGGGAAGGGGTCAGACTTGATGGTCAACTGAATGTGTGATGCCCCTGGCAAGCTCTTTTTCAAGTCTTCTTATCAGACACATAAAAGGACTTATTTTTTTCAAGACTTTCAAATGTTTTTCCTTCACATCATGAAGAACAATCTGCAAGGCTATGTCAAACAATGATTATAAGCAACTGACCGAATCACACATTTTCTTCTAAGGTCATTGTACATAATCTTTAGAAACACAGCAGTAAAACCCAGATGAGATGATTTAGGGTCATATCTTTTAGTATTGTCTTACTTTTATATTTCAATTTATGAATGAGAAAACAGATATAATCATTCTCCATTTCCAAACCAAGGTTTTTTCTTTAATATTGAAATATGGTCATGTTGGTTGATGATGTGATTATGTATTGTTTAAGCAACATCTATAAATCTGGATATTATTTTAGTTAGCAAAACAAACATTCACAACTAAATTGCATATTTTCTCATCTTTCCTCTTTCCCTTTTCTAGTTTATAGCGTTATTGTTAAGAAAAGTGTGTTAAAAACAATGTAATGTTATCTAAATGATGTTTACTTGTTGGAAAAAGTTGTTATTCCCATGCTTAAAAATATCAATAAAGTTAATTAAAAAATAATGGTAAACAATGTGGCTTGGTGCCAAAACTGAAGAATGACCTCAAATTCCAGCTTCACCACCAAACCAAAATGTGAGCCTGACTTAACTCACTTAATCGTATATGGCCAAACATATAAAAATTGCCATATCCTAAATATTTAAAAAATTCTTAGCCCCGAAGAGTGATTGGATTCTTAGGATACACTCTTCAAAAAAACTTGCTGGCTACAGTGTTGATCCGTATATCAAAATAGCAGCCCTGAAAATGTGCAGTCACGATTAGCCAATGGCTGGTGATAATTGATTCTTGGCCAATAAGAAATGGTGTGCATGAAGAACATTTTAGGCCCGTCTAATGACTTGTAACTTAAAATGGTTACAAGTCATATGTTGCATAACACAATTTAATTTGTTTCTTGGCTTACTCATGGCCCTCGTCTATTCTCAGTCTATATTGGGACACATGCAGCTTCCTTGTAGGTCCTAATCCAAATTCTGCATCTATGTTAAGGTAAGCATATCTACCTCGTTCTCACCAATCTGTCTCGAGCAGCAATGAAAAAGCACTTCCATATGCTGGGCTGCTAATCTGTGCCCTGCCTCTCTTATACACGTACTTTCCTCAAAACGTCCAATCCTGGGTCATGCATTTGTGCTAGAGCATGTATACACCTTCCTCGCTGTTAGCGGTCTAAGTCACACTAGTGGACATACCTTCCTTATGGTTTGCAAATTGTTTACTCAAAACAATTGCCGATACAACGTACCTTCCTCATGCGTATCTTTTTAATGCAGCAAATGGTCTATGCCATGTACCTATACACATTACTTGTGGCTGCCACTATTGAAATATTTCCTGTACTTATACTAGGACGTCCAACATTGTACTTGAAAAGTTACACGTTTATTTTTCTGATTCCAGCATGGCGGAAGGCGGTCAGGGGCACTTTCATGCATATGTTGATCGCTGATAGGGCCGCACATCATGCTATGGGCTGTGGGAGGGGCAGAGATTCTTCTATCCCTTTGATTTGATGATATATTCTTTGATTTGGGATGGGGAACATGTGTCTGAGTTCCAGGATCGAAAACGCCCTTAAGATGGCACGGAAACCCATCCAAGGACGCAGGGATAGGGTGTACTGCTATACACTACAAGAGAGAATACAACATTGTGTGTATACAATCTTGAGAAACTGGAGATCGAAACACACAAGCCTTGACACGGATGGGAAACAGGATTTGTTAGCAATGCAAAATGAACTTCCTCGAAAAAGTAAGCCGCTTCCTCACTTATGTTATCAGTCACGACTACGCAATAATGTGCGAGTCTGCAGACATTAAAATGAGACTAACAGCCTTCACAAACTAGATGATGAAAATAAAAAGGCAATTTCTCTAGTAGGGCAACTGGGGGAAATAAGCAACATAAGCCCGGCAATATGGGTCACCTGAAAACCCAGTAACCCGAGATGGACTGTATAGTGTTATGCCGGGAGAACACAAAAGAAATTGTCCACAGAAAACATTTGCAAAGATTATATTATTAGTCGTGCCAATACATGTAGAGAAGCGGCTCCCAGCCTTCTTACGTTGACTTGCTAGGTTTATTATTATCATTACAAGCAGTCAATAAGTTACATATAGGACAATAAAACACTGGCAGCCCATCACCCAGGCCTCTGGCAGAACAACTGACCAGGTTAGAACATTCACCCATGCATTCCATCACTCAGGCATAAACACTCCACATGACATCACAATATTCCTTCTGCAAAGCCAAGCCATACACAGATGGCACGGAAACCCATCCAAGGATGCAGGGATAGGGTGTACTGCTATACACTACAAGAGAGAATACAACATCATGTATATACAATCTTGAGAAACTGGAGATCGAAACACACATGCCTTGACATGGATGGGAAACAGGATTTGTTAGCAATGCAAAATGAACTTCCTCGAAAAAGTAAACCGCTTCCTCACTAATGTTATCAGTCACGACTACGCAATAAGTCTGCAGACATTAAAATGAGACTAACAGCCTTCACAAACTAGATGATGAAAATAAAAAGGCAATTCCTCTAGTAGGGCAACTGGGGGAAATTAGCAACATAAGCCCGGCAATATGGGTCACCTGAAAACCCAGTAACCCGAGATGGACTGCATAGTGTTATGCCGGGAGAACACAAAAGAAATTGTCCACAGAAAACATTTGCAAAGATAATATTCTTAGTCGTGCCAATTACACCATTACGTATGGTTAGTTTGGGCAATTATCACGATCGGTTAAAAGCAGGGATTGAAGAGGATGTAATAGTGGGACTACAACTCGAAAGTCCGAGAAACAGACACTCTTTTGAAAAGAAACGTGTTTTCTTTTTGCTCAGTACAATCATTATTTACAATCGCGAATATTCGCTCTTAGTCTATAGGGCTGGCCCTAGAGTAGTAGAACTCAGCACTTCTTAAATGTCCCATTCGCCACCAATGGTGGGAAACACGTCTTTTGGATGTAGCATTAGAAGTCTCTGAGCAATTGGGAGCTTTCAAAAACGAGCAACAGTTGTGCGGGGGATCGCACTTGGAGAACCGTTGATCGCAGATGGGGAGCACGGAAAACAATCGAACGCTAGGGGCCAGAGCTGACGAGCACTAGGATCTGCAGCTGGTTAGTATTGCAACCACATCTATTTGGGTGACTTGAGGAGCAAGAGACTGCTCCATAACTTACCAAAGCCCAGGAAACACATGAGCCCTAGCACTATGATCCTGTGTCCAAACGTGCTGGGGTCACAGCAAGCCAGCATTGTTCCTCTATCAGCGGATCTGTTGCTCTTCTTGGGGGCTTCGTCCAACAGAGCGTCCCTTTCCTCTTCTTCCGCCATTCTTGGAGCTTTACGAGCGACTCCTGTCCCGTAACCTGTCCCTAAACCAAAGGGTCATGTGAGTAAGAAGTTACTCAATCACGTGAACCCTGTGACCGAGACTCGTCAACAAACCTGAGAGCAGGCTTCAAATATGGCAGCCATCTTGAAACGGACGTCTTTCAGTTTTATGAACTGCAAGAGCAGAATAGAATTAGCGTATACATAGACTTTTGTCCTCCAAAATGTGTGGTACTCCCAATCTTACAATATGTTTTTCTGGATTCATTTTGTAAAGAAAGCAGGCTTCGCGTTGATTTTTTCTACGTTTGCTTCATGCATCATTCGTAAATATCCCTATTGCAATGGCCGACGTACTTCGTTTCCCTGTGTCTTTGAATTAAGGCTCATTTAAGTTGAGAGATCGTGGACGGCAATGTTGCTTAACCTAACCTAAAAACCAAGCATTGGCAATGCCAACAGTTTTGGCTTTTGTGTAGGCATTGTTATGGATCAACCCTGGATGCTTCTTATGCCTGATGCTTACATAGCATCCAACCTTTTATGTTACCAAGGCGGGTGAAAAGACCTGATTTTGTTTTTGGTGGGTGAGAGCCCATATGTTAATGTTAAAGGACATTTGTACCGCGCACTATCACCACCGGAGTGGTCCCCTGGCCCTCTGGCGGCTCTGAAAGAGGAAGGAAGGGTGAGTTAGTGGGAGGAAGCTGGAAAAGTGCAAGAGAGCAGTGATGTGCTGTTGGCGGCCTCAGCCCGGTGCGTCCGTTGGCTGGGCCTGGGGTGTTTGCGGCCGGTAGTCGTTGTGTACTGTTGTGCAAGTCTGTGTGTTTTTTGTTTTGTTGTTGCAGTGTAAGTGAATGGGCGTATGAGGGACTTGGCAGGTGATTCTGCTGCTTGGAAGGCGGGTGACATCTACCTAAAGCGGGTGCATTGAGAGCTATGTAGATTATTCTCTGACACAAGGCCCACCAAAAAAAATACCCCAGAGACTGCCTTGTGCATGTCTCAGGCCCTGCATTCCAACCCTCCAGATTTAGGTGGGAAACTCCAGATTGTTTGATTACAAATATTTCTATTTTACATACATGCCAACCCTCCCGATTTAGGCATAGCTCTCAACACACCCGCTTTTGGCGGGTGTCACCCGCCTTGCAAAGGCTGACTCACCCGCCAAGCCTCCTGCACGCCCATTCATTCCAATGGGCGTCTCACCCGCCAGAAACAAAATCGGGTGATTTCACCCGCCTTTGCGAGACAAATGGTTGAGAGCTATGGATTAGGTGGGATACTCCCGACTTTTGTGTGAAAAATATCACTATTTTTCACGTTCTCCTGCCTCAAATTATTCTATCCCCAATGCATTCCTATGGGAAAATGTATTTCTCCCGATTTCTCTGACAAAATCTCCCTCCCTGGTGCATCAGAATTTTGCATTTATGATTTTATACTCCCGCCAGAGCCGGCCCGAGGCATGAGCAGTGTGTGCGGTGGCACAGGACCCCGCTGTCAGAGGGGGCCCTCAAGGCACCAGTCTCTGCCTCAGCTGCTGCACAGCTTCCATGTACAAAGCTTGCATGAGGCCACAGGGTCGCCTCCAAACTTCCTGTGGCTCTCTAGACAGATGAGGTGTCTGGCTCGCGCCGGGAGGGGCTGGGCCTGGCGAGGCCAAAGGAGCGCAGAGCTGGCAAGCACGCAAGAAGTACAAATGGACGTTAGATATGGCCTCAGAGTGGGGACTGCCCTTCACATGCTTTTTGCTCACCTTTTATTTACTTCTTCTCGTGACATGCATTACGTGGACATCAAATCTCTTTCCAACTTTAGACAAACAGAACAATCAAATAAGTGAGACACCAGTGGACTCTTCTTTTCTTCTGGTGGTTCTCTCCAGTCGCCTTGCACTCATCAGTCCTGGCCAGTCAAGCTCACGCCCATGTGTAGATGCCGCTCAAGATGTATCCTTAAAGTCGAGTGGAGGGTATCAACCGCTTCTCAGGCGAATATCATTCCCCTCGTTCTCGTTGCAGGGTGAGGGATCTGGGCGCACTCTGGCCCTCATCACCGGGTGGCAAGTGTTCCGGAGGTGATCTGTCTTTCTGTCCCTCTTTAGGTGGTGCCCTCTCAGCTAGTGAGGAGCAGGCTCCTGCGGGGTCTTGATTCTCTCAGGACTCTTCCCATAGGGTTGGTGGGGTCTGTCGAAAGTGAGACACATTTCGGGTCACTGTCTCCAGAGCCCTTGTAGCAGTGACCAGTCCAGGTTCTTGGTGGATGATGGTCCAGGGGAGCGACTCGTGGGAGAGGAACATCTTACCCTTTTGCGCTCTGTTCTTCACAAGGGACACTGGTGCCCCTACTTAGAGGTTGCTTGGAGTGGCCCATCTGGTTCTGTCCTTTTTGGTGTTGTGTTCATGTCTTCAGCGTTCTACTTGTTCCAGGTCCACTGACGGGGCCTTCACAAGTGGTGTAGGGGCAGTCATGCTTGAATGGGGACCCCAAATGCCTGCCGGGCTGACTTGAGTTGCTGATTGGGGGGTCTGCCGGTATGACTGGAGGAACCTGTAGGGTTTGGGCAGCCAGGGTTATCCCTTGTCCTTTGCGATCCTCACCGACTTGTTGATGGACGCCATAAATCTTTCGGCGTCACTGTATGGGGGCAGTATGGGGTGATGTGGTGGTGCCGGATTCCCATGCTGTCAACAAATCGTCTGAATTCTTTGCTTGTAAATGGTGGGCCGTTGTCGCTTTTTATTGACGAAGGTATGCTGTGGATTGCTAACATCTTTACCAGCGTGGTGGTGACTGATGCTGCGTCCGTCGAGATGACTGACTCGACCTCTGGGTATCGGGTGTACTCGTCGATGGCCACTAAGAAGCTTGAGGGGTCCTAGCCGACGTGTCAATACGCAGGCTGTACAGGTTTTGACAAGTGCCAGGACCTTCTGCTGTATCTGTGGCATCCACACGCGCGTCTTGAGGAAAGCCTGTGTCCAGGTTTGAACCTCTCGAAGTCAGGGCTGACTTTGGGTTCGAATTTCCTGGTGAGGATGTCTTTCGCTGTCTCGTAGTCGTCCTCTGTGCCACGATTTGGGAGTGCGTTGAACAACCGAAGGACCATGGTGCCCAGGTTGAGCATATGGAAGGATAGCTGTATTATTTTCAGATGTTCATATTTAACACACAAAAAATAGGTTCCATTTGGTAGAATGTGATATTTTCATCACATCATATATGAACCTTTCATTTGTCAAACATTGCAACACAATGGGGTAACCTTTTCACACATTACATGTTGTTATACGTCTTGACAACATATTTTCAAAACCATTTTGCTGAATTGCATTCTAGTATTTCTAGTCTTCCGGTCAGGATGGGGGAATAATACCACAATTGTACACTTTTTGCTTAACATATTTCTGTAATGATTTATATATTTGAGTGGGTACCTTACTATGGTATGTGTACTTTTCAAGTCATCTTTATAAAGCAGAGTATTGCTGAAAGCCAGACATGGGGGTGAGGATGGGAAATGATGAAAGGGCAAGCGAGTCCTGAATATTTGCCCAGGATTGCTGAAATCCAGACATGGAGGTGAGGATGGGAAATGATGAAAGGGCAAGCAAGTCCTAAATATTTGCCCAGGATGTGGCAACAGAGGTTGTAACCCTGAAGACTGGTGCAGTTATTTTTCCCTGATTGTGCCATATGCTGCTTTTCAGGGCACAATTAAAGGATACATGTGGGTGGACAGCGTAACTTTTTTTACGAGGGCGAACGCAACCCCCTTGGGTGTTTTTGTGGTCGGCAAGCTTGCTCAAGCATTTGGCTACCAGGATTTCACCCAGGTTGTCATGCTTCCAGTGCAGACACCCACAAGACGCATAAAATGATCATCATAGCGTATGCTCATATTGGAATTTTGTTTTCTAAGGAATAGTTCACTACATATTGCTGGGTTATACAGCTGAACACCTTTTATACTTGGAAGAGTATTTAATGAAAAATGTCCTCTCTCAGGTTATTTTTCTGTTGTTGATTACTGCTTTTGAAAGGCCAATGCTCTTTTGTCTGGTGCACTTTCTTCTAAGAGTAAAGGTCAAGTGAACTAAATTTGTAGCTTTCACTTTAAGATATGTTCACTTACTGAGTGTATATTCTTAGGTGCCAGCTTTTGATTTTCGCTATGGGAGCAAACCTTCCCACACTGACAAGCCGATTCATGGAATAAATGTGCGCCGAAAATCCCGGCGCAGAGGGGCCAATGCGTGCGCTGCGCCGAAAATCAGCGCAAAGCGCAGGGAAACCAGCGCACGTCGATTCATGGAAGTCCCTGCGCAAGAAAAGCAGAGGACGTGCGCGGAAAAAACGCGCGGCGCAGGCCGGCGCACAGGTCAACCAACGTCGTGCGCCACGGCCACTGCGCCATCACTCCGAGCGCAGCGCACAGCTCTAAAGTAGGCGGAACACAGGGCGGGACACTCGGAATGGGGAATAAAATGGGGCACAACACTCGGAATGGGGAAGAATGTGGGCGGCACGGGGAAAGTTCAGGAGGCAAGTGCGCGGAACGCCCACACGCTCGCATACAACACGTATTCATGGAATAGAATAGGGCAAAAAAGCGCACGCTCAAAGCAGCGCACAGGCACAAACAGGCACAAACACGACCGCCACAAGAAAGCAGGCGGTAGCGTGTCTGCGCCTGCAAGAAATGTGCGCTAAAAGGCGCGCCAACAAATAGCACCTATATACAGACATGACCAATGTACAATACTGTTGCCCTCCTGGACAAATGACGTACAAAGGGGTACCCACAAACACAGACACGCGCAGAGAGAAAAAATAAACGTGTGCGTGCATACCGGGGTGCGCGGTAAGTTCCACACGCGATATGGGCGGGTACGTGGATTGCAGGGGTGCGCGGGAAGTTGCACACGCGAAATGGCCGGGTACGTGGATTGCAGGGGTGCGCGGGAAGTTCCACACGCGATATGGCAGGGAACGTGGATTCGAGGGGTGCGCGGGAAGTTGCACACGCGAAATGGCCGGGTACGTGGATTTCAGGGGCGCGCGGGAAGTCCCACACGCGATATGGCAGGGAACGTGGATTCGAGGGGTGCGCGGGAAGTTGCACACGCGAAATCGCCGGGTACGTGGATTTCAGGGGCGCGCGGGAAGTCCCACACGCGATATGGCAGGGAACGTGGATTCGAGGGGTGCGCGGGAAGTTGCACACGCGAAATGGCCGGGTACGTGGATTTCAGGGGCGCGCGGGAAGTCCCACACGCGATATGGCAGGGAACGTGGATTCGAGGGGTGCGCGGGAAGTTGCACACGCGAAATGGCCGGGTACGTGGATTGCAGGAGTGCGCGGGAAGTTGCACACGCGAAATGGCCGGGTACGTGGATTGCAGGAGTGCGCGGGAAGTTGCACACGCGAAATGGCCGGGTACGTGGATTGCAGGAGTGCGCGGGAAGTTGCACACGCGAAATGGCCGGGTACGTGGATTGCAGGAGTGCGCTGGAAGTTGCACACGCGAAATGGCCGGGTACGTGGATTGCAGCAGTGCGCGGGAAGTTGCACACGCGAAATGGCCGGGTACGTGGATTGCAGGAGTGCGCGGGAAGTTGCACACGCGAAATGGCCGGGTACGTGGATTGCAGGAGTGCGCTGGAAGTTGCACACGCGAAATGGCCGGGTACGTGGATTGCAGGAGTGCGCTGGAAGTTGCACACGCGAAATGGCCGGGTACGTGGATTGCAGGAGTGCGCGGGAAGTTGCACACGCGAAATGGCCGGGTACGTGGTTTTCAGGGGCGCGCGGGAAGTTCCACACGCGATATGGCCGGGTACGTGGATTTCTGGGGCGCGCGGGAAGTTCCACACGCGATATGGCAGGGAACGTGGATTCGAGGGGTGCGCGGGAAGTTGCACACGCGAAATCGCCGGGTACGTGGATTTCAGGGGCGCGCGGGAAGTCCCACACGCGATATGGCAGGGAACGTGGATTCGAGGGGTGCGCGGGAAGTTGCACACGCGATATGGCCGGGTACGTGGATTTCTGGGGCGCGCGGGAAGTCCCACACGCGATATGGCAGGGAACGTGGATTCGAGGGGTGTGCGGGAAGTTGCACACGCGAAATGGCCGGGTACGTGGATTGCAGGAGTGCGCGGGAAGTTGCACACGCGATATGGCCGGGTACGTGGATTTCTGGGGCGCGCGGGAAGTTCCACACGCGATATGGCAGGGAACGTGGATTTGAGGGGTGAGCGGGAAGTTGCACACGCGATTTGGCTGTGTGCTCCCAGGCATTACCTGTACACCCTCCACGGCCCCTGCAGGCAGCACACACCACAGGGAACTACCCTGCACACCTGCTCATGTCTCCCACCACCCCCACCCCCAGCACTGTGGGCAACCTGCCAGCAGGCCCCCACCCATGGCCAACCCATGTCTCCCACCACCCCCACCCCCAGCACTGTGGGCAACCTGCCAGCAGGCCCCCACCCATGGCCAACCCATGTCTCCCACCACCCCCAACCCCCCATCCACCTGGGGCACCCTCCACCAGGCCCCCACCCATGTCCCCCTGGCCCCTGGTCCTGACGATACACAATAATGGCAGTAATGACCAGCATACCCAGCACAAACACCCAGGCAAGGATTGCATGCACCCACATAGTGAATGCAATCACATGACACAACCCCAAAGGCAAGTAAGCAAAAGAACACATGTCCGCCACACACACATACACAATGGGTGCAAGTCAATGTCAAAACCCATATCATGGCATGTAAGAAACCAAAGAAAAAATGACACAAGTGTAAGATAATATTAAAATGTATTAAAAAATAAAAATAAAGTAAACTCTGACAACTATCTGGTAAAGCAAATAAAAGGTCCATGTCCGGGAACAAAAATGAGAAACCAAAAAACAAAGGATAGAAAAATGAATAGATTTTGTCCAAAGTAAACACATGTAGAATGAAATGAAAGATAAACCATTACGACATGGTGTGACCAATATGAAAGTAAAAAAATTTATCTCACAAAAAATAACTATATTTACAGGATTGTTCAAGGGTCCATGAGCCCAACACCACAAATTAAACCTAATACTAACTATTTAAAAAAATATGTACAAAGAAGTGGCCATTGTCCAAGCGGTCCAAAAAAAAAAAATTAAATAAAGGAAACCTAGCACTAACTAACTAAAAAACTATATACAAAGGCAGCGGGCTAGTCCTGCGGCTCACTTGGTGATGCTGGCCAGGGCATCCTCGAACTCCATGTCAATGTCCTGGAGGCGGGACTCAGTCCTGGCCCCGAGGTCTCGCAGGGACAACCCCATGTGCTCTCCAAATTCCCTGCGAGCCTCCTCGAGGCACTCAGCCCGCCTCAATGCCTGATGCATGGAGATCTCCGCCCTGGCCATGGCGAGCCGCTCCTCTTCCGCCCGCTGCCGCTCCGCACCTATCCGCTGGCCAAACTCCTCCCACACGGAACACACCGCCATGCCAGGGTTGCCCTGCCCTCCGGCCGATGCCTGCCCCTCCGATCTTGATGGCCCTGAGCCATGATGCCTCCCACGTCGAGCCCGCTGCTGCCTGCGACGCCACTGCCTCTGCCAGCACGACGGCATCCAGGCTGATGGTAACCACCGACGCCGTCGTGCACGTGCCCTGCCCGATGATGCCGGCACATCTTCCATCTGCTGGGGTCCACTTGCTGTGTCGTCCACCCCTGCTGGACCTCCGACTCCCAACTGCGGCAGGGATGGGATCCCCACCGAGCTGGCTGCATTGGTCGGGGCAGGTCCACAGGGGGCCATGGTGGCATCTGGGCCGGAAGACGGCAAGGAGAACGACTGGTGGATAGCCTGCACAGAGGAGGAGAGGGCCGTCAGATTGGCCAACACATGCAGGAACCCCCCGAACATGGCCGATCCCAATTGGGCCACGTCGGCACGGTGCACTTCGTGATGACGTGCGTGCTCCTCCCGGGAAGCACGCACGGCATCACGAATCACAGCCGTGCGCATCGCGACCCCAATCAGGACCTGCTCCACGCGGCCAGGGGTTCCCACGGCCGCAGGTGGAGGGGAGTCAGTTGACATGGACATCCCCTCTACCTGCGGACGGGCCTGGGACGGGGCATCCCTGCTGGTGCATGGTGGTGCACTCACAGGGTCAGGGACAGCGACATGCACAGGCCCCTCCACGGTGACCTGTGCTGCCTCCTGCCCCTGGCCCTGGACTGCACCACTTGCACCAGCAGGGATGCTCCCACCAGGGCCCATGTGTGCACCAGTGTCGGCCTCCTCCTCCTCTGTGCAAACCACCAACCTGGATGGCTCCTCACCGTCTCCCGCCGTAGCAGGCCCCTGTGGGGGCTCACCCACCCCTTCCGCTGCAGCCGTGGGGGCATCCCCGCCGCCTTGCTCCACAGCGCCGTCTCCGCCCTCTTCTTCACTAGCCGCTGCGTAGAGGGAGACAAAGAACACAAGCATCAGGCTACTGTACAATGGTCCCCTAGACAGGAAGCAATAGCAGATGAGCACCCCTGTCAAAGTACACTTCCATCATGTCCCTCCACAACACATGGGTCAGTCCAGGCAAAACACACACAGTAACAGGCATGGTGCATGCCATGCACATTTCCATGCATGTCCAATTGACTCTTGAAACATTCAATGAAATGTAACTCACATGCATCATGGCTCATGCATATCACATGCACACACTACACCTCAGTCACATCCATCTGGCCACAATCACACCAAACACAGGCAAAACAAGGGTAAGGTGGGTGCGTCACTGAATCTGTGCATTGTCACACACATGAGTCATGCATCCATGGCATGCACAAGTCACAGACATGCAGGTCAGGCACACAGACATGGCTACCATATATGTACCTGGCATCAGCACCCATCCTCACCCCCATCCATGTCCAGGTACAGAGACTGGCATGCTCTCATGTCCCAAATCTGCATAGTGCTCCCCATGCCGCATTTCTACACATGCAACAACCATGTGGGTCACACATCACTGGTCGCACATGCATTACCATGATGTCCCAGCACACATACATGCATACATGGCACATGGCACACATACAGGCAAGTATCATAGAACCAGCACACCGCAACATGCCCTGTCTCACACAGTGATGCTTGGACACTTACCGCTCAACTCCAGACGGGTCTCCCTCTCAAGGATCTGGGCGTGGAGCGCTGGGCGTACGCGTTCCAGGACCCTCTTCTGGATGGAACTCATGTGGCCCCGGCCCCCCTCCACGAGGCGCCGGGCCTTCACAAGGGTCCTGGACCTCAAGTCCTCCCAGCGCTTCTTGATCTTCAAGACGTTGCGGGTTGCCACCCCCTCCGCGTTGATGGCAACCACACAGTCGGCCCAGATCCTCTCCCGTCCTTCCTTGCTGGCGCGGGACGATCCAAAGAGGGCATCATACTGCCCCAGGACATGCTCCACCAGGACACCAACTTCGGTGGCAGTGAAGCTGGTGCCCCTCTGCCCCTCTGGCCTGGGGTTGCCACTGGTGCCAGATGTAGAAGTGCCCGACATGGCAACCCCAGAGGCAGGTGTGGGTGGGCAACTGGGTCCTGGGGCTGGGCTGTGGAGCGATGTAATCCCAGTTGGGAGTCTTCAGTTCCAGCAGGGGTGGACACAGCAACTGGACCCCTGCAGATGGCTGATGTGCAGGCACCAAATGGCAGGGCACGGTGGCAGCAGGCAGGCAGGCAGGCAGGCAGCAGCAGATAGCACGTGGGAGGCTGCTCAGGGCACTTGGGGGGCAGTAACTCGGCCTTCGGGGCAGGAGCGTGGTGTTCCGTGTGTTTTCGGGTGGCCAGCTTGATACGGAGTGATTTGGCACGTGAAATTCCTGCACGTCAGCGTGAAATCCGAGGAAAGGCCCTTAGCGCGTAAGTGCGTCAGCACGCATACGCGATTCTATTGGACCAGAGTCCCTCATCGCGTAAGCGCGTCTGACGTGATCCGCACGGGCGTTCCCCACTCAGCACGTGAAGACGGAGCACACGTGGAAATCCTGCACGTCAGAGTGTCATCGCGTGTAATTGGCCAAAAGTGCGCGTACACGCCATTGGCCTATGTACGTGTATTTCATCGCGTGTAATTGGCCAAAAGTGCGCGTACACGCCATTGGCCTATGTACGTGTATTTCATCGCGTGTAATTGCCCAAAAGTGCGCTTACACGCCATTGGCCTATGTACGTGTATTTCAGGGGCGCGCGGCCACTTACACAGGCAAGTACGTCAGCGCACCTGTATGCCTGCAGCGTGGGAATTTCCACACGCGATTGGAGTGGGAACTCGATTCCAGGGGTGCGAGGCTCACACGCTGCCTACTACACGCGCAAGGCATTAATTTGCGCACTTTTCAATAAACAAGCCAGATGCCAGGATGAACATACCGTTCCTAGCAGCAGTGGCAGTGGGCTACCAAAGGAGGATGAGGAGGAGAGTCAGGGCCAGAATATTCACACCCAGAACCAGCCTATTCGGGATGCCTGATGACCAGGTGTATGGGAGGTACAGGTTTCCAGAACATCATACTGGACCTGGTCAGTGAGTGGGAGGATGACCTCACATCACCCACCCTGTGCTCCCAAGCACTCAGCCCCCTGCAGAAGGTCCTGAATGTACTGCACTTCTTGGCCACTGGATCCTTTCAGCGGACAAGTGCCATAGTGGGTGGTGTGTCACAGGCCACGCAGTCACGCTGCCTACACCAGGTCTTGAACATCATCACTGCACGGCCTTCAGTCCGCAGGCACATATATCTCCCCAGGACTCATGCAGAAAGGCGGACGTGCATCCAGGAATTCTATGGTGTGGCTCAATTCCCCAAAGTGCTTGGTGCAATTGACTGCACACATGTGGCTCTACGTCCACCCAGGGCAACAGAGCACATCTATAGAAACCGCAAGCACTGGCATTCCATCAACGTCCAAGTTGTATGCAATGCCAAGGGAATCATCACATCAGTATATGCCAACTATCCAGGGTCCACCCACGACAGCTTCATCTACAGAATGTCTACCCTATGCCGGGACCTAGAGGCTGGCCAGCATGGAGATACATGGCTGCTTGGTGAGCATGAATGCCACTCCACATGCATGCATGTCAGATACTGGGTCATGACACAACACCACTAATGATACCCATCACCACCTCCGCAGGGGACAGTGCCTACCCTATCAGCCCCCACATGATGACCCCAATCCGGAACCCCACCACGCCACCCCAGGTAAGGTACAACACAGCCCACATTGCTACACGGGGCATAGTGGAGCGCACATTCGGAGTGCTCAAGTCACGCTTTCGCTCCCTTGACCGTTCTGGCGGGCAGCTGTTATATGCTCCCCGAATAGTGTGCAGGATCATAGTGGCAGCATGTGTCCTGCACAACGTTGCAACACGCCGGGGCCTGCCCGTGGACATGGTGGTGCCCCCACATCCACAACCACATGCACGCCCGCTGCGCATGGGAGGGGAAAGGGCACGGGGGGAGGCAGCCCGTACGCAACTGGTGGCCAACTTCTTCACCTAGGAATCACAGTGCTGGCTAGTGCACACTGCTCTGGCACATACCATCTGACAATCAATGATGACTCTACCTGACAATGTCTGAAAATTACTTGACAATGAACTGTCAGATACACATCAGCCTGAGATTGTTAACATGGAAGTGTCAATATGTGTGCACCCCTAGCTACACATACACCAGCTATGCATCACAACGCAAAGACACAACTCCATCAATCTAAAATGCATTGCCACAGGCGATTCACTACATGACAACATTGCCATGTCACCCACTCCCTTCACAGTCCCGCCACTGAGGACACCATGTCATGGTATGTGACAGCAAACAAACTGGCCATCACAACATGACACCAGTGTCACAAATAGCAGTGCCCCAAATGGAACATAGCCGCACTTGAGCAGCTAACCGCCCTGGAGCCACTACTACACACCTGTGTAAGAGTTATTTCTATCAAATTACACACCAACCCACCCTGAAGCCCACCCAAACAAGACACATTGCATGTAATCAATGGTAGTCTCATTACCTGATTCAGCTGGTATGTCCTCACCGTCCAGATGTACAGTGATGGCGCCATGCAAAAGTGTCAGTGCACATCTACCGACATGTAGTGTGACTCCAGAGAGTATGCCCTTGTGAAGATCTGTGTGAAATACCTGCAAAACATGAGCAACATATGTAAGTAGAGGCACATATCATACCATCATGCATAGTTAGGTGCAACAACAATGAACACTATGAATGTCTACACAGTATTGACTATGGACTGGCCAACAGCTCATGGGAGTCCAATGTCACCGTGTAATTTGCTGTCACTTGGGCACACCCTTTGCAAGCCCATGGAAACGGAAGCAGGAGGGGTGTGGATGTCTGCTACCCAAGCATCGAAACCAAACTCAGGACAAGCCTGCATGTGCCCAGCCACAATACAGTGTATGCCCAGGTACCCACACAAGGCAACACTCTTGCAAAATAAAAATGAAAAAGAGAAAAAATGGCCATGAAAGGGCCGGCGGGGGGGGGGGGGGCCACCTATGAGGTCCGAGGACAGGATGCACGCCACAATCCACCTGTGTGGATCATGGGAAAGGAAAACACCCCATAGGCTCGTGGCCCACACGGCTACTCTGTTGTGGGAGATGAGTCGCTATGGCTCTGCCCAGACCCTGCAGCTGACTCTGGAGGTGGGGGAGCTGCCTCAGAAGATGGTGTGACAATGGGAGGCAGCCCACGCAAAGCACGAGTTTGCTCCTCCATGGCTGCAAGCAGGCGGGTCTGGTAGTTCTGGTTCTGGGTTATAATCATGCGGAGGTCCCCATGCAGTAACTCCCGGGATGACCTGACCTCCGCACGAGTTGCCTGCATCTCGGCCGAGAGCGTCCGTGTCAGACGCTCCAGCTGCTCCTCTGTCCTTCTATGGGATGAAGCCTCAAGCTCTAACAGGGTCGACCTGAGGTGACGGAGTTCTTCCCTCAGGGCTTCCCTGTGGCGCTGGGACTCCATGGAAAGTGATTCCCGCAGAGTCGCCAGTGCCGCCCGCCTGTCCATGTTGGACGCCAACATATCCTCCCTGTGTGCCTGGCAGATGGACTCTGTAGCCTGCTCCAGTCGCTCCATCAGCCTTTCTGGGGGGACAATGGAAGTGGCCACCCTATCCATGGCCTGTGCAATCATCTCGGATGATGCTGCCTGTTGGGTGGCCATACCGTAGATGGATTGCTCCCATACGGTATTGCCAGGTGGCATACGGCCACCACGTTGACGGGCACCACACCTGCCTGGGGCAAGGCGGACTGCGCCTTGCTGTGCCGGCAAGGCCTCAGGCTGCAGGACTGCATTCCCTCTCTGATCTGCAGCCCCAGGAACAGGATCAGAGATTGGGTGGTGTGGCCCTGCATCCGTAACCACCGGAGGCTGATCTGCCGACACTGACATCCCCATTGAGGCCAATGGCCTGGCTGCAGGTGGGTCGGACAGAGGAGATTCTCTCCCAAGAACACTCACCTGCGACTGCACATAGGTGTCATCCTCCGAGTCTACACCTGAATACTGCTCGGGGGAGGAACCCCCAGAGACACCCCTCGACAGCACGGCCTGCAGCACTTGTGGGTTTTCACCCACAAACACACCACGTCCCTCACTTGTGGTAGGTCGGCCCGGGTTGCCCTCCTGGGACGGCTCCACCACCACATCCCCAGCATCAACAAGTGCTTCGTCCCCTGCAAAGACATGAAAGAGAAAAATGGAAACAGGCATTAGCACCATGGCATGCAACAAGGGCTGATGAACAACATAGGCAGTAGTCCTACGACACATGTCCTACATGACTGGGAGTCCTCCTATGCATTCACCATCACTGGGTCTGTAGGGGAGGCTCAGGGCATACTATGTACTGATTGGAGAGCAACGCCTGCTCACCTTGATGCCTAGCACTGCCATCACACATTGGGCGGTGATTGCCATGTCAAAGGCACATGCCATCACACACATGGCATGTGACATAGCCACCAAGTGAAGAGGGAGAGGAGGGCTACTTTTTTGGATTTCAACCACTCTGGTCCTGACATTGCATCGTCACATCAATTAGTATACATGTTGTACATGGATCTGCTAGTCCAAATTGGCAACGATGCACAGTGCCTTGTCTACATCAACATAATGCAGTAAACATTGTGATTCCACCTCCCCAACACCTGTAACGGAATAATTTTGCATTCGTGAAGCACCGGTCAAGTAATGTTTGTAGGTGCAGCGGAGCACTGAGGGGTGGTGGGGCAGAAGGGGATGCCAGTCAACAATACTACTGGTGCTGGTGTCATTCATGTCACGCAAGTGCAGGGGTGGGTGGCACAATGAAGTGCAAGGGGGAGTGGCGGCTGGAAGTGCTGTACAAGGTAAGTAGGACTTGACGTCAAGGGCAGATGGTGTTAGGCGCAGACAAGTGCTGGGGGGGTGGCCTATAGGGGTACAGAGACAATCATGCTGTGCTGTGGGCTCGGAGGGGACAGGGGAGGTACACACTGCTTCTGGCTCGGCAAGGTCCTTTCAGATTTCTATGTGTCCTGCAGAGTTGTCACATGCCGCAGATATGTGCCCTTGGATTGGGGATCTCATCTTGGTGAGAAGGGTGAGGCGCTATTGCCTTTGGAGCATGTGGCAGGCCAGTTTGCCAGAGGATGGCCATGATGCAGGACATTCCCTCTCTGCCACCCGGCACCTGTGGTTTGGGTTCCCAAGATCCGAGTCATGCCAGGACTCTGCATTGGCATGGGGCTTCAGACAGGTGGTCATGACCGTGGCAAAGACATCCAGTGTACCTGACATGGAGTGGAGCATGGAGTGGGCCCTGTCAGGATGGGAGTGAGCCTAAGGGGGAGCTGGATGGGGGGGAGATTTTGGCAGCATGAGCCTCGACTGACACACACTTCATGGGTCGGAATACCAAGAAGGTGTGTGACAGTGGTGAGGGTGGCTTTGCCTGTGGGGTGTTGAGGGTGAGCTGGGAGGAGAGGAGAATGTGATCACTCCAGGAGAGAGGAGTGCAGAGATGGACGGAGAGGGGAAAGTCAGATGAGATCAGAGCATCAAGAGTGTGCCCTGCAGAATGAGTAGGGACAGACGGGAGTCTAGAGGGTGAGAGGGAGTTGCTGAGGTCACAGAAAGGTCACGTGGGGGCGTCAACAGGCATGCAGGTGGATGCGTACCGCACCAAGGATGAGGAATTCTGTGTCTGGGGACATGAGTGAGGAGGAGAGGTGAGGACACTCAGAAACGAAGTAGTACATTTGACCAGTTTTCCCAGACACAGTACGCACTGTTTGAGAATGTCAAGGTGTGGTGGACAGAAACCTCACACAAGCCATTCCAGAGTGGAGTAGGTCTAAGTAGGTGTGACAGTGGCAGGAATACCCTCAGGGAAGCCAAGGGCACACCCCCCCTGCACAGTAGTGGCGGGCCAAGGAGAGGGTCAAGGATGCAGACAGAGCTGGCCGTCAGACATGTTTCCATGAGACCAAGGATGTAAAGGTGCATAACCTCATGTAAGTGACAGTTATCGGAGGAATGCCTGATGCAGCCGCAGTGAAAGGAGTGTAATTGTGGAGGAGGTTGACAGCCTTGTAGGACTTACGGGGAGTGCTAGAGATCAGAGGTGCCGCATGTGTAGGAGTTGGAGTGGGAGGCGGAGAAGGTTCATGGGAGGGTGCAGGGAGGCAGTGCAGGATTGATGAGGAGAGAGGAGGGGGGACAGCAGGAGAGGTAAGGAAGTTGATGAGATGTGGGTAGCATTTCTCAAGGAGATTGAGGTTGGCCTAAGGGCCTTGGACTGAGACGCTCCCATTACCATGCACATCAATAGTGGTATCTGAGGATTGGAAGGAGGCCAGGAGTACACCCCAACGGGTCCCACCTATGATGGTGGAAGAGGAGCAAGGAGAGAGGACAGGGACCATGTGAAGGGTCTATGGGACAGGCAAAGGCATGTATGAGCAGATGTCAGTGAGAGTTAGCTTAGAGTAGGCTCAGATGCACTGGTCAGCAATAGGGTGGGTCGCATTGGAGGGCAGGCTGCCCTCATTTGACTTTTGGCAAGCAGGTGTCGTGCGTAGGGCACGATGGTCTGAACTGTAGAAGTCATGGAAGATAGACCATGAAGAGCAGCATGGAGTGTGAGGGAATGGGGCTCGAAACCAGACGGTACCAAAGGACCCAGGAAGGAGGTGGATGTCAAGGCTACATCCACAGTATGACTGCATGTTGGTAGGCATTTATATACAGAGGACGCATTAGCATGTGGTATCATTGCATGTCAGGCATGTGAAGATGAAACTTGAATGGCTGGGGGAAAGGAGAGGAATGGTATGTAAGACATCAGATGAATAGACAGGGGAGTATGAGCAACAATGTAGTGACAAAATTACTAATCAAGGGCAACTTCCATGGTGTTGGCCCATATGTGCACTGTTGCCAGTAGGGATAGTGCTGTGGCCAGATGGTGTTGCACTGAACATACTGGATGAGGCACATGGGTGCCACTATCAACTCTGCCACACACCCCCTTGACAGGCACCCAACATGAATGCTTCACACACACACCATGCACATGGATAATACACACATGCATGTGCACTCACCGGATGATGCCTCGTAATCAGGGAGGTCTCCCACACCTTGGAGTTGTCCCTCGGTGACGTAGGATCCAGCTACGGACTCGTGTGGTGTGAGTTCTATTTCCTGTGCTGGGGACCCACCTCCAGTCACCAAGGTTGCGGCATGACTTGAGGCCAGCTTATCCTTTGCCCTGCGCTTAAGGTCATTCCAGCGCTTCTGGCAATCACTAGCTGTGCGCCTCACTACTCCAAGGGCACTTATTCTGTCAGCAATGGTCTGCCAGTGTGCCTGGCGTCTGGCATGTGTGGTCTTGGACCCTGCAACGATGACCATTTCCCTATCATGATCTGACACATACTGAACAAGTGCATTAAGTTCGGCGTCTGTGAAGCTTGGCTTCCTTGATGGGCCGGACTGTGCAGCCGTGTCTGGGGCATCAGCCTGTGCCGGACGTGCACTCTTCCTCTTGCGCTTGGAAGGGGGTGGGGATCCAGAGTGTCCTACGCCGCTGTGGACACTAGGGGCAGGAGCCGTGGTGGACTCTGTACTGGGTGTGTGTGATTGCCCACTCAGCATGGGAGTAGGTGCAGGCATTGGGGGTAGTGGGATGGGGTCAGGCCTGATCTGAGGTGCATGAACTAGGACCGACACAGTCTTGGCAGGGTGTATGAGAGGTGGGGTGGATTGAGCCACACCCTGGCTACGGGGGCCAGCAGATGACCTATCTGGCATAGATGCGCGTGCCCTGATGACACCAATGTGCACCGGTGCACGTGCAGTGGACCTGCTGACCTGGATGTCAGCGATGGAATCACCCTCGGACAGGTCTGGTGCCACAATGGCCTGGTCCGACATGGGCTGATCAGGGTTGGTATCAGCCACATGACTCTCAACTGGGGGGGGGGGGGGGGCATGGGTGTCCCTGACTGTTCCTCCAGACTGGGGGGAACAGGGGCGCCCTGCAAGTCACAACCACGTCCCCTGTTGGATCCTCCACGGCCACCACGTGTGGCTCGGCCACCTTTGCCACCCTTACGGCTTGCACGCCTCCCAACCATGGCACTGATGGTATTGTGCGTATGGGAGTGGGTGTGCACAATTGTCCTGGGCAATTGGGTGTCAAAGGGGTTGGGTACCAGATGGTATTCGTACCCTAGTGCAGTGGCAAGGCTATATGACACCCCTGGGGAAAGATGACGGGTCACGCAACGCACAGGCACCCCAAAAAAGTTAAGGAACGTGCACAATACCCCTCCTAGACCACGTGTGCTGATGGAAAACCCTGCACTACGCTGTGGCATCCAGTAACACAATGAACGTATGCGTGTCACACGCGGCCTAGATTGACCTCTGAAGGGGTAGGCTACACACGGGGCAAGCACAGATGTTAGATACGTGCGTGACTCACCGTCTGCCAGGTAAAAGAGCGTGAAAAAATAGCACTTTTGGTTGGCAACACCCCCGCCAAAAGAAGAGGTGTACGCTGTCTGAGGAGACAGGACAACTGTAGAAGGGGACACTGTTTGAGGGAACAGGCCCAGGAAAACCAGTACAAGAGGAAAAAGAGAAAAGAGCTGTCAGAGGTAACAGGGAGTACGAACTGGAAACGCCGTGAAGTAAATCGCGTGTGAAACGACAAGAAGTACCGAATTCACCCACTCGCTCTCCACGAAAAGCACGTACAAGGAAATTGTGTTCAAAACTACCTTTTATACAGGCCCACACGTACATCGTCACTTACGGCGTGTACGTGCTTGGCCCATTTTCACCAATCACACGCTTTGGCACTCCTGCGTGTAGCTCTCTTTTCACCAATCACACGCTTTGTCACTCCTGCATGTGGATCCTTTTTCACCAATCACGCGCTTCGACACTCCTGCGTGTAGCTCACTTTTCACCAATCACACGCTTTGTCACTCCTGCATGTGGATCCTTTTTCACCAATCACGCGCTTCGACACTCCTGCGTGTCGCTCACTTTTCACCAATCACACGCTTTGACACTGCACGTGCAGGTAACTATTGACGCACATATGCTGGTGACGGGTTTTCGCGCGATGAGTGTGGGGTTTTCAGGTGCAAAATCACTCCCTATCAGGCTGTCCACGCGTTCTAACACGAAAGACCACGCTCCTGGCCAGGAGGCCAAATTTAAGTCCCCAAGAAGCCTGAGCACGCTCCCACCTGCCATCGGCTGCTGCCTGACTGCCTGCTGGCCACGTGCCCCACAGTGCTGGTGGGTGGGGGTGGTGGGAGACATGGGTGGGGGCCTGGTGGAGGGTGCCCCTGGTGGATGGGGGTTGGGGGTGGTGGGAGACATGGATGGGGGCCTGATGGCAGGTGCCCCTGCACTGCTGGGGGGTGGGGGTGGTGGGAGACATGGGTGGGGGCCTGGTGGAGGGTGCCCCTGGTGGATGGGGGTGCAGGGGGACATGATCAGGTGTGCAGGGTAGTCCACTGTTTTGTGGGCTGCCTGCAGGGGCCGGGGAGGGTGTACAGGGTACACCTGTGGGGGCCCACCCAGCCTATTCGCATGTGATAATTCCCACGCACCCCTGTGATACACGTACCCTGGCCAATCGCGTGTTGAACTTCCCGCTACCCCTGTAATACACGCACCCTGGCTGTTCGCGTGTGATGATTCCCGCGTACCCCTGTAATACACGTTCCCTGGCCTATCGCGTGTTCTACTTCACGCGTCCCCCTGTAATACACGTTCCCTGGCCCATCGCGTGTTGAACTTCCCGCTACCCCTGTAATACACGCACCCTGGCTGTTCGCGTGTGATAATTCCCGCGTACCCCTGTGATGCACGTTCCCTGGCCTATCGCGTGTTCTACTTCACGCGTCCCCCTGTAATACACGTTCCCTGGCCCATCGCGTGTTGAACTTCCCGCTACCCCTGTAATACACGCACCCTGGCTGTTCGCGTGTGATGATTCCCGCGTACCCCTGTAATACACGTTCCCTGGCCTATCGCGTGTTCTACTTCACGCGTCCCCCTGTAATTCACGTTCCCTGGCCAATCGCGTGTTGAACTTCCCGCTACCCCTGTAATACACGCACCCTGGCTGTTCGCGTGTGATGATTCCCGCGTACCCCTGTGATTCACGTTCCCTGCCTAGTCGCGTGTAGTACTTCCCGCGTACTCCTGATTTGGAGATTGCCCGCTTTGCTTTCCTTGTTTGCCTGCCCTGTGAAGTGGTCCGGGGTTAGCGCAGCCCTTAGCGATGATTTAGCGCTTTTGATGGCTTTTCCGTGCGCGAGGGCGTTCTTGGGGGCGTTACTGGCGCTGCTGCAGGCTCGCTGCGATTCTCTGCGCCACGGCTGTTTTGGGAGCTTGAAATCCATGAATACGCTGTGCGCGGAAATCTGTTTTAGCGCACGTGCCTGGCGCAGACTATCGCAGGCGCACGCTGTGCGCCAGCCGCGTGCGCTACTTGTGCGCTGGATTCTATGAATTACCCTGTGAGTGTGTCACAAGTCTCTCCCCCTCTCACCTGTTTTTCCTGTTTGCTTACGACCTTCTTTTGTGATTTCTTCCGCACGATCCAGGATTTATTTAAGCCTGTGCGCGGGTCTTCGGATTCCAGCGCGCTTCGTTCAGATTGTCCAGGACGGAACCAGGAAGGAACAATGTCCGCGCGCGAAGGCACGGAAGCTGTGACTCGAGCGTGGTGAAAATCCAGGAAAGTTCGGTAAGTTTAAAGGATGAAAGGAAAGGAGGAGGAATCAAGGAACCGGGAATAGGGAATTCAGGAAAGTAGCCCAGAGCGAACTCCGGCAGCACACGTCCAGCTACGGCGAGCAGTAGCGTTGAGACGCGCTGAGCCGCAGGGGTGTGACTGTTTAGTAGTGCGCCGAGCGTAGAACGTAAAGGCTGGCAAGCTCCGTTTCGTATTCAACGGCCATGTTGGGAGGGTTACTGCATTCAGTGCTCTATGGGTCAGGGACCACGAGGTCCAAAAGGGACGTAGGTGACGGTTCATGACAGCATGACTCCTCTGAAGCCCAGCTCCTCCGGGTTTGCCTGGATGGATAAGGTGGCATCTTCGAATCAGCCTGGGGGCATTCATGTTTGACATGGGTTCCCAGGTGTGCTCACTAGGTGGATATCCTTTCCATTCGACCAAATATTGCAGCTGACCACGTCGGTACCTAGAATCACAAATTCTGGAGACCTCGTATTCGAGTTGGTCATTGACAATCACTGGAGTAGATCTTGGAGCAGTTCGAGAGGGTTCAACATATGGCTTCAACAGAGAAGTATGCAAGATTGGGTGGATCCTTTTCCATGATTCTGACCGTAATACCTGGGAGCCAATTTATTTGGTCGTAGGTGACGTCGGAGGAGTTTTGAGGATAACCAGACCTTATTGCCTATTGAATAAGAAGGCCCTGGTCTTCTTTTGGAGTCAGCATAATGTTTCACGTCTCTTTGGGCCTTTTCCAGGTTTTCTTTAGCTTCTTTATGTACATTGATTAGTGTTTCAATCCAGGAATCAACCGAAGGAACTGGGGTTGGATGTGGAAGAATGGACGGTAGGACTGAAGGATGAAATCCTTGACTACAGAAAAAGGGGCTGGTTTTGATAGCTGAATGATCCGAATTGTTGTATGCGAATTCGGCCACAGGTATTAAGAGTGACCAATCATCCTGGACCTTGGTGGCGAAGCAACGAAGATATTGTCCCAGAGTTTGGTTTACTCGCTCATTAGCTCCATTGGTCTGTGGATGATAAACCGAAGACAAGGCACTCTGGATTCCCTGTATACGCCATAACTGTTTCCAGAACTGGGATATGTACTGGCGCCCTCTATTAGAAATGATCTTGGAAGGTAGCCCATGAAGCCGGAATATGTGTTCCAGGAAAATTCCAGCAAGTTCAGATGAGGATGGCAGTTTGCATAAAGGTGTAAAATGAGCCATATGAGTGAACAAATGAATGGTAACCTTTATAGTTGTGTAGCCCCAGGAAGAGGGTAGTTCCACGATGAAATCCGTGGCAATGATTTCCCAGGGTCCTGTTGGTATCGCCGGTTGGAGCAGGAGACCTGCTGGTCTTTTGTTATCATGTTTGTTCTGATTGCAGACTGCACATGACTGGATATGGATCTTGATATCATCCCTCATCTTTGGCCACCAAAACTGTCTTTGTATTAGATGGAGAGTGTTGGTGATGCCACGGTGTCCTGAATGGAAAGTATCATGACATAGGCTTGTGATCTTTTGTCTCAGTCCAGGAGTGGGAATGACCAAGCGATTGTCCTTGAACAGGTATCCGTCCTTTGTTTTGAGATTCCACCGATTGTTTCTCTTAAACTCCTTCCACGGTTCAGAGGACTGGGATTGAATTCGAATATCCTCCACGAGAGTAATTGCTTGGGCAACAGATATTGTGTGGGGAAACATCTTAGGAAAGGTCCGATCCTCAAGGGGTTCATAGTCAGGACGCCTGGATAAAGCACCGGCTATAATGTTATGTGTTCCAGGGAAGTGCTGGATTTGGAATTGGTACTGGGCAAAAAAGAAAGCCCAGCAGGCTTGGCGACTATTTCTACATTTTGGGGATTGTAGTACTTGGAGATTCCGATGGTCTGTGCGAACTTGAACTGGGTGTTTAGCTCCCAGAAGGAGATGACGCCAATCGGTGAAGGCCTGACGGATGGCTAACAATTCCTTCTCCAGGACAGAATAATGGATTTCACTGGGAGTCAAGGTGCGGGAGAGATAGGCGATGGGGTGTTCCAGTTTGTCTCCAAGTTCCTGTTTCAGGACTGCCACAATGGCGTAGTTGTAAGCATCAGTTTTGACAATGAAGGGTCTGTCTGTGTCAGGTTGAGCAAGGATGGGAGCTTGTGTAAACTCCGACTTTAATCGTTGAAACGCCGAATCTTGGAGTGAGGTCCACTGAAAGGGGGTGTCCTTTTTTAATAATGTAACAATAGGATGAACAATTTCCAAAAATACTGGAATAAACTTTCTGTAGAAGTTAGCAAGCCCCAGGAAGGATTGAATTTGCTTAACGCTAGTGGGAACAGGCCAAGATAGTATGGAGTCAACCTTCAAAGAGTCCATTCCAATCCCCTTTTGGCTAAGAACAAATCCGAGATAGTGAACAGTAGATACGTGAAAAAGGCATTTCTCGGGTTTGGCCAGGAGTTTATGTTCCCGTAGACGTTGTAAGACTGCCCTTACGTGCTCTTCATGTTTTTGATGGTCCTTGGAGTAGATCAGTATGTCGTTTAGATATACAATGACGAAGAGGAAGAGCATATCAGAAAATTCACGATCCATGAAGAGTTGGAAGACTGCTGGGGCATTAGCAAGTGCAAAGGGCATAACTAGATATTCAAAATGGACAATAGGTGTTCTAAAGGCTGTCTTCCATTCGTCACCGCCCTTTATACGAATAAGATGGTAGGCACCCCTGAGGTCTAGTTTTGTGAAGATGACAGCACCTCTGACGGCTTCCAGGATGTCTGAGATGAGAGGCAATGGATAACGGTCCTTAAGAGTGCATTGGTTAAGGCCACGGTAATTGAGACATGGCCTAAGCTCCTTGGAATACTTCTTGGGAACAAAAAATAGGGAGGCGCCCGCCAGGGACTTGGATGGTCGAATAGTTCAGTTTACCAGATTGGTATCCAGGTATTCCCGGAGGGCCCTCTTTTCAGGTTCTGACAAAATAAACATTCTTCCAAACGGAATTACTGCTGAAGGTTCGGTATCGATGGCACAATCTTCAGGTCTGTGGGGTGGCTCAGCTTGAACTATGGCTGTTGAAAACACATCTGTGCACGCCTGATAGGCCCTGGGAATCTGGATAACGTTAGAGACGGTGACTGGTATTTGTTGATTTTTTTGGAAGCATTCAGAGGCTTTTGGTAAGGTGTTCAGGGACATACAGTGGGACATACAATGTTCCGAACCAAGAAATAGTGAGCCTGCTGCCCAATTGATATAAGGATTGTGCATCTGTAACCAGGGCATGCCTAAAACCATTGGATAGTGGGCAGATCTTATAATATCAAATGTAACCTTTTCTTGATGATGGTTTTTGGAGAGAAGAAGCTCCTTGGTTTGAAGGGTTATGGGTCCTGAAGACAGGGGTCTTCCATCGATAGCTTCAAAAGGTTGCATAGTCTCTCGTGTTTCGCATGGAATGTGATGAGTTGTGAAACAATCATTATCTATGAATATGCCCATGGCTCCGCAATCCACTAATGCCAGGATGAGGTAGGATTCTTTCTTGGAAGGCGATAGAAAGGCCTGTAGAATCACAAGGTTATTTTGTCCAGAAGAGTTCAAGGAAGGAATTGATGTGGAGCAGACATCATTCTCCCGAAACTGTGCCCCATCTAGGATCGGGAGCTGGCGTTTCCCGAACGCCGTGGAGGAGCAATAGGGCACTCTCTGACAAGATGTGTATCAGAGGCACAATACATGCAGAGACCAGTGTGAATACGGCGCATCCTTTCTTGTGGGGTAATGGGTCCACGGAATGCCCCCAGTTGTTTGGGTTCTGGATCTGAGGTCGGAGAAACTGCGGGTTTTGGGCTAGAAGGGTGATCTATGACAGCCTTTGGGAATGATGATTTCGACTTCTTTTTCTCTGCCTTTCTTTCCTGGATTCGAAAATCAATTTGCAAGGTAAGATCCAAGAGGGCCTGGAAGGAATTATAGCGAGCTACCCTGGCTAGTTCGTCCTTTATTTCTTCATTCAACCCTCTGCGAAAGAGAGTGAAGCTAGCCTCTTGGGACCAATCAGCTTCCTTCATAAATTGTTTGAAACGGGTTACATAGGTAAGCATATCCTGGGATCAAACATGGCCTTTAGGGCTTCCACGAATCCATTGTAATCATCCAGGAGGGCATCGCCCAAATTGACTAGGGGATTTGCCCAGGTTAATGCGTTGCCAGTGAGGTGTGATATCATAAACCCTACTTTTGCTCTAGGGGTGGAAAAGTAGTAGGGCTTGAAGGTGAAATGCACCAAGCATGAATCTAGGAAGACACGAAGGGTCTTTGGAGAGCCATCATATTTGTCCACCACTCCTCCCAATAACAGACTTTCCTTCGTAGCAGAATCACAAGACAATACCAGCTGCTTTAAGGCAGCGTTCTCAGCTTTAAGGTTTTGAACTTCTGTGGTGAGTTCCTGCATGCCTCGCATGAGGTCTTGAACCGCGGCTTCCATCCCTGTATCCGTATCGATTTTTAGTCGTCGCAATCTGTCACAAGTCTCTCCCCTTCTCACCTGTTTTTCCTGTTTGCTTGCGACCTTCTTTTGTGACATCTTCCACAAGGTGCGGGATTTATAAAAGCCTGTGCGCGGGTCTTCGGATTCCAGTGTGATTCGTTCAGATTGTCCAGGACGGAACCAGGAAGGAACAATGTCCACGCCTGGAGGCACGGAAGCCGTGACTCGAGCATGGTGAAAATCCAGGAAAGTTTGGTAAGTTTGAAGGATGAAAGGAAAGGAGGAGGAATCAAGGAACCGGGAATAGGGAATTCAGGAAATTAGCCCCAGCAAACTCCGGCAGCACACGTCCAGCTACGGCGAGCAGTAGCGTTGAGACGCGCAGAGCCGCGGGGGTGTGTCTGTTTAGTAGTGCGCCGAGCGTGGAACGTAAAGGCTGGCAAGCTGCGTTTCGTATTCGATGGCCATGTTGGGAGGGTTACTGCATTCAGTGCTCTATGGGTCAGGGACCACAAGGTCCAAAATGGACGTAGGTGACGGTTTATGACAGAGTTTTATTTTGTTTAAATGATCCAACATTTATTGGCTTACAGTCCTTTCAAGGGCGATTCTTCTGTGTCAATATTGCGTTTTGTGCTCGGATCTGCACTCCAAGTGACTATATTGTGGCTGAAACAATAATATCTAAATATTATTCCTCATACGTTGTCACTTTTGATTTGTGCGAGCCCAGCACCAAATGTAATGCAATAGACACTTGGTTCTTTAGTTAATGAGTGCTTTTTATTGTCCATGTATTCAATTCATACATACCAATCATCAATCTGTAACAATTATTCATGCATTTTTACATGTATTGACTTCATATGTATTGCCTTCATACATTTGTACATGTTCTTATAATCTCCCAACACGTGTTTCACCACAGAATTTAGCCATGGTTCTTCAGGAGAGATTCTGCACAAGAATAACAGTAATTAGGGTTGTTTTTTTAAAGAATATAAATCAAGCTTTTCTCAACATTAGTTTAAATTCTATTAATCATTTATACATTATTATATATTCTCATGGGCCTTATGTGGTATCCCTATGTGGGAATAACTGAAGAAGAGGGACTCAGTTGTGATAAATAAAATAGTTGGGTTAACTCACCCTTTTGTGGCGTTAACTTTGTGAAACATTATTATAGTTTCAATTTCAAGCCTTGAGAATGAAGCTCTTTTCACCAACGGTGATGAATCTGAAAGAAATTCCAGATGGACTGGTTTTTATTCTAATATCCCAGCGCATTGTTTGTTCAATTTCTTTTTACTTGCTGTTTTCTAAATGGAAAGTATTACTAAGTTTTATAGTTTTTTTCGTTTTTTTCTCTACAATATGGCCAAGCTATAATATCTTAGTTTTTGTGAAAATCAAAACAAGAAGAATAATAATTTACCTTGGTTTTCTTAGTATCTGCCAGGTTCGATTGCCTCGAGCATTATCGCCAGGATCCGTTTTTTTTTTTTTAAAGTTATCCTGGTTCCGCTTTTATAGTTAAATTTGGCGCGTGATGACTATAGATACACGTGAATGAAAGTATTAGTAAAGATAGTCTGGGGATAAACAAAACGGCTTCCAAGATGGCCGCGGCACGTTTAGGAACGTTTTGACGTCATCGCGGCACGTGCACACGATAATGTCATCACGCGCCAAATTTAACTATAAAAGCGGAACCAGGATAACTTTAAAAACAATCGCGGATCCTGGCGATAATGCTTGAGGCAATCGAACCTGGCAGATACTAAGGAAACCGAGGTAAATTATTACTCTTCTTGTTTTGATTTTCACAAAAACTAAGATATTATAGCTTGGCCATATTGTAGAGAAAAAAAACGAAAAAAACTATAAAACTTAGTAATACTTTCCACTTAGAAAACATCAAGTAAAAAGAAATTGTACAAACAATGCGCTAGGATATTAGAGTAAAAACCAGTCCATCTGGAATTTCTTTCAGATTCATCACCATTGGTGAAAAGAGCTTCATTCTCAAGACTTGAAATTGAAACTATAATAATTTTTCACAAAGTGAACACCACAAAAGGGTGAGTTAACCCAACTATTTTATTTATCACAACTGAGCCCCTCTTCTTCAGTTATTCCCACAGAGGGATACCACATAAGGCCCATGAGAATATATAATAATGTATATATGATGAATAGAATTTAAACTAATGTTGAGGAAAGCTTGATTTATATTCTTTAAAAAAACAACCTTAATTACTGTTATTCTTGTGCAGAATCTCTCCTGAAGAACCACGGCTAAATTCTGTGGTGAAACACGTGTTGGGAGATTATAAGAACATGTACAAATGTATGAAGTCAATACATATGAAGTCAATACATGTAAAAATGCATGAATAATTGTTACAGATTGATGATTGGTATGTATGAAAGTAATACATGGACAATAAAAACCACTCATTAACTAAAGAACCAAGAGTCTATTGCATTACATTTGGTGCTGGGCTCGCACAAATCATAAGTGACAACGTATGAGGAAAAAAGATTCATGACAGAGTGAAGCACGCAAGCTGTACTCATTCCCAAGTCAAATCACCACATTATACAGCACATTTATTTATTTATTTATTTTTACATTTGGAGAAAGCGCACTAAGCCCTTGGTCATCTAGGCGCTATTGCCGCAGGAATAGAAAGAAGACATTTGATTTGCTGGAAGGTCTAAACGTATAACATCTCAGCAACTGTCTCCCAACCTGCTCATTTCCCTTTGCAACTTTCTTCTATGGGATCCCCTGCCATTCTACACCCGGCGAACAGTTGTCACCAGCTCGCCTCCTCAAATCAAGGCTTTGGGGGTACATTAATAAGGCTACCTTCTCATTTTGAATTGAGCAGCACTTGATGAACGTAGATATTGCTATTTTATTTTGACAGTCAACATAATCCTTATCTGAGGATTCTGAAATAAAAGCATGTTGGTAATTTGAACAATATGCTAAAAAAACACAATAAAAATAAAAACAATTGTGAAACTGCTGCAAAAACAGCATTTGGCTTAAGTTAGCAAAACACAATCACCATATTTTTGAATGACTTCCACAGATAGTGTTTTTAAACCAAAGTTTCAAAAGACCTTTTGCAAACAGTATTTCTATCAATTAAATCTGGGAAGAGATGTGTTCAAATTCCTGAATTGCAGACTGCTCTAAAATCTGGCCTTTGCCACTTATCGAAAGTGAGTGCTCCCACAACTTTTATCACACTCTGCCTTATCTGCCAACATTAGAAGTCTGTACAAGGTTTTCAGCTGTCTACTACTTCAAAAAAATGTCTCACCCATGATATTCCCACAATGGAAATGTTAATATTGACAATTCATATACTGGATGTCAGTGTATTTGTCTACTACCTACATATGGCAACATAATTTAACTTCCCACAATACCTTTGCATACTAAAGACTCATTCTGTGATATCACTAATGTCACAATTTATGCAAATTAGGGGGCCCCACAAATCGTCTGCCACCCAGGACCCCGTAAATCCTAGGGCCAGCCCTGACTCCCATCTAAACTAATTAAATCCCCAATGCAATGCTATGGGGAAATTCCTTTCCCCCACTTTCTGGGGCAATATCTCCCTCGAAGGTGCTCGAGAATGTTGCTGTCTATGCTCAGCATCCACTCGGCTCCTCTACCACACGCTGCATGATGGCCATTTATTAGTTAGGGCCCATAGCTCTCAACTCACATGCTTTTGGAGGGTGTCAATCGCCTTGGATTCGTTTTTTTCACCCGCCAAGCTTCTTACCCTTCCATTCACTTTAATGGGCTCTCACTCGCGCACGGTGAAATCTGTTTTCACCTGCAGAGGGGACTAAATGGGTTGAGAGGTATGCAGGTTATTAGGTGGCGCTTTCACCACGTATAAACCCACAATATTGCATTAGAGTAAAAATGGGATATGAGGAGGGACACACAGCTTGTAGGTGTTTGCCCACCCATGCCATACCTCTCAACCCTTTTAATCAGGGGAGGTGAAAAGAGAGGGATTTGTTTTTGGTGGGTGAGAGCCCATTGATGTCTTAATTAATCCATTTTGTGCAACACACTTAATACCAGACTCTAAGTGCAGGACTGGGATTTGAACCTGTGTTACTCAGCATTGTCTTATTTCAAAGGCAACCGTGTTGCCCCTGAGCTATACTCCTAGCCCATGGTCATGCAAAGGGCTTTGCGGGTGAGTGACCTGACTCCAAGGTGTGTGTCACCCAAGAAAAGCGTGTGCGTTGAGAGGTATGCCATGCTAATCTCTATGGCCATTCCCACCCAGTTCCTGCTCCTCCGCATCCAAAACACCTCTTGATGGGAACTCTTTGAGGTTGCTTTAATTAAGCCTTCCCATCTAACTTTGCACTGAAAGTTCCTGCCAGTGTTTTTTCAAAGCAGTCTCCTGAGAGTTAATGACTTAATTGGAGCAGTAAATGCGCTACTGATCTAATAGAAATGTCTTAACCAAGCCTGCCATTAAACACTTGATTTATAAGCACTATTCGTGTCCTTGACTGAAGCCCTATTAAAAATAAGCATAGGCAAAGCCAACAGTTTTGTCTTATGCGGAGGTATTAGGCATTTGCCAGGCACTGCCACTAGATGCCCAGGTACTCACACTATTTTGCACCTACTACCATCAATGGGCAGCTAATATCACTACGGCAGTACCTGGCAAGTGCCTTTCTCATGCCTACACAAACGCCCTAACTGTTGGAATTGCCATTGCTTGTTTATTATGCACCATGACGTACTTGCCTGAACTGTGGGGAGGCAGATGTCCCGACAGGGAATCTGCGAGATCATCTCTTTCAGGGTGATGGGAGAACATATATGCTAACCCTCCCGATTTAGGTGGTAGACTCACGATTTTTCTTTAAAAAGATGTTTGCTTTTTTTTACTTTCTACCATATAAAATAATTCTCTCCCCGATGCAATCCAATGGAAACAGTCAGTTCTCCTGCTTTCTGTGACAAAATCTCCCTCCCAGGTGATCCAAAATATTGGCATGTATGGGAGAGTGTCATGTTATAATCTTGTAGGGCAAGCAACATTTTCCGATTCTTGCGGGTTGCTGCAATGGTGACACTGACATGATAGGTAGCAAAGCCTTATGATCTTTCCCAAAGATGAACAGGTGTTAATTGCGGCAGCCCCACAGAACAACCAGTGCTTTTCACTCAATCTGTGAGTATCATTGCTCAGTGGCATAAAGTGCTCACCTAGCAAAAGCCACTGGTCTCATATCACCATTCGAGTCAGCCTGTAGCAGAACAGCCCCTAGACCAAAAGGACTGGCATCGACTACCAGCTCTGAACGTCTAGCCAGATCGAAAAAAGCTATTGTGGAGACGGACGTGAGAGCAGTCTTGATATCCATGAACGCTGCTTTCTCAAGCAGAGTCCACTGCTAAGGAGATGTTTAAGAGGTTCCGACAAAGTCACTACGTTTATGATGAACCTGCCACAATATGTGACTATTCCCAGAAAGCATCTGACTTCTCACACTTTAGAAGGAGCCTGTGCCTCATGGATAAATAAACAGATTTGCCCTGTTCTTGAAAGGTGTCTGAGCCTGTGACTCACGGATAGCATGCACTTTCTTGGGATCAGCATATATGCCCTCTTCTTGAAAGATCTTCTCACGCCTAAAAACACTTGTGTACAAGCGCGTTATAAATGACTTATCATATCATATCATTATCATTATCAAAGATGTATCCAAAGAACTCTTGTGGAGCATTAGAACCATAACATTTATCATTTCCAGGATCTTTTCTACGTGTTCTAGGTGTTACACTTCCATCTCGGCGAACAGCAATATGTCATCACTGATATTCATTGCCTGAGGTATATCAGCCAGAGCTCCCCTGACGGCATGGGCGTAGGACATGGGGGGTGTAGGAGGGGGGGGACAAATCCCACAATTTTAAGTGGGGGAATATAATAGCTTTTATCCCCCCAGTTTATTTGTGTAACTGCCGTAAAATAGTTGACATTTAAGCACTGGAGTAACTGGGGCCCCCGCACCCCCTGCGGTGCGTGGGGCCCCATCCATGTCCTGGTAGGGGCCCCGCAGACAAAAAAATATATTTTTTATACAATATTTTTTTTAAAACAGACAATAATAAAGTTTCTTTTTGAAGTCACTCTGCCTTCATTAAGATTTTTTTTTTACAGAAATTATTTCTTTATGAAGGCAGAGTGACTAAAAAACGATTCTATTTCTTTGTGAAATCCGAGGGCTACCCCACTGCATGACGTGGAAGCCTAAAGGCTAGTGGCCTCCAAGGCATGGGTCGGGGAGCCCTATGACTCCAAAAAGAAATAGGGCCTCATTACGAGGTCGGCGGTGAACCGCTGGTGTGACTGGCGGGTTGCCGCCGACCTCGTAATACCATTTCCAACACCTAGCTTCCCGGTGCTACTGGGACATTACAAGTCCTGGCGGACTGGGAAGCTAGGTGCCGGAAAATGTTAGTCCCCAAAGGTTCACGGAAGCACCGGCACTGCCACTAATGGTGCCTGTGCTTCTGTGATGAGTCTGCCTACTGGGCCGCTGCGCCCGCCAGGGTCAGACCTGTTGGGTGCAGCGGTCCCAGCAGGCATACTCTGAGTGTGGCGGTCCGGAAACAAGGGGGCCGGAAAGCTTACCAGCACCCTTGTTTCCGGACCACCACACTTATAATGAGGCCCATAGTTTATGTTTGCAGTAACTCTGCCTTCATAACAAAATTATTTCTGTTCCGGTTTGGTCTTTTAATGGAAATAATTTCTTTATGAAGTCAGAGTGACTTCAAAAAGAAACCATTTCTTTTTAAAGTAATATGACTCCCCTCCACTCCATGACACGGGGGGCTCCTGATCCTCTGCAGATGACGGGAACAAGCATTCCTGGCTACTGCAGGGAGCTGAAGGTTCCCTGGACCAACGGGTTAAAGATAAGAAAATGTATTTTCTTTAAATGTGTGTGCGTTCATGTAAGTGTGTCTATATGTATGTATATAATGTAATGTGCATTATTGAGTGAGTGCATGATGCGGCTTGGATATGCCTGTGTGAGTGTGTGGTGAAAATGTGCACACTCAAATGTATGGGTGGATGGGTGGGCGTGTGTGAGTGTACAGTGAAAAGGTACACACTTAAATATATGGGTGGCTGTCTGGGAGTGCCTGTATAGTGAAAGGGTGCACACTTAAATGTATGGGTGGCTGCCCGGGTGTGCCTTTATGGTGAAAGTGTACACATTTAAATGTATGAGTGGCTGGGTGTGTGTGTGTGTGTGTGTGCGTGTATGGTGAATGGTGTGTGTGCTTGTGTTCAGGGGCTCAACAAAACCTAAATTTCGGGAGACCGCTATCCCTTCAAATGTAAGGAGAAGCACAAACTTCACGAGATGTGGGTTAGTGGCACATTTATTTGTGTGCGGGCATCTAACTTTCTAATGAGACTATGCTAGTGCAAGTTCAATTTTACAAGCAGTTACCTCTCTCATTGAAGTCTGAAAGCACCCACTTATGGACTGCTGTGAGAATGAGCGCTCTCCTGTCCCCTCTCTACCCTTCCAATCACTCCCCTGGCATGTAAGTACGAAACCCATATCAATATTTCAACTGCCTGAAAACGAACAGTGAATTGCTTTACATTAGTATTTGCTGGGCCTTTAGGAACAAACTCAGGTGCCATTTAACATCTGCGTCCTGTTCTGTCCGGCAACGGATTTGTAGGTCAGCCAGGTTGAGTCAACATAGCCCCAACTTTCAGTGGGTGGGGGGAAGAGGACTAAAGCCCAGTCAGATCATTGGTGTTGTGCCACTGCTTGGGTTTAATGCCATGATTACTTATTGATAATCTTCATTACTCATATCCCCATTCTTCCTCATCCCAATACTTGTGTATGAGGCGCTTTGTCTCATACACAAGTACCGAGATGAGGTAGGGGGACATGGAGGTAATGCCTGGCTTAGTTACCTGTAATCTTCATTACTTCTAGCGCCACACTTCCTCGTCCTTGTACTTATCTATGAGGGAAGGTGCCTCATACGTCAGCACTGGGACAAGGAAGAGGGACGTGGAGGTAATTCTGGGCTGGTGTGCTGATTTTGGGGGTTGGAGCAGTTGGTTGGAGGGAGGGGGTGTATGATGGGCAGAGATTGTGGGATAAATCGTAATGGCAATCCATCTCCAGGCTAAGCAGGCATGATATGTGGTATTAGTGGCTAGAGAGGCATTTCGGTGCAGCCAGTCTAGTAATTTCTTAGTTTGGCTTGACTTTCTTTAACTGGGCATCGCAGATTAAGCAGTTCTGGTAAGTGTAATTACCTGGCTACACTGGCTTTTGGCTGCTGCCAGTCTAGCTGTTTCTTACTGTAGCACTGTATATTTTTCTGGGTATCTGTGATAAGATAACCATGATAAGTGTTATTGCTTTAACTGCCATTTTGCTGCAACCAATCTAGGCATGTCTAAATGTTGCTTGCCATGCTTTACTGTAATATGTTATTACGTGTCTAGACTGGTCTGCATTGTGCATCAAGTTGGACATGTTTTCAGTGTGGCATGACATTTTTAATAGCAAAGCATTCCATTAATGAAAGCATTAATGTTCCTGTGCACTGTTGGTACATGCATGTATTGGATTTTTGGACTGGTGTTACCCTACAAAACAATTGCAAACGTTCTGGCTTTTTAGCCAAATCTTCTCAGAAAGTGTGCTGTTTAATGCATTAAAACACACACATATGTATGCTGCTCCAAGTACAGTGTGCAGCTTACCCTTGAAGCAGCACGCTTGTGCGTATTGTGCAAGCGTAGTAATCTAGGCCAGCCCAGAGTGTGGCACGACCCATGATTTGTTGCCGAACTGGAGGGGGCCCCCTCAGCATGGCTTGCAGGGGGGCCCCCAAAGGTAGTGTTAAGCCACTGCATGTAAGCCTGCAAAAGTTAAAGAAGAGTGTACTTTTACTTTTGCAAGTTTACAGTAGACTGACTGTCTGCAACTTCTGCTGCTTCCCTGCACCTGTGCATAATGAACGTACCCAGGCCGGGGAACAAACAAACTGCACATGCCCTGCTGCGCAGCCTCAGCCTTCGTTTTTCAGAACGAAGGAGAAGCCAGGCAGCGACGCGTACTGCAGTGAGTCTGTGCTTGTGACAGCGTGTGTTATCGAGGGAGACAGAGTGAGAACAGGCTGAGCAGGCAGCAGCTACTATAAAGTAAGTCAGTCAAGTGCCCCCCTCCTCTCCAAGGTGCAGGGCGGCATGGGGAGGATTTATTGGAGGGAATGTGCAGCTGTGCCAATGTCAGATATAGTTTCTAAACACGCGCAGCGCATTACAAAACTGATCAGGGAATCTGGGCCTCTTAATGTTTCAATGAAACATTAAGAGGCCGGGATTCCCTGATAAGTTTGCAACGTGCTGCGCGTGTTTATAAACTGTATATCTGACGTTGGCAGTGGATTTAGTTGGGGTGAATTCAATGTGCCAACGTCAGATATACAGTTTCTAAACACGCGCGGTGCATTGCAAAACTCATCAGGGAATCCTGGCTCCTTAATGTTTCAATGAAACATTAAGAGGCCAGGATTCCCTGATCAGTTTGCAATGTTCCGCGCATGTTTATAAACTGTATATCAGACGTTGGCAGTGGCACACTTTCATGAATTGAAAAACCTGAGGCCCTGCCAGTGCCGCCCTCATGTTTTTCAATTCATGAAAGTGTGCCAAAGCCCCTGCCAAAGAGGAACATCACATTTCGGAACAGCTCTTTGTTTGTTCCTTACTGATGGGCAGCCAGGGCTCACATGTAAGCTCCAAGCATTGGCCAACACGGGCTTGCAAGGCCGCACAAAAAAATACAGAGGCCATTCACCTATACAGCAGAGGATCAAGGGTGTGCAATAGGAGGCTGTATATATTGACATGTACATGCAATTTCTATACAAATGCCACAACACTGTTTAATGTATTATGTATTGCCTTTTTTAAGGAGAAGGGCATGATGATTATTTTTGCTGCTTACACTATACTAGTGCCCCTAAACCATCAGGTTATTTTGAGATTGTTTAAGTTTATTTCCTTAGAGTTGGATCACGCTGACTGAACCTGATACTTTTCTCTGCAAAAAAACATTACAAATTCTATGTATCTATAACTGCTTCCCAAAATGAGACCCGGTCCCCCAGCTGGAGGTGACATCTATTGCTGTGACACTTTGTCCTTCTTCACACTCACTCAACATGCTTAGCATACATGGAGCAACAAGAAACTCTGTTAGAACATTTACGATTGAGGCATTTTGTTATAGTGTACACTGCCAACTGAGTCACTTCTAGGTGATCCCAAGTAAACATATATAGAAAATAATGCACAATGGGGGGGGGGGTGGTCACACGATTCGCCCAGGATCACACAATTTGGCGAAGACTGAATTTTCTCCCAGATGTCCCTGTACCCCAGGCCTGGCTTGCAAAGTGCAGACACTGCCTGAGCTATCAGCCTGAGATTGGATACGAAATCCTCATGAAACCATATGAAGTAAAATGAGGATGAGCCAATCTCAAGAAGGGCCACTACGTGGGATGTGTGCTCTTTTCCATAGTAATGTCTAAGGTAGGCAAGGGAAAACACTTGATGTATACTCTAATATCAGTAGGCCTCATTTAAGGCACACCCCTGCACATCCATCTTCCCACCAACTCACACCTGCTTGAGGTTTGGATGGTACCACACCTAAAGCTTGGTCTCTGACATGAGGGCTACCTGCATTTCGCTAGTTCAAACCCAGCAGCAGGGTTTATTTAACCGTTCATAAACTCAGTGTTGTTCAAATTAGGGTAATAATACATGTTTTTACATTGCCTAGAAGCTGAAAGCATCTAGCATGAAGCGCTATGACCAAAGTGTTATTATATTCCATACAGCAAACTATTACCAGCACAGACCTGAACTCTGTCCCTGCCCAAAATAAACCATTTGTTGGTTCCTATCCTGCGCATCTCTTAAAAGGAATTAAGCGCTAATCTTCTGTAGTTCTTGGCTAAGCTTCACCCTGTTTTATTCAGCCTGGCTGTTTCTGTCAGCGTACTTGAGTGGTTGCAGTGTGATTAGATTTTGGGGGTAGAGCCTCGGCAGTACGTGGATTTAGTGACTTCTGTGTCTGTCCCCACTTCCAAATATCCATGCTCCTGACTATTTCTTAAGAGTTAATGCTTGCAGGTATCAATGGGCCCTTTTAAAGTCATGGATCTGGCATGCCAGGTTTCAGCTTATTCTGAGAAGCTATATGGAGTGGTTGGTTATGCAAAGCGTGCAAGAGAAAACCTGTGACATGTAAGCCAGGATTTCGAGGGTGCCTTGAAGACTGAGGAGAAAGTGCTGAGTAAGTGTAGATTAGAGTTGTGGGGTGCTGGCCATGGGGGAATGGGAAGCGAGGGACCGGGGTGCAGTAGAGTGTGGCACTGCAAAGTGAAAAGGGGTAGAAAGGGTGCAAAGGACAGAAAAAGAGATGAGCAAGGGAGGGGAGAGATGGGAACAAGAACGGAGTGCAGATGAAAGATAGGGATGGTTTTCAGCATGCGGTGACCACTGTGTGCAGGGGAGCGAGGCGTGCAAGAAAGACCAGAAGACAGGTAGAGTGGTGTAGGGCAGAAATAGCATCGGAGGTGCTTTGGGTTTTGCAAATGAGAGAGAAGTATATACAAATGAGAAAGGGCAGAGGGCATTGTGTCAGAGGAGTGACTTGGTGTGGGTTGCAGGGAAGGGACTTGGGAGAAAAGGGTGTACAGCAGACGAGAATGTGGAGTAGAGAAGGGTACAGAGGGGAGATTTGTACAAGGAAGAATGGTGCCTCGCCTCATGTTCCCACATAAAGGGTGCTGTCATGAATGCGTCTTCTTCTAATGCTTGATCCATGCTCACGAGGCCTGCACAAGGACCATTAGAAGTCGTTTGTGAAATAATTGCAGCTATATACACTACACCATATCTGTCTGCACATTGATTGGGCCTGATAATACACAAAGTGGCCCCCCTCTCCCAGGTGCAGGCCGGCATGGGGAGGATGTATTAGAGAGAACGTGGGAGCTCGGGTTGGCGCTCTCCGACTGCCCCAGTGTCATCTGCGCTGCTGTCTGGTTCCTCTCCAGGAAGAGACAGTTCCTGCATCAACTCCCTTTTCACTCAAGCCTACCTGCAGCCTAGGTCTGAAGTCAGGACTAACCTTAAATGAGGTATATATTCACCTCCGCCCTGTCCTGTAGTGGGAGCTGGTGCCAGGGTGCATGGCATCTTGCCTTGCTACACAGCATCATGTTATTTGGGCTATCTTAGCAACATTCATGGGTCTTTGGTAGATGGATGCCACCCGGGCCGCAGGCTCATTCTACGCCATAACCTATTCCTTTAAAAAAACCACTAGAATGATCTATAAAGGGCACGTAAAGTGCCAGTTCTGGTTTAGATAAAGCCACTGATTTAGGGATGTTTAATACAAAGCCCTGTGTAGTTAATAACTTAATTGGAGCTGGGAACATACTACTGGTGTAATACAAATGTCTTATCCAGGGTTGCTTTCCTCCATGCCTTTTCTCCTTAATTGTTCATTGCACTTGCACTATCTGAAATGTCATCATGTTGATTATGATAGTTATCCAATGTACATATGGTCTAGCGCACACCTGTGTTTTAAATTATTTCAAGAGTAAGTAAGATATTAATGGGGTGCCGGGGAGAATAACAACCTTGACACTGGGTTGTGTTAACCTATGTAAAACCAACAGATGTTCACAATTCTGTGGAATTCTCCCGTCCCCTGCACACCCGATCAATTGTGAAAACAATCAATATTTACGTCAATAATGACAATTTACGTTTTAAGAAATGTTTGAAAAAACAGTTTAAGACATTGATTATATCAAAAAAATTATGATGATCATCAATTTAATTTCTCAATAAATCATAGGCAACCAATTTAAATTTCAGTTCATTAGATAATCAACAACTGTGTTTTTGCAATTTCAACATTGCTTGTATAGCATATATATACATAGTTTTAATCACACTCAATTTTGGCGCAATAATCTTCGTGGGCACACAGTATGTAAATCACACTTCCCTCAATTCTATGGAGAATTGCCTTATGCCATACATTGTTCATAGAACAGTGTTAACATATATTACTCAACGTGTTTCGGGGTTGGTTTTGTCCCCTTCTTCAAGAGAGGTTAGCCCTCTTTCATTTCTTTTTTCTTTTCACCTAAAATATATAATACGGTATTCAAATCTCTTGTTTTAATTATATTCTGTCATGTTGTTTTTCTACATTGTTTAAATAATAATCACCTGGATGTCCGATGTATTAATCTCCTAACTTGATGCTTCCTAAAGATTTGCAGTCTTTTCAATGTCAACCAAAAAGGTTGTGTGGATTACCCAATTAGTGAGCAATCTATTAAAACAAATAGAAAAACAATAGAAAATGGCTAGATTAAAATAGGGAATTAGCCCTGAATTATAGAATAGAGTTTATGTACAGTAATGGGAATTCAATTCAACTCGATTTACCTGACGTTTCCAATCTTCCGGTCTTACTTCATAAGTTTGGAAAATATAGCCGTTAGTCCGCTGTGAAGCAATCCCATGGTGTGGAATTGTCTATGTTGGATAGGAATCCAAGTCATATCTGAAAAACACATATACATGTGTTCTAATGGGTGATTCAGATATCATCACCTTAGGGTTATAGTGAGTATTTAGGTACTAATCTACGTAGTAACCTGAGAGACTATAGGGTGATAGTTATAAATCACTACTACAACATAAGCTATGAGCTTGTATTCGTATTGTAAATAGTTAGATGTTTCTGGGTGTAAATATTATGGCACATGGGGCTAGAATTATAACTAGTGGCTTCCATCTTACCTCGCTGAGGACCAGGGGCTCCAGGAGTTGGTGCTGCCTTTCATGCTGCTCTTCGTGTCTAGCGCTCCAAAATGAACGCTATTTATGTTGTGACGTCATCACGTATGAGCGTGATGACATCACTGTGTTTACAGCGTCAGCGTGTGACGTAGGTATCGTCATGTCAACGTGGCTAAATACAGTCTACAGGTGTAGAGATGTCTGGTTAAATTCACTTGGTAACTATAGGTGATGGTTATGAGCGCCTGGTATTACCTAGGCATAATAGTATTAGAGAATTAAGCGTAAATATATTCTCTTACTACTTGGATTCTCGTGTGTAAAGAAACCCCCAGAGGGCATGGTATATAGCATTTTATACCGTGGTATCCTATCACTGCCTGCGTTCTTATGGATAACGATCTCCTGCAGGGCATGGTATTTGGGCATCCATGTGTTTATTATTTCAAAAAGAACATGCTCACATTCTCCATATTTTTTAACATTGCATTCTTACCGGATATTTGGTAAACAATTCTCACAAAAGCCAAAGTGTTAATCTGAGTCATATTACTAGACATTTTGTACACCTAAAAAGTTTCATGGGGTTCAAGTCCCTATGGTTTTTGTGTAAGGTTATTTATAGAGTATCTTCATTAGGGATCTTCCAATAACCTATAAGAAAGCAGCTAAACTGTAATCTTCATTCATCCCATGGGGTGTTAAGCTGTTCAATCTTTCAATCCAAAAGATTTCCCTCTGAGTCATGCGTCTAGAGGGGTTCCCACCTCTTTGAGCTTTCTTAACAATCTCCAAGATTACCACCTTCAATTGGGTAATGTTGTGTTTTTTTAAAGCAAAGTGTCTAGCTACCGGTGGGTGTACACTGTTTGTTCTTATGTTGCTTTTATGCTCATTCCAGCGTTCCTTGGCTTTTCTATGTGTTTGTCCAACATAGTAGATGCCACATGGGCAACTCAAACCGTAGATAATTGATTTGGTGTCACATGTTGCAAAGTCCTGTAAGGGGATTTTGTGTCCTTTTGATGGGTGTCTCAGGTAGCTTCCCTTCATTATGTTGTGGCAGTTACAACAGCTCAGGCAAGCAAAAGTGCCTGTTTTTTTCTTTGTGAGTGTACGTTGGCTGTTGATTCTTGGTCTTTCAGCTTTCACTAAACTGTACCTGAAGTTCGGGCCCCTCTTATAGGCAATAATGGGTGGTTCTGGAAATAGTCTCTTCAATTGGGGATCCAGGTTAATTATTCTCCAATTCTTTTTAATCATCCTCGTTATGTGATGACTCTGTGCTGAGTACTTTAGTGCATAAAGGAATGGGATTTCCTTTGATCTGTTCTTTGGTGTACGAAGATCTTTTCTTTCCAAATTACGTGCTTTCTGCTCTGCCTTCTTGATAATGGATTCAGGGTAGCCTCTTTCCTTGTATCTTTCTGTCATAAGTGCATTTTCATTCTTAAGGGTGTCTGGAGTTGAGATAATCCTTTTCAATCGAAGGAATTGGCTAAACGGTAAGTTGTTCTTTAAATGTTCTCGGTGATGGCTCATAAGGTGTAATGTATTGTTAACATCAGTAGGTTTATGATAGATGCTTGTGATAACTCCTCCTTGATCAATCTCTAGTTCCAATCTAAAAAGTGTAATTTCGGGGTTCCAACTTCCATGGTGAAATTGATTCTATCGTGGCCTTCATTGATGTATTGTAGGAATTCTTCCAGTTCAGTATGCTCACCTCTCCATATGACGAAAACGTCATCACTATACCTTTTCCAGGTGATGATTTTTCTACTGTACTTAGTTGGTATTAAAATCCATCTCATCTCTAGATGGTACATGAATAGGTTAGCATAGGCCGGAGCCATGGCTGACCCCATCGAGGTCCCTGATGCTTGAAGATAGTATTGTGTTTTATATCAGAAGTAATTATTCACGAGTATAATTTTACTTAACTTAAGAATAAAGGTTTTGTTTGCTTCACATTCATTCTCTAGTAAAGACCATTCAAGTGCTTCTAAACCATCTTGACGCGGGATACATGTGTACAGGCTCTGTACGTCAAATGAGACCAATAAATCATCTCTGTTGATGTTTGTTAAGGTGTCCAGATGGTTGAGAAAGTCTGTGGTGTCTTTTAAGTACGTAGATGTTGTTTGTACTATCGGTTGCAGAGCCTTATCCACATAGATTGCTAATGGGTTAAATATACTGTCCGTCCCTGCCACTATAGGTCTAAGAGGAGGATTCATCAGATTCTTGTGTATTTTGGGCAACCCATAGAAAATTGGGGTAATGGGGTGTTCATTGGTCAGAAAGTGCTTGGTTTTGTTAGATATCCATCCTTGATCTTCAACTTTCTCAAGTGTTGTTTCAATTATGTTTGAAGTTTGTCTGACTGGATCTTGTTCGATTTTTATATATGTATTTTCATCCGTTAGAAGTTCCAAGATCTTTTCTTCATAGTAGGTGGTGTCCATAATCACAATGGCGCCTCCTTTGTCCACCGGTTTAAGAGTTAGGCTTCTGTCATCTGCTAGATTTTTGATAATCTCATTCTGTCTTCTCCTGGTGTTATAGTTTCTAGACCTGGTGAAGTTGACCCTGTTGAGGTCCTTTGTCATCTGCTCTTCAAACATTTTTATGGTTATGTTATTGACTTGAGGGTCAAAGTGACTTTTAGGTTTAATTTCTAAATATTGTTCAGTATTTGTTCCCATTTGGGAATCGAAAAAGACTTTGAGTCTCATTTTTTGTGCTAATCTGTGCAGATTGATTTTCTCTTCCAGTAGATTTGAATTCTGAGTCGGTATGAACGTTAAACCTAAATTCAATGTATACGTCTGATCTTTAGTTAGTTGTTTGGAAGAAATATTTACAACTAGTTGTTTGGTTTGTTTTGCAGTCTTAGATTTCTAATTGCCTCTTCGCGTTGTCTTTTTTCTAAAGTTATGTTGTAGTAGTGATTTATACCTATCACCCTATAGTCTCTCAGGTTACTACATAGATTAGTACCTATAGTACCTAAACACTCACTATAACCCTAAGGTGATGATATCTGAATCGCCCATTAAAACACATATGTATGTGTTTTTCAGATGCGACTTGGATTCCTATCCAACATAGACAATTCCACGCCATGGGATTGTTTCACAGCGGACTAACGGCTATATTTTCCAAACTTATGAAGTAAGACCGGAAGATTGGAAACGTCAGATAAATCGAGTTGCATTGAATTCCCATTACTGTACATAAACTCTATTCTATAATTCAGGACTAATTCCCTATTTTAATGTAGCCATTTTCTATTGTTTTTCTATTTGTTTTAATAGGTTGCTTACTAATTGGGTAATCCACCCAACCTTTTTGGTTGACATTGAAAAGACCGCAAATCTTTAGGAAGCATCAAGTTAGGAGATTAATACATCGGACATCCAGGTGATTATTATTTAAACAATGTACAAAAAAAACATGACAGAATATAATTAAAACAAAAGATTTGAATACAGTATTATATATTTTAGGTGAAAAGAAAAAAGAAATGAAAGAGGGCTAACATCTCTTGAAGAAGGGGACAAAACCAACCCCGAAACGCGTCGAGTAATATATGTTAACACTTTTCTATGAACAATATATGGCATAAGGCAATTCTCCATAGAATTGAGGGAAGTGTGATTTAAATATTGTGTGCCCACGAAGATTATTGCGCCAAAATTGAGTGTGATTAAAAATATGTATATATATGCTATACAAGCAATGTTGAAATTGCAAAAACACAGTTGTTGATTATCTAATGAATTGAAATTTAAATTGGTTGCCTATGATTTATTGAGAAATTAAATTGATGATCATCATCATTTTTTTGGTATAATCAATGTCTTAAACCGTTTTTTTCAAACATTTCTTAAAAAGTAAATTGTCATTATTGACGTAAATATTGATTGTTTTCACAATTAATTGATTGTGATAGTTATTCTTCACATTCTTAATTGTTTCAAGGTCCTATAGGAATGTAACTGTATTTCTCCCATGCTCCCTCCCCCTTGAAGCGCTTTGAAACACATTGTGCATAGGCACTATACAAATAAACAATCAATCAAAAATCAATCAATCACTCTATTAGCACTATGCATTTCCTTCACTGAAGTTCTGCTAAAAACCAGCAATGGCAAGTGCTTGCTTGTCTACACATATTGGGCATTTGCCAGGCACTGCTATTAAATGTTCAGGTACTTGCACCATTTTGCAGCTGCTACCATCGTTGGGTACCTAATACCACTATGGCAGCGCTTGGTAAGGGCCTTTTCCATGCCTACATTAAAGCTCAAACGGTTGGCGTTGCCAATGCTGGTTTCAAAATAGGGATGCAACTGCATTTTTGGTTCCCGCCACCAGCTGAATAATGAGTTGTAGACAAGTTTTAATAGAGGCCACCATAAGCCATCTGGGTGACCCAGAAAAAAATAAAGCAGAGCCTCGAGATTCAAAACAGCACTTGTTCCGCTATCCATGTAAATCAAGTGAATACCCTGGTGCTGAGGTATGATTGCAGCCCGTACACTGCTGTAAAGGGGCACACTACTGTTCCATCATTGAAGGTTTAAGTGGAATAGGATAGGAGGGGTTGGCGAAACTCCATAAAGCACCTGCACTTAAAGCGCAGGTGAGAGTATTATAAAAGATCTCTCTAAAGGTCCATCGCTGGGAGGATTTTATACACTGAACTGCTTTTCTTTTTCTTAATTTTCTTCAGTTTTCTTTCCTTCTTTTCTCTTGTTTTATACAGTGATGATATATGTAATTTAACATGTACTGCTGTTTTAATTTTGTGAAAAGTCAAGTACTTTGACTAAAACACAACAAATAAATAAAAAAACAAAGTCCCCAAGGTGACCCCTGTCCCCCCAGATTTGATGGGTCTCCTACGCCCCTGCCTGACGGCATGTTGAAAAAGCCCAGCGGATAAGCTGAAACTCAGCCTCTTGTGGTAATATATATACAGGCCGATTCATGGAATAATTAGCGCGGCGCAAGTGGGCAAAAACGTGCGAATCGCAGTGGAATAGCGAAAATCGCAGTGCAATTGCGAAAATCGCACGAAAAGCAGCGCACGTCGATTCATGGAAGGCCGTGCGCGAGAAAACCAGCGGATGTGCGATAAAAAAGTGCGCGGCGCACGTTGGCGCACAGGCCATCTAACAGCGTGCGCCAGGTCACAGCGAAAATCGCACAGGCCACAGCGAAATTCGCACATAGCGCGGCGCACGCAACAAAAGTAGGCGGAACACGGGCGTAACACTCGGAATGGGGAACAACTTGCCAAAACGTGGGCGTCACGGGGGAAGTACAGGGCACAAGTGCGCGGAACGCCCACACGCTCGCCTACAACACGTATTCATGGAATAGAATAGGGCAAAAAAGCGCACGCTCAAACCAGCGCACAGGCACAAACACGACCGCCACAAGAAAGCAGGCGGTAGCGTCTCTGCGGCTGTAAGAAATGTGCGCCAAAAGGTGCGCCAACAAATAGCACCTATATACTGCCATGATGAATGTCCCATACTGTGGCCCTCCAGGAAAAATGACGTGCAAAGGGGTACCCACAAACACGGACACCCGCTGACAAAAAATACGTGTGCGTGTAAACCGGGGTGCACGGGAAGTCTAACACGCGATTTCAGCAGGGTACGTGCATCACAGGGGTTCGCGTGAAGTTATTCACGCGATTGGGCCTGGGGGAGCGGGCTACGTGTATTTCAGGGGTGCGCGGGAAGTTCCACACGCGAATAGCCTGGGCGCGTGTATTACAGTGATTCGCGTGAAGTTCCTCACGCGATCGGGCCTGGGGGAGCGTGCTACGTGTATTTCAGGGGTTCGCGTGAAGTTTCACACGCGATCGGGCCTGGGGGAGCGGGCTACGTGTATTACAGGGGTTCGCGTGAAGTTCCTCACGCGATCGGGCCTGGGGTAGCGGGCTACGTGTATTACAGGGGTTCGCGTGAAGTTCCTCACGCGATCGGGCCTGGGGGAGCGGGCTACGTGTATTCCAGGGGTGCGCGTGAAGTTCCACACGCGAATAGCCTGGGCGCGTGTATTTCAGGGGTGCGCGGGAAGTTCCACACGCGAATAGCCTGGGGGCGCATGTATTCCAGGGGTGCGCGTGAAGTTCCACACGCGAATAGCCTGGGCGCGTGTATTTCAGGGGTGCGCGGGAAGTTCCACACGCGAATAGCCTGGGCGCGTGTATTTCAGGGGTGCGCGGGAAGTTCCACACGCGAATAGCCTGGGCGCGTGTATTTCAGGGGTGCGCGGGAAGTTCCACACGCGAATAGCCTGGGCGCGTGTATTTCAGGGGTGCGCGGGAAGTTCCACACGCGAATAGCCTGGGGGCGCGTGTATTTCAGGGGTGCGCGGGAAGTTCCACACGCGAATAGCCTGGGCGCGTGTATTTCAGGGGTGCGCGGGAAGTTCCACATGTGATTTGACAGTGTGGGTCCTCCCAGGTGTACCGTGTACACCCTCCACGGCCCCTGCAGGCAGCCCACACCACAGGGGACTACCCTGCATCCCTGGTCATGTCCCGCAAGCAGCCCACCCACCATGGGCATGCCCCCCAGCAAAGGCACATGTCTCCTTGAACTAATGAACACCAACTCATGTCCCCTTGCACCCCCACCCCCCAGCACTGTGGGGCAACTGCCAGCAGGCCCCCACCCATGTCCAACCCATGTCCCCCACCACCCCCACCCCCCAGCACTGTGGGGCACCTGCCAGCAGGCCCCCACCCATGTCCAACTCATGTCTCCCACCACCCCCACCCCCCAGCCACCAGGGTCACCCTCCACCAGGCCCCCACTCATGTCTCCCACCACCCCCACCCCCCAGCCACCAGGGGCACCCTCCACCAGGCCCCCACTCATGTCTCCGATCACCCCCACACCCCAGCAGTGCAGGGTCACCCTCCACCAGGCCCCCACTCATGTCTTCCACCACCCCCACCCCCCAGCCACCAGGGGCACCCTCCACCAGGCCCCCACTCATGTCTCCCACCACCCCCACACCCCAGCAGTGCAGGGTCACCCTCCACCAGGCCCCCACTCATGTCTCTTACCACCCCCACCCCCCAGCCACCAGGGGCACCCTCCACCAGGCCCCCACTCATGTCTCCCACCACCCCCACACCCCAGCAGTGCAGGGTCACCCTCCACCAGGCCCCCACTCATGTCTCCCACCACCCCCACCCCCCAGCCACCAGGGTCACCCTCCACCAAGCCCCCACTCATGTCTCCCACCACCCCCACACCCCAGCCACCAGGGGCACCCTCCACCAGGCCCCCACTCATGTCACCCACCACCCCCACACCCCAGCAGTGCAGGGTCACCCTCCACCAGGCCCCCACTCATGTCTCCCACCACCCCCACCCCCCAGCCACCAGGGGCACCCTCCACCAGGCCCCCACTCATGTCACCCACCACCCCCACACCCCAGCCACCAGGGGCACCCTCCACCAGGCCCCCACTCATGTCACCCACCACCCCCACCCCCCAGCCACCAGCGGCAGCCTCCACCAGGCCCCCACTCATGTCACCCACCACCCCCACCCCCCAGCCACCAGGGGCACCCTCCACCAGGCCCCCACTCATGTCTCCCACCACCCCCAAACCCCAGCAGTGCAGGGCCACCCTCCACCAGGCCCCCACTCATGTCTCCCACCACCCCCACCCCCCAGCCACCAGGGGCACCCTCCACCAGGCCCCCACTCATGTCTCCCACCACCCCCAAACCCCAGCAGTGCAGGGGCAGCCTCCACCAGGCCCCCACTCATGTCACCCACCACCCCCACCCCCCAGCCACCAGGGGCACCCTCCACCAGGCCCCCACTCATGTCTCCCACCACCCCCAAACCCCAGCAGTGCAGGGTCACCCTCCACCAGGCCCCCACTCATGTCTCCCACCACCCCCACCCCCCAGCCACCAGGGGCACCCTCCACCAGGCCCCCACTCATGTCTCCCACCACCCCCAAACCCCAGCAGTGCAGGGGCAGCCTCCACCAGGCCCCCACTCATGTCACCCACCACCCCCACCCCCCAGCCACCAGGGGCACCCTCCACCAGGCCCCCACTCATGTCTCCCACCACCCCCAAACCCCAGCAGTGCAGGGTCACCCTCCACCAGGCCCCCACTCATGTCTCCCACCACCCCCACCCCCCAGCCACCAGGGGCACCCTCCACCAGGCCCCCACTCATGTCTCCCACCACCCCCACACCCCAGCAGTGCAGGGTCACCCTCCACCAGGCCCCCACTCATGTCTCCCACCACCCCCACCCCCCAGCCACCAGGGTCACCCTCCACCAGGCCCCCACTCATGTCACCCACCACCCCCACCCCCCAGCCACCAGGGGCACCCTCCACCAGGCCCCCACTCATGTCTCCCACCACCCCCAAACCCCAGCAGTGCAGGGTCACCCTCCACCAGGCCCCCACTCATGTCTCCCACCACCCCCACCCCCCAGCCACCAGGGGCACCCTCCACCAGGCCCCCACTCATGTCTCCCACCACCCCCACACCCCAGCAGTGCAGGGTCACCCTCCACCAGGCCCCCACTCATGTCTCCCACCACCCCCACCCCCCAGCCACCAGGGTCACCCTCCACCAGGCCCCCACTCATGTCTCCCACCACCCCCACACCCCAGCCACCAGGGGCACCCTCCACCAGGCCCCCACTCATGTCACCCACCACCCCCACACCCCAGCAGTGCAGGGTCACCCTCCACCAGGCCCCCACTCATGTCTCCCACCACCCCCACACCCCAGCAGTGCAGGGTCACCCTCCACCAGGCCCCCACTCATGTCTCCCACCACCCCCACCCCCCAGCCACCAGGGTCACCCTCCACCAGGCCCCCACTCATGTCTCCCACCACCCCCACACCCCAGCCACCAGGGGCACCCTCCACCAGGCTCCCACTCATGTCACCCACCACCCCCACACCCCAGCAGTGCAGGGTCACCCTCCACCAGGCCCCCACCCATGTCTCCCAGCACCCCCACCCCCCCAGTCACCAGGGGCAGCCTCCACCAGGCCCCCACCCATGTCTCCCACCACCCCCACCCCCCCAGCACTGTGGGGCACCTGCCAGCAGGCCCCCACCCATGTCCAATCCATGCCCCCCTGCACCTGGGTCCCAACATTCCCCAATCATGTCCGTAATGCCCATCCTCCCCTGCCAAAAGGCCCAACCAACTATCACACCCACCCACATATCAAAGGCAATTACATGTTACACCCCCAATTTAAATAATGCAATTGAACACATGTCTGTCACACACAATGGCTGCAAGTGAATGACAAAACACCCAACATGACATGCCTGAAAGCAATGAGATGATACGACACATTGAAGAATAAAAAAAAATATGTATTGAACAGCAAGTAGAATGGAAATGAAATAAGAAAAAACACAAAGCAAATCAAACAAAACAAGATGAATGTCCAAGAAAATAATCTGAAAAATTAAAATAAGCCAATGAAGAACCATGAAGAAGATCATCCTGGGTCCATGAGCCCAACCAAATTAAACCTAACTATGACTACTAACTAAAAACTGAACTATATACAAAAAAGTGGTGCATTGTCCAATCGCAACCAAAAAAATATCAAAAAAACAAAGGAAACCTAACCCTAACTATACAACTATATACAAAGGCAGCGGGCTATTCGGACGGCTCACTGGTTGTTGTCATGGGCCAGGGCATCATCGAACTCCTGGTCAATGGCTTGGAGGCGGGCATGTTCCCTGGCCCCGAGGTCCCGCAGGGATAACGCAGTGTCAAGCTCAAACTCCCTGCGAAGACCCTCGAGGCACTCAGCCCGCCTCAGCGCCCTCCGCATGGAGTCCTCCGCCCTGACCATCGTGAGCCGTTCCTCCTCTGCCCGCTGCCGCTCCGCACCTATCCGCTGGCACAACCGCTGCCACACGGAAGCCACTCCCATTCCAGGGTTCTCCTGCCCTCCGGCCGATGCCTGCACCCCTGATGTTGATGGCCCCGAGCCATGATGCCTCCCACGTTGAGCCTGCTGCTGCCTCCGACGCAACTGCCTGTGCCAGCACGACGGCATCCAGGCTGATGGAAACCACCGACGCCGTCGTGCACGTGCCCTGCCCGATGATGCCGTCACATCCTCCATCTGCTGGGGTCCAGTTGCTGTGGTGTCCACCCCTGCTGGATCTCTGACTCCCGACTGTGGCAGGGATGGGATCCCCACCGAGCTGGCTGCATTGGTCGGGGCAGGTCCACAGGGGGCCCTGGTGGCATCTGGGCTGGAAGACGGCAAGGAGAACGACTGGTGGATAGCCTGCACAGAGGAGGAGAGGGCCGCCACATTGGCCAACACATGCAGGAAACCCCCGAACATGGCCGATCCCAATTGGGCCACGTCGGCACGGTGCACTTCGTGATGACGTGCGTGCTCCTCCCGGGAAGCACGCACGGCATCACGAATCACAGCCGTGCGCATCGCGACCCCAATCAGGACCTTCTCCGCACGGCCAGGGGTTCCCACGTCCGCAGGTGGAGGGGAGTCAGGTGACATGGACATCCCCTCTACCTGCGGACAGGCCTGGGACGGGGCATCCCTGCTGGTGCATGGTGGTGCACTCACAGGGTCAGGGACAGTGACATGCACAGGCCCCTCCACGGTGACCTGTGCTGCCTCCTGCCCCTGGCCCTGGACTGCACCACTTGCACCAGCAGGGATGCCCCCACCAGGCCCCATGTGTGCCCCAGTGGCGGCCTCCTCCTCCTCTGTGCAAACCACCAACCTGGATGGCTCCTCACCGTCTCCCACCGTAGCAGGCCCCTGTGGGGGCTCACCCACCCCTTCCGCTGCAGCCGTGGGGGCATCCCCGCCGCCTTGCTCCACAGCGCCGTCTCCGCCCTCTTCTTCACTAGCCGCTGCGTAGAGGGAGACAAAGAACACAAGCATCAGGGCACTGTACAATGGTCCCCTAGACAGGAAGCAATAGCAGATGAGCACCACTGTCAAAGTACACTTCCATCATGTCCCTCCACAACACATGGGTCAGTCCAGGCAAAACACACACAGTAACAGGCATGGTGCATGCCATGGACATTTCCATGCATGTCCAATGGACTCTTGAAACATTCAATGATATGTAACTCACATGCATCATGGCTCATGCCTATCACATGCACACACTTCACCTCAGTCACATCCATCTGGCCCCAAACACACCAAACACAGCGGATACAAGGGTAATTTGGCTGCTTTACTGAATCTGTGCATTGTCACACACATGTGTCATTCATCCATGGCATGCACAAGTCACAGACACGCAGGTCAGGCACACAGACATGGCTACCATATATGTACCTGGCATCCGCACCCATCCCTCACCCCCACCCATGTCCAGGTACAGAGACTGGCATGCTCTCATGTTCAAAATCTGCATAGGGCTCCCCATGCGGCATTTCAACACATGCAACAACCATGTGCATCACACATCACTGGTCGCACATGCATTACCATGATGTCCCTGCACACATACATGCATACATGGCCTATGGCACACATACAGGCAAGTATCATAGAACCAGCACACCGCAACATGCCCTGTCTCACACAGTAATGCATGGACACTTACCGCTCAACTCCAGACGGGCCTCCCTCTCAAGGATCTGGGCGTGGAGCGCTGGGCGTACGCGTTCCAGGACCCTCATCTGGATGGAACTCATGCGGCCCCGGCCCCCCTCCACGAGGCGCCGGGCCTTCACAAGGGTCCTGGACCTCAAGTCCTTCCAGCGCTTCTTGATCTTCAGGACGTCGCGGGTTGCCACCCCCTCCGCGTTGATGGCAACCACACAGTCGGCCCAGATCCTCTGCCGTCCTTCCTTGCTGGCGCGGGACGATCCAAAGAGGGCATCATACTGCCCCAGGACATGCTCCACCAGGACACCAACTTCGGTGACAGTGAAGCTGGTGCCCCTCTGCCCCTCTGGCCTGGGGTTGCCACTGGTGCCAGATGTGGAAGTGCCCGACATGGCAACCCCAGAGGCAGGTGTGGGTGGGCAACTGGGTCCTGGGGCTGGGCTGTGGAGCGATGTAATCCCAGTCGGGAGTCTTCAGTTCCAGCAGGGGTGGACACAGCAACTGGACCCCTGCAGATGGCTGATGTGCAGGCACCAAATGGCAGGGCACGGTGGCAGCAGGCAGGCAGGCAGGCAGGCAGCAGCAGATGGCACGTGGGAGGCTGCTCGGGGCACTGGGGGGCAGTAACTCGGCCTTCTGGGCAGGAGCGTGGTGTTCCGTGTGTTTTCGGGTGGCCAGCTTGATACGGAGTGATTTGGCACGTGAAAATCCTGCACGTCAGCGTGAAATCCGAGGAAAGGCCCTTAGCGCGTAAGCGCGTCAGCACGCATACGCGATTCTATTGGACCAGAGTCCCTCAGCGCGTAAGCGCGTCTGTGACGTGACCCGCACGGGTGTTCCCCACTCAGCACGTGATGACGGGGCACACGTGGAGATACTGCACGTCAGAGTGTCATCGCGTGTAATTGGACAAAAGTGCGCGTACACGCGATTGGCCTATGTACGTGTATTTAATGGGTGCGCGGGCACTTACACACGCAAGTACGTCAGCGAACCTGTATCCCGTGGTGCGTGTGAATTTCCACACGCTATTGGACTGGGAACTGGATTCCAGGGGTGCGCGGGTCACACGCTGTATCCCGTGGTGCGTGTGAATTTCCACACGCTATTGGACTGGGAACTGGATTCCAGGGGTGCGCGGGTCACACGCTCGCCTAGAACACGCGCAAAGCATAAATTTGCGGACTTTAACAATAACAAGCTCAGACGCCAGGATGAACATACCGTTCCTAGCAGCAGTGGCAGTGGGCTACCAAAGGAGGAGGAGGAGGATAGTCAGGGCCAGAATATTCACACCCAGAACCAGCCTTTTCGGGATGCCTGATGACCAGGTGTATGGGAGGTACAGGTTTCCACCACACATTATACTGGACCTGGTGAGTGAGTGGGAGGATGACCTCACATCACCCACCCTGTGCTCCCAAGCACTCAGCCCCCTGGAGAAGGTCCTCAATGTACTGCACTTCTTAGCCACTGGATCATTTCAGCGGACAAGTGCCATAGTGGGTGGGGTGTCACAGGCCACCCAGTCACGCTGCCTACACCAGGTCTTGAACATCATCACTGCACGCCCATCAGTCCGCAGGCACATATACCTGCCCAGAACACCTGCAGAAAGGCATGCTGCCGCCCTGGATTTTTACGCTGTGGCACGATTCCCCAAAGTGCTAGGTGCCATCGACTGCACCCATGTGGCTCTACGTCCCCCCAGGGCATCTGAGCACATCTATAGGAACCGCAAGCACTGGCATTCCATCAACGTGCAGGTAGCATGTAATGCCAAGGGAATCATCACCTCAGTATATGCCAACTATCCCGGCTCCACCCACGACAGCTTCATTTACCGAATGTCCACCCTAAGCCGGGACCTAGAAGCTGGGCGGCATGGCGATACATGGCTGCTTGGTGAGTATGTATGCCACTGCACATGCATGCATGTTGGATACTGAGCAAGGTCACAACCCCACCAATGATACCAATCACCACCTCCACAGGGGACAGTGCCTACCCTCTCAGCCCCCACATGATGACGCCAATTCGGAACCCCACCACGCCACCCCAGGTAAGATATAACACAGCCCACATTACAACCAGGGGCATAGTGGAGCGCACATTCGGAGTGCTAAAGTCACGCTTTCGCTCCCTTGACCGTTCTGGCGGGCAGCAGTTATACGCTCCCCCAGTAGTGTGCAGGATCATAGTGGCAGCATGTGTCCTGCACAACGTTGCAACACGCCGGGGCCTGGCCGTGGACATGGTGGTGGCCCCACATCCCCAACCACATGCACAGCCGCTGCGCATGGGAGGGGAAAGGGCACGGGGGGAGGCAGCCCGTACACAGCTAGTGGCTAATTACTTCACATAGAAATCACACCCCTGTGGAGTGCACACTGCCCTGGCACATTCCATCTGACAATCAATGATGACTCAACCTGACACTGATCCTGAATGTCTGGAGAATGAACCGGGAATACCATGTCAGCCTGAGATTGTTCACCTGGAAGTGTCACAATGTGTGCATCCCTACCCACACAGACACCACCAATGCAGTTTTGTGAAGTTACACATTGAAGCAGCTAAAATGAGTACCCACTTGCAAAATGCAACAAGAGGACAGTGCCATGTCAGCCAACCCAACCCCAGCACCGCCACACGACACACCGTGCCATGTCATGCTAATTGCAGGTAAACAAAGTAATCCCCACAACATGACATCAGTCTCACTATGTACAGTGGCACTATTAGAAACCTGCAACACCTGAAATGCTCACAGCAATGCCGGACCAACAACATACTTGAGCACGTAGTACCATTAACATGACATCACAAATGTTACATATTAGTAGTCTCACCACCTGGAAATGCCTGCACTCCCACCACTACCAACTGTGCAGTGTTGTCGCCATGTAGAGTTGTAGGTGCACTGCTGCCAACATGGACCCCATCTCCAGACTAGAGGTCCTTGTGTGGACATGAGGAAGGGACCTGCAAATTGGGAGGTAGACACAGAAGAAGAGTTACACATCAATGCAACATGCAGTGTACAACACAACAGCAATATGCTCTAGGAATGTATACACAGTATTGACTACAGACTGCCCACACAGCTCATGGGAGTCCAACGTCACTGTGTAATTCACTGTCACTTGGGCACACCCTTTGCAAGCCCATGGAAACGGGAAGCAGGAGGGGTGTGTGTGACTCAAACCCAAGCATCTGAACCAAATACATTACAAGCCTGCATGTGCCCAGCCACAATGCAGCGTATGCCCACAGGAACCACGGAAGCCAACAGATCGTCCCAAAAAAATTGGGAATAAAAGAAATAAAAATAAAAATAAAAATAAGAAACAATCAAAAATGGCCATTGATGGGCCCGGGGGGGTTGGGGAGGCCACCCAGGAGGTCCGAGGACAGGATGCACACCAGAACCCACCTGCGTGGATCCTGGGAAGATAAAACACCTCCATGGGCTCATGGCCCACACGGCTACCCTATTGTGGGAGTATCACAGCTGTCGCTATTATCACCCTGTGCAGCTGCATCCGGAGGTGGTTGCACTATGGGAGGCAGCCCACGCAAGGCCCTAGTCTGCTCCTCCATGGCTGCAAGCATGCGGGTGTGGTAGGTCTGGTTCTGGAGGATGAGTGTGCGGAGGGCCCCATGCAACAACTCACGGGATGCCCGGACCTCCGCCCTCGTTGCCTGCATCTCAGCTGAGAGCGTACGGGTGAGACGCTCCAGCTGCTGTTCTGTCCTTTGGTGTGTTGAAGCCTCAAGCTCAACAAGAGTCGTCCTGAGGTGAAGGAGCTCCTGCCTCAGGGCTTCCCTGTGGCCCTGGGACTCAATGGAGATGGCCTCCTGCAGAGTCGCCAGTGCCGCCCGCCTGTCCCTGTTGGACCCCAACATGTCCTCCCTGTGTGACTGGCAGATGGAGTCGGTTGCCTGCTCTAGTCGCTCCATCAGCCTTTCTGGGGGGACAATGGAAGTGGCCACCCTATCCATGGCCTGAGCCATCATCTCGGATGATGCAGCCTGTTGGGTTGCCATACCGTAAATGGATTGCTCCCATGCGGTATTGCCGGGTGGCGTACGGCCACCACGTCGGCGGGCACCACACCTGTCTGGGGCAAGGCGAACTGCGCCTTGCTGTGCCGGCACTGCCTGAGGCTGCAGGACTGCATTCCCCCTCTGATCTGCTGGCCCAGGAACAGGATCAGATGTCGCGGAGTGTGACCCTGCATCCGTAACCACCGAAGGCGTAGCTGCCAACACTGACATCCCCATGGAGGGTTCTGACCCTGGTGCAGGTGGGTGAGACAGAACAGAATCCCTCCCTGGAACACTCACCTGCAACGGCACGTAGGTCTCATCCGAATCAACACCTGAGTACAGCTCGGGGGAGGTGCAGCCAGAGACACCCCTTGAGAGAACGACCTGCAGCACTTGTGGGTTCTCCCCCACCACCACACCACGTCCCTCACTGGTGGTTGGTCGGCCCTCGGACCCCTCCTGGGTCTGCACCATCTCCACAACCCCAGCAGTATCAGGTGCGTCTTCCCCTGCAAAGACATGAAAACAAAGAAATGGAAACAGGCATTAGCACCATGGCACACATTGAGGGCTGAGAAGCAAGAGAACCAGTACTTGATTGACACATGTCCCACATGACTAAAACCCTCCCATGCATGCACCCTCACTGCGTATGAAGTGCAGGCAAATGGCACACACTGATGACACCAAGATGGAAGATGAACACATTTTCTGCATGCTGCCTGGCAGTGGCATCACACATTGGCCTGTGATTGGCAGGTGAAACACACATGCCATCACACAGATGGCATGTACCATTGCTATTGAGTGAAGATGGAGAGGAGGGCAGCACCTATTCATTCAGTCCAGTTCCCGCATGTAATTGCTTTTCTGATTCTAACAGGTCAGATTTTTCACCTGGAGCTGCCAGTCTGAAATGGTCCAATTGCACAGGGACATGTGTGTACAAATGATATCCAGGTAACAAAGTCACTCCACTTTACCATACCCATGTCAGACATGTGACTAGTGGACAGCGACATGCCTAGTGAAAGTGGTGGAATGCAAACAAACAGACTGAATGAACAGTGAAAAAGAAGCAAATATGTTGTGGCAAGGTGACACTTCAAGGGCAACTGGCGTGCAGTTGGGCTAGATGTCTACTGTTGGCAGAAGGGATACTGCTATGTCTAAATGCAGCTGCGCAGGAAGGATTACATTAAGCACATGGCTGACCCATACGACTCAGGCGCACACACTCTCACCTGGCACCCGAACAGAAGCCCTCACACACACACCATGCACATGGATGACACACACATGCATGTGCACTCACCGGACAATGCCTCGTAATCAGCCAGATCTCCCACGCCTTGGATCTGTTCCTCCGTGACGTAGGTCCCAGCGACTGACTCATGTGGAGTGAGTTCCATGTCTACTACTGGAGACCCACCTCCAGTCACTAGAGTTGCGGCATGACTTGAGGCCAGCTTACTCTTTGCCCTGCGCTTTAGGTCATTCCAGCGCTTATAGCAATCATTGGCTGTGCGCCTCACGATTCCAAGGGCACTTACGATGTCCGCAACGGTCTGCCAGTGTGCCTGGCGTTGTGCAGGTGTGGTCTTGGATCCTGCAACAATGACCATCTCGTTGTCATGTCCGGACACATACTCGACAAGTGCATTCAGTTCGTCATCCGTGAAGCTGGGCTTCCTGGACGGGCCGGACTGTGTAGCCGTGTCTGGGGCATCAGCCTGTGCCGGACGAGCACTCTTCCTCTTCCGCTTGGAAGGTGGTGGTGATCCTGAGTGTCCTGCGCCGCTCTGGACACTAGGGGCAGGAGCCCTGGTGGACTCTGTATCAGGAGTGTGGGATTGCACACTCAGCATGGGAGTTGGTGCAGGCATTGGCTCTAGTGTGATGGTGTCAGGGGGAATGTCAGCAGCATGGACTAGGACCGACACTGTCCTGGCTGGGTGTGTGAGGGCTGGGGTGGATGGAGCCGCAGCTGCCCCTGCAGCCTCTCCGCCCTGCCTCCTTGGTGCAGCAGATGACCTTGCTGCCCCAGATCCACGTGGCATGATGGCATCAACGTGCACCAACGCACGTGTCGTAGCCCTGCTGACCTGGAAGTCAGCCATGGAGTCAGCCAGGTCTGGTGCCACAATGGGCTGGTCCAACAAGGGCTGAGCATGGATGGTGTCAGCCACATCAGCCTCAATGGGTGGGGGGGAGGGGGGGGGATTATGGGTGCCCGTGACTGGTCCTCCACACATGGGGGGACAGGCTCACCCTGCAAGTTACGACCACGTCCCCTACCGGATCCACCACGGCCACCACTTGTGGCTCTTCCACCTTTGCCACCCTTACGGAATCCTCGCCTCCCAGCCATGGCACTGATGTTAATGTGCGTATGGGAGTGGATGTAGACTATTGTCCTGGGCAATTGGGGGTCAAAGGGGTTGGGTACCAGATGGTAATTGTACCCTAGTGCTCTAGCAAGGCTGAATGTAACCCCTGGGGAAAGATGACGGGTCACGCAACGCACAGGAGGCCCAAAAAAGGGAGATGACGTGCACGCAACCCCTCCTAGACCACGTGTGCAGAAAGAAAAACCTGCACTACGCTGTGGCACCCAGAAACACAAGAATGAACGTATGCGTGTCACACGCAGCCTAGAATGACCTCTGAAGGGGTAGGCTACACACGGGGCAAGCACAGATGTTAGATACGTGCGTGACTCACCGTCTGCCTGGTAAACGAGCGTGTAAAAGGAGCACGTTTGGTTGGCAACACCCCCGCCAAAAGAAGATTTGTCCGCTGTCTGAGGAGACAGGACAACAGTAGAAGGGAACACTGTTTGAGGGAACAGGCCCAGGTAAACCAGTAAAAGAGAAAAAAGAGAAAAAGCTGTCAGAGGTAACAGGGAATACGAACTTGAAACGCCGTGAAGTAAATCGCGTGTGAAACGACAAGAAGTACAGAATTCACCCACTCGCTCTCCACGAAAAGCACGTACAAGGAAAACGTGTTCTACACGTACCTTTTATACAGGCCCACACATCCAGCGTCACTTACGCGGCGTGTACGCGCTAGGGCCATTTCCACCTATTACATGCTTTGTCACTTCTGCGTGTAGGGCCATTTCCACCAATTACACGCTTTGTCACTTCTGCGTGTAGGGCCATTTCCACCAATCACACGCTTTGTCACTTCTGCGTGTAGGGCCATTTCCACCAATCACACGCTTTGTCACTTCTGCGTGTAGGGCCATTTCCACCAATCACACGCGATTACACTCTGACGTGCAGTCTTTCCACGTGTGCTCTGTCATCACGTGCTGTGTGGGAAACACCTGTGCGGGTCACGTCACAGACGCGCTTACGCGCTGAGGGCCTTTCCTCAGTTTTCACGCTGACGTGCAGGATTTTCACGTGCAAAATCACTCCGTACCAAGCTGGCCACGCGTACGCACACGGAATACCACGCTCCTGCCCGGAAGGCCGAACTACTGCCCCCCAGAGCCCGAGCACGCTCCCACCTGCTGCTGCCTGACTGCCTGCTGCCCCTGCACTGCTGGGGGGTGGGGGTGATAGGGGACATGAGTGGGGGCCTGGTGGGGGCTGCCCCTGGTGACTGGGGGGGTGGGGGTGATAGGGGACATGAGTGGGGGCCTGGTGGGGGCTGCCCCTGGTGACTGGGGGGGTGGGGGTGATAGGGGACATGAGTGGGGGCCTGGTGGAGGCTGCCCCTGGTGGCTGGGGGGTGTGGGTGGTGGGAGACATGAGTGGGGGCCTGGTGGAGGCTGCCCCTGCACTGCTGGGGGGTGGGGGTGGTGGGTGACATGGGTTGGGGCCTGCTGGCAGGTGCCCCACAGTGCTGGGGGGTGGGGGTGATAGGGGACATGAGTGGGGGCCTGGTGGAGGCTTCCCCTGGTGGCTGGGGGGTGGGGGTGGTGGTAGACATGGGTGGGGGCCTGGTGGAGGGTGCCCCTGGTGGCTGGGGGGTGGGGGTGATAGGGGACATGAGTGGGGGCCTGGTGGAGGGTGCCCCTGCACTGCTGGGGGGTGGGGTGGTGGGAGACATGAGTGGGGGCCTGGTGGAGGCTGCCCCTGGTGGCTGGGGGGTGGGGGTGATAGGGGACATGAGTGGGGGCCTGGTGGAGGCTGCCCCTGGTGGCTGGGGGGTGGGGGTGATGGGAGACATGAGTGGGGGCCTGGTGGAGGCTGCCCCTGGTGGCTGGGGTATGGGGGTGCAGGGAGACATGAGTGGGGGCCTGGTGGAGGCTGCCCCTGGTGGCTGGGGGGTGGGGTGGTGGGAGACATGAGTGGGGGCCTGGTGGAGGCTGCCCCTGGTGGCTGGGGGGTGGGGGTGGTGGGAGACATGAGTGGGGGCCTGGTGGAGGGTGCCCCTGCACTGCTGGGGGGTGGGGGTGGGGTGGTAGACATGAGTGGGGGCCTGGTGGAGGCTGCCCCTGGTGGCTGGGGGATGGGGGTGCAGGGAGACATGAGTGGGGGCCTGGTGGAGGGTGCCCCTGGATGGTGGGGGGTGGGGGTGGTGGGTGACATGAGCAGGTGTGCAGGGTAGTCCCCTGTTTTGTGGGCTGCCTGCAGGGGCCGTGGAGGGTGTACAGGGAACACCTGTGAGGACCCACCCAGCCTAATCGCGTGTGTAACTTCCCACGCACCCCTGTAATACACGTACCAAGCCAAATCGCGTGTGAGAATTCCCGCGCATACCTGAAATACACGTACCCTGCTGAAGTCGCGTGTAAAACTTCCCGCGCACCCCTGAAATGCATGCGCCCAGGCTATTCGCGTGTGGAACTTCCCGCGCACCCCTGAAATACACGCGCCCAGGCTATTCGCGAGTGGGACTTCCCGCGCACCCCTGAAATACACGTAGCACGCTGGGAGACATGAGTGGGGGCCTGGTGGAGGGTGCCCCTGCACTGCTGGGGGGTGGGGGTGGTGGGAGACATGAGTGGGGGCCTGGTGGAGGCTGCCCCTGTTGGCTGGGGGGTGGGGGTGGTGGTAGACATGAGTGGGGGCCTGGTGGAGGGTGCCCCTGCACTGCTGGGGGGTGGGAGGGGTGGTAGACATGGGTGGGGGCCTGGTGGAGGCTTCCCCTGGTGACTGGGGGGTGGGGGTGGTGGTAGACATGGGTGGGGGCCTGGTGGAGGCTGCCCCTGGTGGCTGGGGGTGTGGGGGTGGTGGGAGACATGAGTGGGGGCCTGGTGGAGGCTGCGCCTGGTGGCTGGGGGTGGGGGTGGTGGGAGACATGAGTGGGGGCCTGGTGGAGGCTGCCCCTGCACTGCTGGGGGGTGGGGGTGGTGGGAGACATGGGTGGGGGCCTGGTGGAGGGTGCCCCTGGTGGCTGGGGGGTGGGGGTGATAGGGGACATGAGTGGGGGCCTGGTGGAGGTTGCCCCTGCACTGCTGGGGGGTGGGGGTGATAGGGGACACGAGTGGGGGCCTGGTGGAGGCTGCCCCTGCACTGCTGGGGGGGTGGGGGTGGTGGGAGACATGAGTGGGGGCCTGGTGGAGGCTGCCCCTGGTGGCTGGGGGTTGGGGGTGATAGGGGACATGAGTGGGGGCCTGGTGGAGGCTGCCCCTGCACTGCTGGGGGGTGGGGGTGGTGGGAGACACTGGTGGGGGCCTGGTGGAGGCTGCCCCTGGTGGCTGGGGGGTGGGGATGCAGGGGGACATGAGTGGGGGCCTGGTGGAGGCTGCCCCTGGTGGCTGGGGGATGGGGGTGCAGGGAGACATGAGTGGGGGCCTGGTGGAGGCTGCCCCTGGTGGCTGGGGGGTGGGGGTGCAGGGGGACATGAGTGGGGGCCTGGTGGAGGCTGCCCCTGGTGGCTGGGGGATGGGGGTGCAGGGAGACATGAGTGGGGGCCTGGTGGAGGCTGCCCCTGGAGGCTGGTGGGTGGGGGTGGTGGGAGACATGAGTGGGGGCCTGGTGGAGGCTGCCCCTGGTGGCTGGGGGGTGGGGGTGGTGGGAGACATGAGTGGGGGCCTGGTGGAGGCTGCCCCTGGTGGCTGGGGTATGGGGGTGCAGGGAGACATGAGTGGGGGCCTGGTGGAGGCTGCCCCTGGTGGCTGGGGGGTGGGGTGGTGGGAGACATGAGTGGGGGCCTGGTGGAGGCTGCCCCTGGTGGCTGGGGGGTGGGGGTGGTGGGAGACATGAGTGGGGGCCTGGTGGAGGCTGCCCCTGGTGGCTGGGGGGCGGGGGTGGTGGTAGACATGGGTGGGGGCCTGGTGGAGGCTGCCCCTGGTGGCTGGGGGGTGGGGGTGGTGGTAGACATGGGTGGGGGCCTGGTGGAGGGTGCGCCTGGTGGCTGGGGGGTGGGGGTGCAGGGGGACATGAGCAGGTGTGCAGGGTAGTCCCCTGTTTTGTGGGCTGCCTGCAGGGGCCGTGGAGGGTGTACAGGGAACACCTGTGAGGACCCACCCAGCCTAATCGCGTGTGTAACTTCCCACGCACCCCTGTAATACACGTACCCAGCCAAATCGCGTGTGATAATTCCCGCGTACCCCTGTAATACACGTACCTGGCCAAATCGCGTGTGATAATTCCAGCGCACCCCTGTAATACACGTACCCAGCCAAATCGCGTGTAAAACTTCCCGTGTACCCCTGTAATACACCTACCCAGCCAAATCGCGTGTGATAATTCCCGCGTACCCCTGTAATACACGTGCCCTGGCTAATCGCGTGTAAAACTTCACGCGTACCCCTCTAATACACGTACCCTGGCCAATCGCGTGTTAAACTTCCCGCGTACCCCTGTAATACACGTACCCTGGCTAATCGCGTGTAAAACTTCCCGCGTACCCCTGATATGAACGTTACCCGCTTTGCGTTCCTTGTTTGGCAGCCCTGTAAACTGGTCCAGGGTTAGCGCAGCCCTTTGCGATGATTTAGCGATTTTGATGGCTTTTCCTTGCGCGAGGGCGTTCTTGGGGGCGTTACTGGCGCTGCTGCAGGGTCGCTGCGATACTCTGCGCCACGGCTGGTTTGGGAGCCTAAAATCCATGAATACGCTGTGCGCGGAAATCGGTTTTAGCGCACGTGCCTGGCGCAGACAATCGCACGCGGACACTCTGCGCCAGCCGCTTGCGACACTTTTCTGCGAAATTCTATGAATTACCCTGATAGCCTTTTATGGGTGGTGAAAGTGGTAATGTACATGGAAGACGGATGCAGGACTAACTGATGGTATCTGGCTCATAAATCAAGTTTAGAAAAGAACGCCCAACCATGTAGATTTTAAGCAATGTAATCAATTGTGGGAGTTAATTGTCTTTTCTTGTTTGATAGCTTTGTTGGTAATCTCATATTGACACACATTCTGAGTCAGGTGATGTTGGTTTTCGGGCCACCCCTATTTGGCGACCCATGTAGTGGGACCTTCCACCCGTTCAATCATATAAAGGGCCATTTGTTTATTAAGCTCCTCCTACACTTTACTTGTGCGGTGAAAAAGGCACTCTTCAGTGTTTTAGTTTGACAGGTTGGACGGCGTCATCAATGAGTAAACTAATCAGTTCTTTTTTCATACATCCAATCCCCTCAAAGACTGAACTGTACCATTCGATCAGGGAGTGAACATCTTTCCCATAGAGACTATAAGCAAAATATACAATCTGCAATGCTTCAGCCGCAGCACAGTCAGCGGAGTATCTTTGCTTACTGGCATCACGTAAAACCTTGCTTGAATCTGCTGAGATCCATGCATGACTAGCGCCACAAACACTCCTTCCAGAGAGATTGGTTTCTCCCTCTTACCCCCCGAAATATGAAGGTGTTTACTTGAGTAAGTAGAGGTGGAGAAGGCTTGTTCAGCTTGTTATAGTGAGATAAAACCATCACATTAACTGATACACCAGTGTCAATTGGAACAGGTGTATTCGTACCCTGAATGCAAGCTACACACCTGGGCTGGCGTTTTCATTTTCTTCCTGCGTTGAGGACACTGGAGATGAAATAATACATCTCCATCTTCTTCATCCACACCCCTTGAGTCACTTTCCGGGATCGATGGATCAACTTGAGCAAATGTTTGTTTTCTTCTCGCAAACTGTTGTGGCTGTTTGGTCTTCCCCCGTGACGCCAGAGTCAGCCATTAAGCTCTACATGCCTTCACAAAATGATTGATGTGTACACACCTACCAGATATGTGTCCTTTTGCAGGGCAGTCACCAGCGTGAGGCAAGGAATAGCTGCAACATGGACAAACGCCTGTTGATTCAAGTGATTTTTCAGTCTTCATTATACCCCCATTTTTGAAAGTTTTAGACAGGTTTCTCTTCATGGTATATGCTTCTTCCAGGTTTATTGCTTTCATTGTTTCATTGTGGAATCCATTCCAGATGTCCTCACTTTCGCTAACTCATGAGAGCTCATCAACTCAAGTATTCCCGTCAAACTGATGCCGGGTTTCCGCAGTCTCTGCTTTCTGAGTTTTACTGAGAAACAGCCTTGTATTATATGAGCCTGTATTTCATACTCCTCATTTAGGTGTATACACATGAAAGCGAGTTGCCATAGACTCACATGGAATGCATCAAGTGGTCATCTTCTTTCTGCTTTGTGTCACGAAGCAAAAAGCATCCATAGTCAGCAGTGACCATTAGGCTGAAAAGGTTGCTTGGGCCTGTCGTTGTGGCTGCATAAGAATTATCCACAGGGTACAGAGTTCTGAAAATACTATGAAAAGCGGGACCAGCCAAGTAAAGAAGGGTAGATTATTTTACCACTGCTATTCAGCTCACCCGTAACATCAGAATACATTTTGAGGTGTTCAACTCATAAAGCACAACTCGGCCCTTGGCTAGATGGTACTCCCAAAATGTCAAATGTGGTCAAAGAACCTAATGATCTTTGTGCTGGGCCCAGAGTACCTTCTTGGTCTTCAGCCATCTTCTCCACTGGCTAAGTTTCAAACTAACAATTAGTCTCAAAGAGCCTCTTCACACACAGTAGGGATGTAGTCCAGGAAAGCGCTGGCACAGTAATAACTGTTTCTAGAACAAAATCCAGTTTCCTTACTTTTCTGTGGTTAGTTTGGAATAGGGTGATAACCCAGGAAGTATGCTGAGAGAGGGATACCTCTATCTCAATGCTGTGGTAGAGCACCATGACAGGAGTGTGTCCTGGGAGACACCGCCCGTGTGGTGAATGTGGTCAGATGTATTGGGGGATAAACGGTGCTGCAGCCTCTTCCTGGCTCCATAGTTTGTTGCACACCTCCGCATCAGGTGCACACAAGAGTTTCGCTGGATCTAAAGGCTCCTCACGGGAATTAACAGTACCAGCCTCGTTGCCAGTGTTATGAGTCAAGGAACATGAGCGCTGGATGCTCCTTACCCCTGATGATTATTCTTTGATACCAGGCCCACCAGAGAAATACACTGGAGACAGCCTTGCATGTGTCTCTGTAACCACTAATTTTCCTTCTACCACACGTTGTGTGACAACCCTTTATTTATAATGCGCCATCAACTGCCTAGCATTTCATCTTGAAGGCATCTGCCTCACAACAGGCATGGGATAGTCTATCGCTAGGAACTGTGGTGATGGATTAATTGTCGTAATGCTATTAACTGGCCCCTAATGGTAGGTAAGGAGGGGAATGACAGTGAGGTACGTGCTGGAGGAAAGGTTTAGGATGCTGGAGAAAAGTGGGCATTGGGAGTCAGGGACAGACCTCTCCGCTCACAAGCTATTGGTGGCTGTCACCCACCTGGAAATCAGTCCACTCAACCACCAAACTCGTAACACACCCATACGTTTCATTGTGATTTTGTCCACCAAAAAACAAATCATCGGGGTTCCCCCTCCATGGGGACAAAAAAGGTTGAGAGGTATGCAAGTAGAAGGGGGCAGATTCGCTAGGTTGAAGTAAGCAGGGCCTGTGGGAGACCGGGGTTTGCCAGGGTGCCCCCTGCACAACACAAAAGAGATTGGTGGGGTAAGAGAGGTAGCATAGATAACAAGGATTCTGGGGGTGTTCTCGCCAGAAATGTGCATAGAACTGGCATAGAATCACAACCAGAAATCTCCTCTAGATTGTTAATTGGGTGGAGCATGCAGGAACAATACATTTTCAAGATCAGATTTTCCGGTTTTGGTTTCAGGCTTTGGAGAGGTGGTTTCAGGATAACATGCAGTGCCTATTGCCCTCTGCACTCTCCTTGAGTAATAGTTGGAGCTGCGGGACAGGGGTTACAGCAGCACGATTATTCTATTTGTTTTGCTTAGCTCTATTGCACCGAATACGTCTTCAGTGTGTTGTGAAATGCGATTGGACAATGTACAAAGGTTTTACTTTTCTGCATCAAATTTCGCTCCTCCATTCCTCAACAGACTAACTTTGAAACCTGATTTCCTGTGGCTGCTACGCTTATCAGAGACGTAGGCAACTTTTGGTGCCAGCGGGTGGGTGTGGCTCTTGAGTAGGGAGCGAGGCCATCAGGATTCTAGATGCTTCATGGGTCAGTCCTCACAGCTTGTGAATGTTTTCAGTATAGGGGCCTAAATATTTCTCCAAATTAGCGCAATCAATTGACAGTAACGAGGGAGACCAAGATAATTAAGCAGAGTTTGGGGGCGCCCTCCACTGAGAAAACATTTCAAATTATGTTTTGAAGTAGTGCATTGTCAGCCTAATGTTTAGGAAAATGGGCTACAAAGCCAATAGTTTACAATTGGGTCTCTTGAGTAACTCATTAAATAATCCAGTAAATGTCATGATTCACAGCCAGTCACCCAATATATTCAGTAGAGGGGCATAAACATTCCCGAATTAGAACATGCAACTGAGTGTAGTGGGGGAGCCCAGAAAAATGTAAGGAGAGTTGGGGGGCTCTCCCCCATAGAATATTCTAAAAATAATGTGTTCAAATGGTGCTTTTTAAAAGCAGACTTTCTTTAGGAAAATAAGGATAAAGATTGTCCAATTTAAATATGGTTCTCTAGGGGTACACAGTAAATGCCATGTCACTAACTGTAAACAGGCACACTTTACACCATTTTCATGAGGGTGCAGCCAAAATCTATCTTTACCAGTAATTGTGACTGTAAATCGCTTGCTTGAAGGTGAGCCCACAATCTATACTTGTAATGGTCACTATAAATCAGATGCTTGAGGGTGTGACCACAACCTACCTATGCCCGTAATAGTCACTGTAAATCGCATGCTTGAAGATGGGCCAAACCCTATCCATGCCAGTAATGGCCACTGTAAACAACTTGCATGAGCCTGAAGCCAAAACCTATCCATGCCAGTAATGGTCACTGTAAATCACTTGAATGAGCCAGAGGCAACAACCTATCCATCTCAGTAAGGGCTCTGAAAATTATCTGTATGAAGTGGTGGGCAAATTCTCTCTATGCCAGTAACGGTCACTGTAAATCCCATGCATGTACCTGTAGTCACAATCTATCAATGCCAGTAATGGCCATTATAAACCACTTGGGTGAGCCTGAGCTCACACACACTACCAATGCCAGTAATGGCCACTGTAAAATCATTTGAATGTGTCTGTGGCCACAATCTATCTAGCCCAATGATGGTCATTGTAATCACAGGCTATGTAGGGACAGGGGCCTCATATCGTCGGGGTAAACCCACTGCAGGAAAAGGGAAGCTGGACTACACTAATGCACTGTTGGCGATCTCGCCTAACATGTACCCAGTAATTAAAGGCATGTTGTACAGTGATTTCAGGCATGTTTTGCACCTTAATAAGACATTCCAAGATGGCCGCCCTTTTGGCAACCAACTGTTTCCTTAAGATGGCCGCCAGAAAGTCCCATGGCCCTTAAAGAGGCATTCTGCGCTAGCCTTTCTAAAGACGTGCCTATTTAAGCCACGCCCCGGAGCTCAACCTCGCTTCACGTTTTAACTGATTAACTCAGCAGACGCTTACCGCAAGCTCCATGCACCGGACCCCCTGGATCCTATGCCCAATGAAAGAAGGAAATACTTATCTTACCTGCACCTACCTGCACCTGAATCCGTACCGCTCCAGACCTCAGTACTTCGCTTTTTCGCCCGCGCGAGTGCCGACCTACAAAAGAAACCAGGAAAAGCATTATGGACCCTCGCAGGTGAGTCGCCTTACCCCGATAAAGACATTACCCGCAAGCGCACACTGCAGCAGCACGCAGGGGAAGCCAGGGAAAGCAATACCAGCATCCCAGAGCAAGAGGACAGAAACAGCTTGGAACTAAAGGGCAGAAAGGTAGAGCAAGCAAGCAAAAGGACAGAAATCATCTTAGAGTTGGTAAAGAACAGCAAGCAGACACGAAAAGATTGTTCAAAGGAAGAGCAACCACAGGAACCATAAAGCGCCTACGGGACTTGAACTGCAAGAAGCACCTCAATGTGGGCTCTTTCAGAATCAACCACACCCGGCAGATGCAGCAGGCCTGGACTTGCCACCACCAGTGAAGCAACTGCCAACTGGTGCAATCGGTTCTCCTCACTCCATTGGAGCTCCTTCACCTCCACACACTCAGGTGAGTCCAGCCTTCCCGGGGACGGGGAATAACAGGGACCCAGGTGGAGGGAAAGGTAAGAGTTGAAGCACTCCTGACATTTGGTATCTTTTTAGGTGCAGACCCCAAAATGGCACACGCCACGTCAACCAGCACCACACACACAACCCAAGGGTACCATCCACCCCACTTCTTCCTCCCTAAGCACGGTGATGTTCTATAGCCTCTTCACACAAGCTTGGGGTGGCAAGTGTTGTGAGCTTTTCATCAGAGGGTCCAGGCGCTCCCGCAGAGTCCAGGTAAGCATTGCAGGCATCTGGCAAGACATTGCCCCACCAACCATAAGGAAGAGCCTATGGAAATAGAATGGATGATGGGAGACCCTTAGGATGAACTACAGGAACAGGATGAGGTGAAGACAGATAACATCACTAATCACCTCTCCTTACCTGTCCCTGTGAAGACCCATGAAAAGGTGAAGGCTGGCACCTTAGCATGCACGTGTCCCAATTGACAGAATAAATTACACACCCAGCTAGGGAATGAGACCAGGAGAGTAATTGCAGTGGAACCAACATTTATATAAGTAAAATAAATGCAAGCAAAGAATTCTGCTGCCCGAGAGCGCTCTACCAACTGATACATGGGCAGCACATTAAAAGGGCACCAATCGTCATAGATGACATCATACATACTGGACAGTCTAACAAGCATGATTGGCTAGGTACATATACTACTCCCAGCTCCATAGGGGATGTCTGGGCTTCATTGGTTGCTGTCTCTTCATGCGCCATAACACACGTGGTCAGCTGGGCTCATCCTTGCAGGGTGGAGGTCGGGCAAAGTTCACAGAGATGATGTAGAGCTGTCTGACTAAACTAAATAACAGAACTTGGCATACAAGAATTAATGACTGGTATAAACTATCACATGAAAAAGGGCTGTTAGTGTGAACTAGGTACATTCTAACACATGTCTTTTATGGGAGCATAGGTTAGGGGTTGTTCCTTCAGGTGCCTTATCAGAAGGGGCGATCTCTGATTTGTGGTCTCTGGGGTCTCACATTTTCAAACATATTGGGGACAGATGTTAGTGTTCCCAGAATATATGACTCCTTTGGATTAGATATATGGTGGGTGATTTGAAGGTGGTCCAGGAGAAGGGTCTGGTGACCAGATGCATTCAAAGAGAATACATGGCATGGGTTCAATGGACCGTGTCTTGGCATGGAGGGGGTGGAGAGGGCATGAGTCAGTCAGCAGAGATGCATGTGGTGCTGGGGCTGGAGCAGGCCCCGGTCTCACGTTCTAGGATGAGCGCATTTTGTCGGTACTCAATACTTACTAATGGCAACAATGAATGGCTGCATTTCCGTGAGAACAGAAGTCGCGCTGAGCTGGCAGAGAGTGTGGAGGTGTCGGGGGCTGGCCGTACATGGAGCTGGGAGAGGGAGAATGGACAGTTTGGCAGAGGGCCTAGAAAAAGATGGCGTTTAGAAAGATACAAAATGGAGTACAGTCTACAAGCCTTAACATGGCGTTTATGCACTTCAATCAGTAATGGGAGATGAACACGTACAGGAGGGGTGGAAATATCTCCCCCCGTAGCTCACCCAGCATTTACCTGGTGCGGGAATGGTGCATGGGGGCGGGATATACCGCCTCTCCCCAACAAAGGCCATAGTAAACGGCATACCAGTAATAGCTATGATAGATTCCGGTAGTAAACAGACCATCATAAGAACTGATTTTGTTTACCCCAAAGACCTAATAGGATGGGACCCTATTCAAATAACCTGTGTACATGGGGATCAAGAAATATACCATTGAAGCCCAGTAATAATTAAAATCCGGAACCAGGAATAAATGATCAATACCGCAGTAATGCCAGGTCTTCTGAAGAAACAATTATAGGAACGGATTTCCCAAACTTTAATACAAATCTTTAGTGAGTTTAACAGTACCCACTCTACCTATTCCCCAGTTGGTAGTTGGAAAGAAGAAGATTTGGGGGAGGATACACCTGTTTGGTCCTGGGAAAGGAGATCTGTAAGCCCTACCAGAGAGAGTTCATCAATAGGCTTAGATGGGGGAGCTTCTGTCTTATGGGCAAAGGTATGTGATGAGTCAGAGGTTCTCGTCCCTCCTGTTAGAAAAGGAAATCCCACACCCACCCAAACCAGGCATTCCTTAAAAATTCCCACATCTACCCCTAATCTAAACCCTCAAATACAACATGGCTCCATGTACTTATGCAACATGGCACCAATAACATGGAAAAATAACACTGAGACGAGGGTGCCCTGTGGGGATGAAGGGAGAATACATGGGAATCACAGGCAATGCTCTTGTTCTTCTTTGTTAAGACAAATTAATAAAAATGAGAGAAGTGAGTTAGGATGGGACGTGGTATAGAATAGCCGCAGTGGTTTTTAGACAAGAGGCAGTCGAGGAAGCAGGAGTTACCAAAGCCAAATAGCAAATGGTAGCTTAAAGAAAAGCCGATTGGCAAGAGCGGAACACAATGAGGAGTTTCGGCAAGATTGCTGCTTCCTTACAAGGTGGAGCCTAGGTGGCTGGACGCAGACGGTGTTCCCAGGCAACACCAGCCACGACCTCGGGGGAACCGGGAGCCAATATAAAAGTGCAGAAGTTGCTCGCCACCGGACCTCGCATGTGTCAGCAAAGCATGGAGGCAGGACTCCTGAAGGCAGGGAGCGTACCCCGACAGGTCGAATCAAGACTTGCAACTCTGCTACACAGGAAACCAGCAAACGGGAGCCGTGTTGACTGGGGTATGCAGTGATTTTAACAAATAGATAATAACGAATAACATTTTGATCTAATCATTTTCAATGAAAAATATACTGAATTATTTTAAAACTATATATGGGGGTGGGTTTAGGGGTTAAAACGGCTGGGTAGGGGGTTGGGTGGGATTGTAAATGAAGGGAAACAGGGGGGCTTACAGGGTGGACCCCCCAAATAAAAAAATACAACATTTCAGTATTTTCTTCCTTAAAAATGTTTAGATCAAAATGTTATTTGTTATTATCTATTCATTAAAATCACATGTAACCGCTGGCTGGTGCCAGCAGTTCCAAATGCGAGAAGAGCAGCAACATCCCTGGAAGCCCCGCTGGAACCAACTCCACAGCTTGGAAGTGAGCCATGCTGAAGAGCAGCTGGAAAAGGGGGCTCTGATATTCCAAAGGTTGAAAGAGGGTAAAGAAAGCAATAAACCCCAAGAACGTCACAAGCGCAAAGCAATATCAACCCATATGCCCCAAATACAACACAAGCAACTGACGATATTTGGCCATGAGAGAACCCAAGCTACCAGGGAAATAAAAGGCAGCATAAGTAAGGACAAACATATCCTATAATATTTGGTAGGTTAGTGAACCAAGTATGTTGGGATAGTGAAAAAGACACAAAGACCGTGGCAGGAGAGTACGCCAAGGCTGTAAGTCAAACTGAAGCCCAACAAAGAACCTTCATTGAGAAAAGGTATGATTGATATTTTTATTTCTATCGCGCTCGTACACAAGTGTTTTAGACACTATAAAGGGACTCATAAGGAATGGAGGAAATCCTTTTTTGAAGTTACTGGAACTTTAGTAATTTCAGTACCTTGTTTTGGAACCTTATTGTGGGTAACTGTTGGAATGAGATTGAAACAAATGTCCTAACCAAAGGACACAAAGAAAGGAGAAACAAGCTCCCTGAGCAGAGTGGAAGCTTGCTTTTTGGAAGTGTTATTTTTGGAGTAAAATGCAAGGCTGCAACAGGCCAGCCAAGAGACATAGGGCTTCATTATAAGTTTGCCGGTCCAGTGACAATGGTACCGGTAAGCTAGCTGGTACTGTTGTTACTGGACGGGAATACTATGAGTGCTGCTTGCAGGTGCCTTTCCGGCCACCAGGTCTGACCTGGCAGGCAGACCGGCTCCCAGGAGCAGACCATGTTGGATGCACCAGCACCATTCACGAATGGTGCCAGTGCATCCGGCCTCCCCGTTCCCATTAAGTCCAATGGGACTCATATGGGAAGGGAGACTAATATTTACCAGTGCCCGGGAATGGGCAGTTACCCGGTCCACCGGGGCTGTAATGCCCCAGTAATTGCCCATTCTTGGGCACCGGTAAATTCATGACAGTATTTACCGGCACGGCTACCGCCAGGGTCATAATGAGTCCCATATTCCCCTTTTTTCTTTCCTTTGATTGAGTTTAGAGTGTGAGGGCCGATTAGGCTTTGGACACAGGACAGAGAACTTTATTTTGGACATTCTGACACAGACACTAGTAAGTATTGTTGAGGGAGGGAACCCCCTCCTAGATTTAGGGAGAGGTTAGGAGTTTCCCCAAGCCCTCTCCAAGTAAACCAACACTCCTGTGTCCTTCTCCTACCTCCACACCCTCGCAGGTGTGAATGTGGTCCAGTAGCAATCCAAACAGCAAAGTATAAGAGTCCAAAATAAAAGAATGTCCAATCAAGGTTCTATACAAATATTTACTTTAATCAGACACACCATGCACAATACTAACTAACTAGAAATCACTGTAAAAACACACACACCCCTGTAGAGAACACAGAATATGCACAGATAGAATGGATGCAGCACTCTAGGCGATGAGACAAGGGGAGAAAGGCAATCAAAATACCACAATGTTCAAAAGCTTATTTGGGGTTAAAATGACCTATCTGGTTTCTAGGGCCCAAAGATGGACCTAGGGGGAGGTATTGGTCAAGAATACCTTTTCAAATGTCTTGGTGGTGTCAAACCAGGATTCTCGACATTGATCATGCTGTCGGCTCATATCAAGGATGCAGCCGTCTTAATGGCCTAGCGACAAGCTGGCGTCAAGTCAGGGTCGAACGGAAGGTGGGTGCAGTCTCAAATCGTCTACTCGAGGAGTTGTGTGGATCAGGCTGTCCCCAGGTTCAGCTGGTGGTCGTAGTTCGACGGCGGTGAGCTGGTACCACGATGTGCAGGCGAGTGGATTCTATGCAGTGGCTTGGAGGTTGCTGTTCATTGAACACCAGGGTTGGGTCAATCTTCTACAGGAGTGGCAATGTAGAAGGTGGTGTTTGGGATGGTGGCTCGAGCAGGGCAGCGCGCTTGAGTCACGGCTCGGAGCAGGTTGTCGCCGACAACAGGGTCCTTGGCTGTTCTGGCTTCCAGGTGCTGTGGGTCCCACTCCATGGTCTCAAGGGCCAATGTCAGTTCTTTTCCCGGGCCCCACACATGGGGGAGGCTGGCACACACCTTCAAGGGACCTGCAGCGCAGTGAAGTCCTAGGCAACAGGGTGGCTGGTAGAGAGGCAGGCTTATGGTCCAGCAGCAGTGTTCACCCCCAATAATCCCTGGGGATGGTTAGGGGACAGAGCTTGCCTCTACCTTTGGAACATCTGCCTTCAACTCACATTGGGAGGACTTAAGAATGGACTGCTATCCCAGCAGAGTCCAACAAAATCTTCTCAAGTGATGATCGAAAGATGCTTCTAGATGATTCCCAAGATGATTCAAAGAAGGGGTGGGAGACCCCTTCTTTTATAGGCATTATGTGGAGTGGCTGTCCTGGGGGAAGGGTGTTATCTGCCCTTACAAATGAACAAAGAGAAGCTACCGCCCCCATCCCCAAGGTTACAGTCCTGTCAGCGGACAGGAGTGTGCCTTGTCTGGGAGGAAGACACATAATCCTTCCACAGCTGGACTGGGCCCACAGGGCTAACACATGTGTGAAATCAATTGAATGTTATCAGGATGACTCTTAGAGATGATGATCACCATACCCAATCTCAAGTATGGCTTATATTTACAGTTTAGTGTGCCACCAGGACAGGATCTCCAGAGTTATGCAGTTTTTAGAACAGGGGTGCATATTTTAAATGGAGACCCAGTGCTGCAGAGACTTGGATGTCTCTGCAGCTGTCAAAAGATGTGAGAAACCTGAGGCGTTTCTCCCAGGCTCTTCCTGAGGATGCTTTATTCAGGTGGCCAGGGGAGGGCCATCGCTCTTGGATCCTAACCTTGGGGCGGACGAGCGAGGGAGGATCACCTGGGCAGGGAGTCCTTGGGGACTATGGGAGACATGCCCTTGGGCGAGACATGTTATTCCTCCCGTTCTGATATACCCCTATTGTCAGCAGGGTCCCATCATACCCCAGTACCTTTCCGTAAGAAAAAGGCAAAACTATCAGGGAAAACAAAGACCATCTCTAAATTCCAACATGAGTTTTACCCCTCTTTCCTCGAAACCCACTTTTCAACAACCCTACATTCAAACCCCTTTTCCGGACAAAAATCTACAACATCTTTATCCCTTTTTTGTAGAATACCACAATTCCTATAATCCCATTCCCCTATTGAAATACTTGAGCACTGAGACAAAGAAGAGAGGGACTAAGAGTATAAGGATTACCAAGGAAAAAAAAACTTAAGAAACAGAAATCAGATTATCACACCTTGACAGTAGGGTGTCCTACTAACGGAGTCAGGAAAGGTCAGGCAGACCCAACCCTAACGCAACACCTGCAGCCTGTTAACATCTTGTATGTGTATAAAGGAAGGCTGCTGAGCAAGAAGGGTCAGTTGCTCTTGGGACACTAGGAGTGCGACTGAAAGGCTGAGTCCGGCCGAGGATCCCTACCTGAAGCCCATGCACTGGGAGAAAGCAGTGAACCAGACCCAGCACTGGTACAGGAAAGCTACACGGCTGAGACCAGCAGAGGATCCCTAAGTGCTGGCAGTCTGTGAGCCCAGAGAAGAAGCCGAGACACAAAGGGGAGCCACAGAGCAGAGAGCAGAACCCCAGATCCTTTCCAGCCCAGGACTGAATGGTGGAGGAACGGATGTGGAGCAGAGCAGAACCTTCTGGCAAGGTATGCTAGGCATAAGAGGTGGAGGAGGAGAGTGAAGGCTTCCAAACCCTTTACCCCTACAATGAACTGTGTGTGTTTTCCTGCCACAGGTGCCTGGAGGCTGCCCCGGTTCCCTCCCGGGTGAACGACGGAGTTGGGGAGCAGCAAGGCTGGCACCTGAGGCCCCGACCTAAAGCAAAAGCAAAGATTGATAAGAACGAAGGCCAAGACAACCGGTGAGTTCTCGTGTGCAATGGGAGAGAACACGGTTTATGACATTTCAAGTAATTATCTTAACAAGTGTTGCATTATGGAACCTGTAGTTCTAGAAAACAGCGACAGAGAATGAGAAAGGGGAATTGTGATGGAAGGTGTCTAAAATGAACTGTTGAAACCAATACAGACTCGAGCCTGACTTGGGGAAGCCTGAGTAAAGTTGAACTGCTGATGAGTGATTGAACTGTAAACCAAAGACACAATGATATTGATAGAGTGGTCCGGCACCGCGTGTGTGCTCAATCGAAGGTCTATGTAGGTATCCAGATGAAAAGTGAAAGAGTTGTAGAGAATTGTAATTCGAAGTAGTCTTGTGACAGGTCAAGCTAAATCCTGCGCACAGTCGAAAGTATTCGATGTCGATACAGTAAATAAAGTTTGTGGCAAAGCAGATAAAGTTGGTCAGAGCCCGGCAGAGGGAGACCAGTTGAAAGCTTTGTGTTAAAGTGGGTCTGAGCCCTGCAGAGGTGGTCCCGGAAAATCACCCGAGGAGGTTTTGTGTTAAAGTGGGTCTGAGCCTGGTGGAGGGGAATCCGGGGTCAACAGAAAATCACCCGAAAATGTGTACATGTGAAATCCTAAGAAGAAAGGAACTTTGATGTTTGTCGTGTTGCATCAGGCCCTCTGAAAAAGAGACTTTGAATGGCAAACAGACTTTGGCACAGAAGGCCATGATGTTGAGGTCTTGAACTGCACCCTCGTGCTAGAGAAGCCAGAGACTGTGCTATGCTTGACTGTTTGCCTTGTCACGTGCTGAAAACGTAGGGAAGGTAAGCCGATGGCTTGAATATCCTGACATATCATTTCTTGACCACTTTTCTTTTGCATAACATTGTTTCCCACTCTATTTGTATTTATAATTAAGGATTGGCAATAGGTTTATTAATAAAGGCCCTTAAAAATCATAATAAAAAACCTAGCAACTTCAACTGCAGCTGGGTCAAACAAATATTGAGACTGTGAACACGTTTAAATATCTTGGAGTACTCCTGGACAGTTCATGTCAAGAAGACACAATGCAATCCGAATTATACGTGAAGATGAACAAACTAACGGCACAAGCAAAGGCCATCAATAGCAAATTCGGAAAGTACTCACTCGTGCCAACACTAAACTTCTATAAAATGAAAGTTGTGCCAACTGTTACATATGGGACTGAAGCAATGCCCGCGATCCCTAAGCGAATATGGGCAAAACTGGAGGCCTTGTTCTGGCGTAAAATACTAAAACTACCCAACTCTACACCAGGGGCAGCCATTCGCCGGGAACTAAGTCTCCAGTCATTGGAATGCACAGTGACCTGCAACACCATCATGCTTTTCAGAAAGACCAGAATCGACAGCAGCAACAAGATATTCAGCATGATAAAACGTGAAATGGACACCAAAAGTTGTGTCATGCTGATGGCATGGCAAGAGGAAAATCTTGCGGTGCTACAGGAAATTGCATCTGACGAAGAAGAACTTACTGGTAACCCATGTAAAGTGCTACGAAAAATTAAAGATGCAGATTGGGCAAGGACAATAGATATGTCTGCCAAATTACAGCTTACCTCTCATTTGCCACCCAACACGCTGAAAAGAAATGAGCTACAAAATTTTATAAAGCAATTTCCAAACAGACAGGCTCGATCCTAATCTTACGAGCACAACTTAATCTACTAAAAACAAATGAGATATTACATATCAGAGGACAAGCCCAAATAAACGGCTGTAGATTCTGCAACAACCCCATATATCCGATAAAAGAGACCATAAGACATTTACTCATGGTATGTCCTGCTACTGCAACCAGCGGACAGCATTACTTACGGCAATTGGATGGTTTTGACATCCTACATGAAGAAAACACATGGTGGTGCAGACTCATTGGAGGCGATAAAACTACCTGGTAAATTGCTTTGGCTAAAATGTTAGAATACATTGAGCAAAACCTACTTAACGGCAATGTCTGTGAACAAGCAACAAGTCACGTGTAAAAACCTGCAAATGAAACTGCAACACTAAGATAAGCACTGACTCATTGTCAGGAATCGCCAAGAAAGTATTGTATTGTAAAAATCTGTCTTGATTAAACAATTAATAAAAAAATAAAATAAATAAAGGCCCTTTTATTTTGTTACTGTTGTTTGATGATCACAGCTTGCTCCCATCTTTAGATTTCGGATTAGATAGGCGTTTTCCGAACCTTTTTTGAAGTTCAATAAACACCCTTGAACTGTGATCACTTGTGTCTGCCGTCTTACTGGTGATACCATGGTTTCCTTGCAAGGGGCACCTGTGACTTCTGAATCTGCTCTTTGCCACTGCTACTTAATGTAGCATAATATAGCATTTAGGTTCAAAGCTAGTCTGTAGCCTGTTTGTACCTATGTTCTGGCTTTAATGTCAGGCAATGCTCTGCTTTGACTATGATTGCACCCTTGATGTTGCCTCAAAATCACGTCATTCCTTGTTTGCCATCTGTCATCATTATCAACTTTACTTTTTCTGTAATAATTAATAATCAAGTTGTCATGTGTGATGAATTATTTACCAGTGATGAGTACAATTATTCAGTTCAGCTAAACCATTTAAATATAATCTGCACGTTGCTTCAATGTACATTGGGGATACTTTGCAGACTTAGCCAAGTTGTAAGTAAAAAAAATGCCCCCTGGAAGGAGTCCCAGCGATCACCATGGCATGCTGTAGAATGACTCATCAAAGGACTCTGCAAATTCAACCACATCACCCTGACCCACATCAAACTGCGCTGGTTGCCGCTGCAAGCACATATCTGCTTCAAATTCTGCTGCATTATGATATGATATGATATGATATGATATGATATGATATGGCATTTGTAACGCGCCTATACACAAGTGTTTCAAGGCGCGACAAGGTGTCCTCATCAAGCCCCCAGGATACCTCACTGAGAAGCTCAGCCTCTCTAAAGGCCTACAGTCCACCAGAAGTAGGGACATTTGCAGACTTGAACTGCACAGGTGCAGCACAGAATGACTCAGAAGACATGTCTACTCTGTCTACGCCCCCAGATTGTGGGGCCTTCTCTCCATCAAGAAGAGACTCGTCACCTCACTTCTACAGCTCAGAAAGGAGCTCAAGAATCATCCTAGACAAGGAATGGCTCCTCCTTAATACATAGATCCAAACCCCTTCCAATTCCCACCTAACCTGACGCTGGGATATCTGCTCACCTCTGTTCCCTCCCCCTGGTTGCGTATAGGTCCCTTGCTGCCTAATTGCCCACCCTCTTCCCCATTAGTTGTTAGGTCCCTTCTCCTTTTTTTGTTCCCTTGCCATCTACTTCTTTCACTGTGTACTTTCCCCTGCGACTTGTAAAGCGTTTTCTGCTTACTGAAGTGAGGACTGCACTCAATAAATACTCTACCCTAATAATACCCTCGCCAAGCTGAAAAAGAACAGCAACAACATTGTCGAAACCCGCAGTTTAGTCTGGAGAAAATCACACATCTACAGATGACCTTACCTGAACACTTCAAGGAGTAACCACATCTTTGGTGCTCTGCACCACTCATATGCTTCCAGCCACTCTCGTAATCACAAAGCACTCCCCAGACCTTAAAGAAAAAAAAACCATTAGATAATTGAATAATGAGGAAAGAGGTCTCCAGAGTGAAGCAACTCTGGAGCTAGACTCAGTACATTTGACACTTGCCTTAGCAAGAGAACAGAGTATCTCAGTACCATAGATATTCAGAATCACATCAGCAACAAACCAGAGACAGTCAAACCATTGGTAAAACAACCCCAGGAACCTCAAGACCCTGAGGGCTATGAGTGTCTCAACTCCAGGAATTCAGCAGGTTGCACTCTCCTCACGCTCTGTGTCATGAACAAATGGAGGTAAAAGAGAGAAGAAAAATTGTCCTAGGTTGAGAGCTAACATCATTTATATTTTATTGATGTCCTGTTATAGAAACACTCAGAGCAGGGTTAGGAAAGTTCAGCATGCAAAAAAGGCCAATGCATCACCACTCATCACAATGCAGGGTTGCAAACAAAACTATTAAGTCATAGTGAAAAAAACTCCCTCAGACAAGATGTGGCAGTCCAACGGGATTCCACCAACATCTTGGCCACCAAAGTGACTTTCATGCAAGCTCAGCTCACACTCCTGTGGGCTGCGAATGCAGGGCCGCATACTAATACCTCACATCCCTTTGGGTGTATGGTCTCAGCCCAGGAGCTCCCACATAAGTGATTACACCCACACCCATTTTATTGGCCCTACTGGGGCAGTTTTAAGGGGTCCCACAGAAGTGTGTGATGTTTATCAGCCAGTGTTAGCTTAATTTCCTGTGCTAGCCTAATGACCCACAAAGGTGGCATGTGTGTTGTTCTTTGTAGCCTGAAAGTTGTTTCATTGGTCAGTTGTTTTGGTTACTGGAAACAAAACCAATACTGACTTACTATGCCGGGTTAGGGAGCTGGATGAACTGTTCATTGGGAAGGCACATGCACATCTCCTTTATAACACACTGTTGAGTCTGAGATGGAGTTCACAGGACCTATTGACCTAAATAAACAATATCAATTGCCTGGTGTCACAGAATAATGTAGTCAATCCACCTACATACTGTGCAGAATGCATCAGAATTCAGTTGAAAGAATGAAGGAATGCGAGGAGCAGGGGGAATTCGAGCCTATTGTGATACGCCTGCGGGGGTAAGACATACTCAAAATCTACGATAGTTCTGACACCATGCAGTGCAAGGGATTGCAGGTTCCTTGACTCCAGAGGAACAGGATAGACGAAGAAACCAACTGCTGTGCTCGCTCTGAACACAGTTTCAAAGACTGTCCAGCACAACCCTGAGATCCCAGAAAGACACTAGGTGCTACCAATGATCCCTCTCAAGACAACCTGAGCAACCCAGACTTCCCACAAGATGGGCCACTTAAAATGTGCAAGATTACTTTGCTATCGTCCCACATGGCTACCTAATATCTTTAAAATTATCAGCCTACACAGAGCTAGACCACATGCTTATTTTTTACTGTATCCCCAACCTGAAAACTGCCCTCGTCACTTCCTGCCCCTCCCATTTCTCCTGTCCACACCCCATGCCTGCATGCTCCTTCCCTTAACACATGACTTTCCTCTGGCATCAGCAGGACATCACAACCTCCTCCTTTATAACAAACATGTTATTGCTCAGTCCATCTCCTCAATGAGAGTCTCTGCGGTCTGTTTCTTGCCCTATGATGCCGGCCAGAGCCACTCACCTGGCCTCGGTCAGGGCTCAATCTCTCTGGGAAAACATGGGCCTCTTCACTTGAGTCTTATCTGACTCCGTCATATAGGACATCTCGCCCCTCTGTGTCAGAGTCTTCCTGTCGGGATTGTTACATGATGATCCATGGAATCCTTCTGAAATGCGAGTAGTTTCGAGTTACACTCCTTCTTTCTCCTTCTGCAGTGATGAGAGACCCCTTTACTTTGGTGACAGCCATTGGAGCACTGTCAAAAGCGGCCATGTGTTTATGGGTCCCGGGTTGTCTTACTATTACGATGTCTCCCGGCACAAAACTGCTTTCACAGACTGTATATGCGCTGTCCGCACATCTCTTCATGGAATCTTTGGCCCGGGTGTCTTTCTCATGCATTTGTTTGTCTCCTTCATAAGCTTCTTCTGGGACTGTAACATGGGGTAGCCTTGTCTGTGTATTGCGACCGAACATGGCCTTAGAGGGTGCTTTGCCTGTGGTGCTGTGAGAGGTGATCCGATAATCCCTTAATAATTGATAGAGCATCTTCTCAACTGGATCTCCTGTCAGATGGGCAATCCTAACGTTTCACTTGATGTTGCTCATGAAACATTCCACCGTGCCATTTGCTTGCGGCTACAAAGGGGTTATCCGCCGGTCTTTGAACCCAATGTATTCAGCAAACGTCTTGAAGTTTTGCACTGAGAAAGGGGATCCAGTGTCTGATTGAACCACTTGCGGTGCCCCATAAGCAGTGAACATCCTGTCCAGGGCTGATATGGTGTGATACATGGCTGTTGAATTCACCAGCTTGATGTCCAGGAATCGGGAGTACTCATCCATTGCTACAAGCACGTATTCCCCTCTCAATAATGGGCCCAAAAAATTCAACGGCTATTTCATCCCATGCTTTCTCTGGTTAGTCGGTCATGCACAGAGGTTCAGGTCTGGTGCGAGGGCTTCCACCTGTGCATCGAGTTGAGGAAACCATTCCTTTTGCCTCAGCATTCTTTTTGTGGACACTATTCCTCAGTG